>NC_083583.1:12313002-12619669 GCF_027579695.1 Neoarius graeffei | reverse complement strand
TTACAAGCTGCTAAGACTGGTAAGAGTATGGGGAAAAAACGAGGTTGCCTTACAAAAAATGTCATTTATTCAATCAAATTTCCCAAAACAATGGTTAACAAAATATGAGCATTTGGACCATTTTTTTTCCAGTCACATTCACCCCGAAACACAATAAAGACATCACAATATTGTCTTTCTACTCCAAACATCAAGCAAGATACATCATATTATAATAATGATGCCCACATTTCTAGTCTAATCACCTCATTTGGTGTTTTTCAGTTTTTTATTTGTTCACTGAGAGAAATCTAGTCTCTGTTGGTCTTTAACGAGTGCATCAGAGTCAGGTTGAATGTCTGAGGTGGAGATGTGAAGCACAGCTGACAGATGATCATCAGTCGATTCGGTGTAGGTATCAGATCTACAGATCGGCTCGGGCTCCGGCGCCTGCTGGTGACGTCACACTGTGTGATTGGCTGGACCGTTTGAAGGATGATGTACAAGTTTGTGGTTGGTCTGGACAAATTACAGAAGTAGTTATCGCGGGATTAGGTTTCGTGGGATTTCATGTCATGTTCATTGTTTTTGTTGAACACAACTTCAAAATAAAAGCAATGCACATTCAGTCCATGCATGGGGTAAAATTAGAAAATAAGTTTATTTTGTAATTTCTAATTAACCTTATGCGGGCCGGTCAGAATGAACCAAAGGGCCGGATGCGGCCCGCGGGCCGTAAAATGCCCTGGTCTACTCTAAATTGACCGTAGGTGTGAATGTGAGTGTGAATGGTTGTCTGTGTCTATGTGTCAGCCCTGTGATGACCTGGTGACTTGTCCAGGGTGTACCCCGCCTTTCGCCCGTAGTCAGCTGGGATAGGCTCCAGCTTGCCTGCGACCCTGTAGAACAGGATAAAGCGGCTACAGATAATGAGATTATTTGAGATGAGTTTCAGCAACGTGACGAAATAGTGCTACGTGTGCATCCGCCGCCATGTTGGATGATATACAAATCCAGAATGCCGTCATGTGCGAGGAATAACTGTGATGCATTTGCTCGAACCCGGACCTTCTTGCTGTGAGGCGACAGCGCTAACCACTGTGCTGCCCCCTGAGTACATTATGTCACAAAAAAATAATTACCATTGGGTAATTCTGTGCCAAATCACCAGAAGGTGATCATCTCAGATTTGCTTCATCATTTTTTATTTTGAAAGGAAGCACAACTTTATTCATCACACACTTGTGAAATTCCTCTCTGCATTTCACCCATCTGAAGCAGGGAATGCACACGTCGATTGCTTGGGCAGCACAGTGGTGTAGTAGTTAGCACGGTCGTCTCGCAGCAAGAAGGTTCTGGGTTCGAGCCCAGCGGCTGGCAAGGGCCTTTCTGTGTGGAGTTTGCATGTTCTCCCCGTATCTGCGTGGGTTTTCCCCAAAAACATGCAGATTAGGTTAATATGGGACGGCCTTGGGCTGAGGTGCCCTTGAGTGAGGTACCTAACTCCCAACTGCTCCCCTGGTGCTGTTAGCATGGCTGCCCACTGCTCTGGCTGTGTGTGTTCACTGCTTCAGATGGGTTAAATGCAGAGAGGAAATTTCACAAGTGTGTGATGAATAAAGTTGTGCTTTCTTTCTTTGTACTCAGTGCAATATGTATACTGTTCCTACTTATTCAGGTGACATTGGGCATACCAAACAACCTGTGTTTTCTCTCTCCCCCCCCCAAATCTGTCCCTCTGAGTTACATGTCGGTCCTGGGATCGAGATGCTGACCTCTTCTGCTCCTCGGACCTGCCTGATCCATCCTGGTGCCCTGTGTCTGGTTGGAGTCTCTTCGCATCGCTCCTGTGGATGGCGGCCCCATGTGGACAGTTGGGGGTCGCGCCTGGAGGACGCTCTGGACTCTTGCAGTGGTGCTTTTGTGGCTGGGGACTGCAGTTGACTTGCTGACTTCGGGACTGTGGTTGTCGTGAATGGTTTTGTGCTCGGGTTTCTGTCGGTGGGGGGTTTATAGCATCAACGAAACTGACTTCATGTTAAAACTGTTAATGTTATAGTCATGTTGTCTGTTGTTGCCCAGATGAGGATGGGTTCCCTTTTGAGTCTGGTTCCTCTCGAGGTTTCTTCCTCATGTCGTCTGAGGGAGATTTTCCTTGCCACTGTCGCCACAGGCTTGCTCATTGGGGATAGATTAGGGATAAAATTAGCTCATATTTTAAGTCGTTCAAATTCTGTAAGGCTGCTTTGCGACAATGTTTACTGTTAAAAGCGCTATACAAATAAACTTGACTTGACTTGACATGCACACACGTGAGCAATGAGCACACACACATACCCAGAGCCATGGCCGTAGCCAGCTATGAGGCCCCCGAGGTCCGGACCTCGGTCATTTTTAAGAGCTGAAAATACATTTGTTTGCGAAATATTCAACTGGATAAAAAACTAAAGAATAACATTAAAACATCTCCGTAAAAAGTGCATTGTTAATTATGTTAAACGTTGATTCTGTCTTCTGTGTCTGTTTCGTGCATGCGGCTCTGAGACCAAGTACACAAAAACGAATGAGTGCGCGACTCGGGGGAGGAACGCAGTGCAGTAGACACGTTTTTTTCATGGTAACCATCAGCGCACTTTCATGAAGCTGTTAAATTTACATTTTGGAAGCAGCGTAGTTTTGTCCTCATTGCTTGGGCCAGATCAAACCATTAAACAAGCTTAAATTATTCTTACTCTTGCCACATACATGATTTTTTTTTCAAAACTGATGATATTCAGTTCAAACACCATAAAAAGTAATTTCAGGAATAGATCTCTTGTGTGACGTGTAATTCACCTCTCTCATTTAAATATGTCGAAAAATTTTCAGCGCGCACATCACGGACCTCAGTGATTTAAAAATGCTGGCTACAGCCCTGCCCAGAGCAGTGGGCAGCCATGCTAACAGTGCTTGGGGAGCAGTTGGGAGTCTTGCTCAAGGGCACCTCAGCCCAAGGCTGTCCTATATTAACCTAACTACATGTCTTTGGACTGTGAGGGAAACCAGAGCAAACCCATGCAAACTCCACACAGAAAAGCCCTCACCAGCTGCTGGATTCGAACCCAGAACCTTCTTGCTGCAAGGTGACCATGCTAACCACTACACCACCATGCCACCCAACCACCCTTGAAACTAATAATTACTGTGCAAAATTTTATGCCAAAGGAAAGAGCAGAAGAATAAAAAGAATAATAAGAAACCGTGCAATTACAATGATGTAGCATGTGATGTAACCTTGTGAATGGCATTTTCGCATGTCATAAAACCTTCTGTATTCAACAGCTTGAATGAAATAGTTTTCTTCACAGCACCAGCTTCATATTTGGTACATATATCAATTAGACCTTGCTCTTTCCACTGATCTAATTTGTTTTCTGGTAGACCTTGTCAGATTTTTGCGATAAGCATTCAAAATAGACGCGACAAGCTTTTTTCCATTTTTAGGGGCCTATATATGAGACAAGTATAATTTTTGTCACAGATATAACGTTTTCCTGATAGTACTATAACATGTCTCAAAAGAATCAGACATCTGGTGTCATTAAAGCTGGAGACATAGAGAGCCAAAAGTGCTACCATGGACAAATGCGCATTCCCGGAAGCCATATTTGGCACGCCATAAATCTGCAAATATGTCACATACAAAGCTCTCCTTCTGTGTACAGAGCCTTATTATATCAAAGAATCATGTGTGCAAATTTGAACCATTTAGTATGAACAGTTCAAAAGTTATTAGCCATCAAACTATGGATGTTTGATTGTAACACTTGTTTTTATGCTAAATATGGGGCCACGCCCCCTTTTTGAAGGCTTAATATCTCCGAAACTAGTGGAGATATTGGCCGAAAATTTTGCACAGCAGTTATTAGTAACAAGGACGTTAAAATACAAATATATGAACAAACTCTGAGATGGTCAGTCGGGAACTTTGCCGAAAATCTGGTGATTTGGCATGGTATTACTCCATTGCTAGTTTTAAGTAGCTTAGAAACCGGCTCTTCCATTATTGCTGTTTCTTCCACGTTTTCTTGATGATGTGTTCTCGAAACGGCACTAAAACTTAGCTTCGAAGCTACAAAATGCAACTTTGATGGAAAAAAATATAATAAATTGCTTACCTGTCTTCACGTCGAAAGAAGGAGGAAAGTTTCGCTTGTTTTGACATGGCGAATTATGAACACGAGGAAATACTCATAATTCGCAACTAAAAAGACTGCAGCTACACTGGCAGCTTGACCATGCTTTCTAGTGCGATCGTGTTGCGTTTGCGCAGGACCGTGTCAGTCCTGCGCGCCTTGGCTTGTGCCAAGGCCTGCGTACGCACCTAACGAGCTCCGGCACACGCGCCATTAACAAAGAACACCTGTCTTTAATCAATGAACTGTGTTTGGGCTATTTAAGGACTGCGCCCATGCAAGGACGATGTGAAGTATTACGCCGTGTCTAGTGTGCCTTACTGAGCCTTGTTTCCTGTCCTTGTTGACCTCCTGGTTTTTCAACTCTTGTTTCTTGTCCCTTGATCTTGTATAGTTTTGCATCTGCGCCTCGATTGACCTCCTGCCTGTTTCCTCGATTACGACTTTGCCTGCATTTCACACACTTTATGCTCATATCGCACTGTGTATTAGTTAACATATCTGCACTTACAGCTACCTCTTTCGCACACACTCTGACAAACTGGGTTTTCGCGCCCAAACCACAGGAAGTCAAGAAACCCTAATGAGGCTGAGGTGATAATATAGTTTAAAAAAAAAAAGTTAGAAAAATTACAGTGGGCGCTTTAATACTATTCTTATGCGGCTATTGAAAAAAAAAAGTATGGTCCGACAAGGGGGAGTCACGGGCACTCCCCCCAGCTACGCCCCCTGGAGATGTCCAATTCTTGAGCTTGCTAACTTTAGGACTGCAGTTGTCATGAACAGTTTTGCACTCAAGTTTCCATGAATGAAGTCAACGAAACTGACTTCATGTTAAAACTGTTAACGTTATAGTCATGTTGTCTGTGGGTGGCATGGTGGTGTAGTGGTTAGCACTGTCACCTCACAGCAAGAAGGTCCTGGGTTCGAGCCCAGCAGCCGACGAGGGCCTTTTTGTTTGGAGTTTGCATGTTCTCCCCGTGGGTTTCCTCCGGGTGCTCCCCCAAAGACATGCAGATTAGGCTAATTGGTGTCTCTAAATTGACCGTCGGTGTGAATATGAGTGTGAATGGTTGTTTATCTCTATGTGTCAGCCCTGCAACTTGTCCAAGGTGTACCCTGCCTCTCACCCATAGTCAGCTGGGATAGACTCCAGCTTGCCTGCGACCCTGTAGAACAGGATAAAGCGGCTAGAGATGATGAGATGAGATGTTGTCTGTTGTTGACCAGGTGAGGATGGGTTCCCTTTTGGGTCTGGTTTCTTCCTCGTGTCGTCTGAGGGAGTTTTTCCTTGCCACCGTCGCCACAGGCTTGGTCATTGGGGATAGATTAGGGATAAAATTGGCTCATGTCTTGGGCCATTCCGATTCTGTAAAACTGCTTTGGGACAATGTCTATTGTTAAAAGTGCTTAAATAATCTTGACTTGACTTGTTGAGAAGGCTGATAGCTGCTTTGAGGCTGTCAAACACACCACACACACACTTTCAACATTTTAGCTTTGTTTGTTTGTTGATGACTTCTCCATTAGGGTGGCACGGTGGTGTAGTGGTTAGCGCTGTTGCCTCACAGCAAGAAGGTCCGGGTTCGCAGCCGGCGAGGGCCTTTCTGTGTGGAGTTTGCATGTTTTCCCCATGGTTAGGTTAATTGGTGTCTCTAAATTGACCGTAGGTGTGTGTGAATGGTTGTCTGTGTCTATATGTCAGCCCTGTGATGACCTGGCGACTTGTCCAGGGTGTACCCCGCCTTTTGGCCGTAGTCAGCTGGGATAGGCTCCAGCTTGACTGTGACCCTGTAGAACAGGATAAGCGGCTACAGATAATGTATGGATAGACGGACTTCTCCGTTATAGACTCGGTACGCTTCTCCAATAACCCGGGACGGAACAGTACCGTCACGTATTTTCTGATATTTGCCTTCCGGGTTTTTATATGCTGTTCCGTCCCATGTTTAACAAGTGTTCCGTCCCGCCATACCATTTTTGTGACATTTATTTACATAATGTATAATCTTACCTTTTTTGTTCGTTTCACAGAGACATCCGTCACGTCCAGCATTTTATGAATCGGTACTTACATTAGTCATCCCGCCTTTATAGCTGAACCTGTCCCGTCACGTATGATAAAGTTAGAAGAAAAACAAAATATATTGTTTAGTTGTTTTATTGTCAAAACATCTTTGTGACGTCACACCGAGGTATATTCCGTAATTGGAGTTCCGGGCTTTTAGATCAATTTCGATCGAAAATATCGTGAATATAATGTTAATACAATGTGACGGGATATAATAATACCGGATAATCAAAGAATACATGACAGTGATAGGTGTGAGTACAAGATGTTAAATATGAAACCCCTGAATAATTAGAAAACGTAACGTTATTGTCATGTACCGTCCCGTTCCGGTTCATACTTTCCGTACCGAGTTATGGGAGACACCGATTCGGTCCAAAAATATTTTACATTCCAAACATTCGTTTTGCAGCACAAAATTAAATGTTAGAGAAAAATGTTTGCATTCTTGCCAACTCTACCGATTCATGCCATAGTCTACCGATTTTAACAGCTGAATACTGCCTCCTGATTTTAGTTTTAAAAATATCGCGTTCGATTAGATTCATCCGTCCATTATCCGTAACCGCTTATCCTGTGCAGGATCGCGGGCAAACTGGAGCCTATCCCAGCTGACTATGGGCGAAAGGCGGGGTACACCCTGGACAAGTTGCCAAATCATCGCAGGGTTGATACATACAGACAAACTACCATTCACACTCACAATTCACCTGCATGTCTTTGGACTGTGGGGGAAACCGGAGCACCTGAAGGAAACCGACACAGACATGGGGAGAACATGCAAATTCTACACAGAAAGGCCCCCTTCGGCCACCGGGCTCGAACCCAGAGCCTTCTTACTTACTTACTGACTCCTCTTCGTCCCCTGTGGGACATAAGGCTTCAGTGAGCTCTCTCCATCGCATGCGGTCCTTGGCAGCATGTTGTGCTTCTCCCCACGACAGGTTCATCTTTTGAAGCTCCTGTACCACAGTTCTACGCCAGGTGTTTTTAGGTCTTCCAGGTTTTCTTTTTCCAGGTGGTGTCCATCTGAAGGCAACTCTTGGGATTCGGTTTTGCTCCATTCTTAACACATGTCCAAGCCATCTTAAGCGTCTGAATGTAATGTCCTTGGTGATGTTTTGACTGCTGGTTTTCTTGTATAGTTGTTGGTTAGAAATATTGTTGGGCCAAAAGATCTGGCAGATTCGTCTGAGGCATCTGTTGTGGAAGACCTCAAGTCTCCTCATGTCTGTACTGATGACACGCCAACACTCTGAACCATACAGGAGGACAGACTTTATGTTGCTGTTGAACAGGAGCAGTAGGTGGCACGGTGGTGTAGTGGTTAGCGCTGTCGCCTCACGGCAAGAAGGTCTGGGTTCGAGCCCCGTGGCTGACGAGGGCCTTTCTGTGTGGAGTTTGCATGTTCTCCCCTTGTCCGCATGGGTTTCCTCCGGGTGCTCCGGTTTCCCCCACAGTCCAAAGACATGCAGGTTAGGTTAACTGGTGACTCTAAATTGACCGTAGGTGTGAATGTGAGTGTGAATGGTTGTCTGTGTCTATGTGTCAGCCCTGTGATGACCTGGCGACTTGTCCAAGGTGTACCCCGCCTTTCGCCCGTAGTCAGCTGGGATAGGCTCCAGCTTGCCTGCGACCCTGTAGAACAGGATAAAGCGGCTACAGATAATGAGATGAGATGAACAGGAGCATCTTTGTTTTTAGGCTGTATTGTTTGGACCTCCAGATGGATCGGAGTTGGGAGAAGGCACCCAGTGCCTTTCCCAGCCTGAGAGCCTTCTTGCTCACTGCAAAAAAATGAAAACTGAATTTAAGGAGAAAATTCTTTCACACTGGTGAATTATCTCGCTGCATGGACAGATAATTTTACTTGACAAGACATCTTGGAATAAGTTGGTTACAATCTAGAACTAATTTTAATAATCTCAGAATTGGTGTCTTGTATTTTTCTACACTGCAAAAATGATATCTTAACAAGTTAGAATATCTTGAATATGGCTGAAACGATCTAGTAATTCCTATTAGAAGAATACAAGACACCAACTCTGAGATTATTAAAACTAGTTCTAGATCATTTAAATAATGTTGGCTGGCATTGAGTGGTATATCATATTCAGCTAGCATGATACTGAACGAGTCAAAGATGAGTAGCTGAATGATATATATCTGATATACCATGAAAAAAGCCAGCCAATATTATTGTCATTATTATTATTATTATACATACACACTCTCTTCATATCAGCATTCTCGAAAACCAACCCCAGCTTACCCGCGAGTCGGCGCCGTCAGCACAGCAGTGAAGTTACCTTCCAGCCGGTGTAGCGTTCATCAGTAGTGTTAGCAAATGCTAATAAAGTGGTCAAGCCAGTACTATTGAGGTTTTTCACCCACGTGACCAAGTCATGTGATGCATCGTTAGGCTGCCATTTTGGACGTCACGGCTTGAATCAGTTTGAATGCGAGGAAGGCGACAAACGAAAAACATAAAAGAAAAAGGAGCGAGATGCAGAAAACACCTTCACTATCCAGCGACGTAGGGCATTTACAGGGCGAGCAGAGGGAGAGGTATTTGCAAAAATTGAGGTTAGCAGGCTTAGAGAACGACGTTTACCTGCTTCCACCAGGATTGTTCACTGACGTACGGAAGTACACGAAGCCCTCGTCTTTACCTGACTTCGGCCCACATGATCTGTATACCTATGTCGTTAAAAACCCATCGCCATACACAGGTATTGATCTGAAAGCGTATAAGAGTTTGGATGCCTACAAATATTTTGTGTCAGGCTGGGTAACATGCCTACACCAGTGGGTCGTCCCTGGAGCCGGTGGTCGCCATCTTATTACAGCTAAGGTTTGTTCACATTTTCATTTACTTTCGGTCCTCAGGATAAACAAAATGTTATTAAATGTCATTGAAATAACTTCTTAGTCTGTTGAGACATGGCCCGTTATAAATTTGCTGTTACCAGGCAATGACCAAGAACTGTATTATTAGGGTCAGTGTTTGTGTCGTAGCAGTGTACTAGCAGCTAGCTGTTAGCACTAGCTAATGTCAACAACATAGTAGCTAGTATATTACTGTAGCAATGTTTACGTTCAGTCATTTGGATGACTGTTAAAACCTTTCAGTCTCAAGTTTTTCCTTTACTGTATTTACTAGTTTACTGTAATTATGATCCGGCAGCTATTTACACCGGATCCAGTGTAAATAGCTGCCGGAGCGCGCTCCGGCTTGCTCCCCCTCAAATTAAGCAGCGCGCTCCGGCTTGCTCCCGGAGCACGCTGCTTAATTTGAGGGGGAGCAAGCCGGAGTGCGCTCCGGAACCTCGGCCGGAGCACTCCGGGAGCAAGCCGGAGCACGCTGCTTAATTTGAGGGGGAGCAAGCCGGAGCACGCTGCTTAATTTGAGGGGGAGCAAGCCGGAGCGCGCTCCGGAACCTCGGCCGGAGCACTCCGGGAGCAAGCCGGAGCGCGCTGCTTAATTTGAGGGGGAGCAAGCCGGAGCGCGCTCCGGAACCTCGGCCGGAGCACTCCGGGAGCAAGCCGGAGCGTGCTGCTTAATTTGAGGGGGAGCAAGCCGGAGCGCGCTCCGGAACCTCGGCTGGAGCACTCTGGGAGCAAGCCGGAACGCACTGCTTAATTTGAGGGGGAGCAAGCCGGAGCACACTCCGGCAGCTATTTACACTGGATCCGGTGTAAACAGCTGCCGGATCATAATTACAGTAAACTAGTAAATACAGTAAAGGAAAAACTTGAGACTGCAAGGTTTTAACAGTCATCCAAATGACTGAACGTAAACATTGCTACAGTAACATACTAGCTACTATGTTGTTGACATTAGCTAGCTTGACCTTCAAAATGGCGGACACCGGGGCGTCACGTGACCCTGTGACGTCAGGTGAAATACCTCAACTGAGAGCAAGTGGCACAGGCTAACAACCAAGAAGCTAATATTTCTGTCTCCAGACTCTTCTTCAATGCTGCATGCTTGCTACAGTATTTTTCACTCAGATTAAGTATTCATTTCCCTGTGTAATTTACTTCGTTAATTTTAAAATCAACGTCAACAGCTACACACAACAGCGTGACCTGGCAGGCTGCTGCTAATCCCTTACAAAATCCTTTGCCCTGTTGCTTTTTTGGTGTCTGGCTAAGTTTTGGCTGAGCTCAAGTCCCAGCTCTAATAGTAACAGTTCGGCACTGCTTGTAAATGTGCGTGAAGCATATCTAATGAAGTTTTGGTAGCCTTTTGGGTGTTCAACGCGTCTCTCTTTCCCGGTAAACAATGCTTTTGCATGTGCACAGCACAAAAACATTCTCATTGGATATTCACATCAGCTCCGACATGTGATGTCATGTTGTCTTGACAACCATGCAATATCATGAACCATATTCAACGCTCATTCTCCATTGGGTAGAGTGATGTCATACACGTAGGATAAGCGGTATGCTAACAGTATTGCATGCTATCAAACCAAATGAATGAAAAAGTGTCCTGTATGTATAATAATTCCTGACATTTCACTCCGATGACGTCACTCCCAGTGGTTTCCTGCTGACTAGACGCGCGTTGTCAAAATGGCAAACCGGTTCAAAATTGCAATTTTTTTGATGAAGTTGCATTTTTTGTGGATGTGTCCATATAATATAAAGAACATCACACGGTGGCATGAAGATATGAAGTTAATCTTCTCGTGCTGAAAATATTTTCACTCGTTCACTTCGCTCACTCGTGATATATACATTCACCACTCAATGATAAATTTCATATCTTTGCACTACCGTGTAATATCCTATATTTATATCACGGTTTTGGTTCTCCATGTCCCGGATGTCGCTCATATGAAAAATACGAGTGGTGTATTTCCCAGTAAAATGTCCATGTCCATCTCATCTCATCTCTCATCTCATTATCTCTAGCCGCTTTATCCTTCTCCAGGGCCGCAGGCAAGCTGGAGCCTATCCCAGCTGACTACGGGCGAAAGGCGGGGTACACCCTGGACAAGTCGCCAGGTCATCACAGGGCTGACACATAGACACAGACAACCATTCACACTCACATTCACACCTACGCTCAATTTAGAGTCACCAGTTAACCTAACCTGCATGTCTTTGGACTGTGGGGGAAACCGGAGCACCCGGAGGAAACCCACGCGGACACGGGGAGAACATGCAAACTCCGCACAGAAAGGCCTTCGCCAGCCACGGGGCTCGAACCCAGGACCTTCTTGCTGTGAGGCGACAGCGCTAACCACTACACCACCGTTCCGCCCCGCTGTCAGAATTTGGTAAAGAAAAAAAAAAAATATATATATATATATATTATTTACCAGCTTACAGTCGGTCCGTATCATGAAATACCATGACCTCGGCCCAGAGGCCTCGGTCAGCATTTTCAAGACCTCGGTCACGGTATTTCACGATACAGACCTCATCTCATCATCTCATTATCTCTAGCCGCTTTATCCTTCTACAGGGTCGCAGGCAAGCTGGAGCCTATCCCAGCTGACTACGGGCGAAAGGCGGGGTATACCCTGGACAAGTTGCCAGGTCATCACAGGGCTGACACATAGACACAGACAACCATTCACACTCACATTCACACGTACGGTCAATTTAGAGTCACCAGTTAACCTAACCTGCATGTCTTTGGACTGTGGGGGAAACCGGAGCACCCGGAGGAAACCCACGCAGACACAGGGAGAACGTGCAAACTCCGCACAGAAAGGCCCTCGCCGGCCACGGGGCTCGAACCCGGACCTTTTTGCTGTGAGGCGACAGCGCTAACCACTACACCACCGTGCCGCCCCGCTGTCAGAATTTGGTAAAGAAAAAAATATATATATATTATTTACCAGCTTACAGTCGGTCCGTATCATGAAACACCATGACCTCGGCCCAGAGGCCTCGGTCAGTATTTTCAAGACCTTGGTCACGGTATTTCACGATACAGACCTCCCAGCTAGTAAATAACATATATGCATATATTGAGACATTGTATTGAAACAATGATTGATTGAACAATATTCATGATTCATTGATTGACCAATTAGCTGGTGGAATAAATCTTCCATTCTGTCTGTCTGTATTTTATATGCAAGTTATAACATCAGTCAAATGTGCACTAATCACTACCCGTATTGATGAAAAAACCCCGTTTTGTCCAATACGGGCGTGAAAAAAAAATCACTTCCTGAAAGTGGTCGCAGGCAAAATGACGTAGACGATTCGTCATCAATTGTGCGCCTGGCGGGAATCTGCTCAGCTTCGGATTTTTGGAGTTGTTTTAAGTTGAAACCCTTCAGAAAAATTTATTTTATAGGTAATGAAGTTCTTTTATATTTATATTTGTTTTATTTTAGACTGTAATACAATAAAGGGCTAAAAAACGTGAAAATAATCTGATAGTCTAGTTAAGTGCTAACATTGTTAGCAAAACAGATGAGTATTAGGCTATGTGGTGAGTGTAAATGTTGTTGTTTGTTTTGTTCAGAGAAAGCATGCAGGCTTTTCTGAAAGGATCTACACAAAGTGTTAAACTGCAGAAGGACAAAGCCACAGCTTCGAGCAGTGGAGAGAATAAGAGACAGAAACCAGTGCCATGGGTGGAGAAATAGTAAGTGTGTAGGATTATTATTATTATTATTATGCAGTTTATTCAACTTCAGAATCTAAAAAGCTAACCTATGTACAATGTCATCACAGCAAAATCTAAATATTGCCTCACAAAAAGAAAGAAAACATCTGACTCCCTGTATACTCTGCTTGTGATTTCAACTTCATACCTACAGTGGTGCTTGAAAGTTTGTGAACCCTTTAGAATTTTCTATATTTCTGCATAAATATGACCTAAAACATCATCAGATTTTCACACGAGTCCTAAAAGTAGATAAAGAGAACCCAGTTAAACAAATGAGACTAAAATATTATACTTGGTCATTTATTTATTTATTTATTGAGGAAAATGATCCAATATTACATATCTGTGAGTGGCAAAAGTATGTGAACCTCTAGGATTAGCAGTTAATTTGAAGGTGAAATTAGAGTCAGGTGTTTTCAATCAATGGGATGACAATCAGGTGTGAGTGGGCACCCTGTTTTATTTAAAGAACAGGGATCTATCAAAGTCTGATCTTCACAACACATGTTTGTGGAAGTGCATCATGGCACGAACAAAGGAGATTTCTGAGGACCTCAGAAAAAGCGTTGTTGATGCTCATCAGGCTGAAAAAGGTTAGAAAACCATCTCTAAAGAGTTTGGACTCCACCAATCCACAGTCAGACAGATTGTGAACAAATGGAAGTAATTCAAGACCATTGTTACCCTCCCCAGGAGTGGTCGACCAACAAAGATCACTCCAAGAGCAAGGCGTGTAATAGTCGGCGAGGTCACAAAGGACCCCAGGGTAACTTCTAAGCAACTGAAGGCCTCTCTCACATTGGCTAATGTTCATGAGTCCACTATCAGGAGAACACTGAACAACAATGGTGTGCATGGCAGGGTTGCAAGGAGAAAGCCACTGCTCTCCAAAAAGAGCCTTGCTGCTCGTCTGCAGTTTGCTAAAGATCATGTGGAGAAGCCAGAAGGCTGTTGGAAAAATGTTTTGTGGACGGATGAGACCAAAATAGAACTTTTTGGCTTGAATGAGAAGCGTTATGTTTGGAGAAAGGAAAACACTGCATTCCAGCATAAGAACCTTATCCCATCTGTGAAACATGGTGGTGGTAGTATCATGGTTTGGGCCTCTTTTGCTGCATCTGGGCCAGGACGGCTTGCCATCATTGATGGAACAATGAATTCTGAATTATACCAGCGAATTCTAAAGGAAAATGTCAGGACATCTGTCCATGAACTGAATCTCAAGAGAAGGTGGGTCATGCAGCAAGACAACGACCCTAAGCACACAAGTCATTCTACCAAAGAATGGTTAAAGAAGAATAAAGTTTTGGAATGGCCAAGTCAAAGTCCTGACCTTAATCCAATCGAAAAGGACCTGAAGCGAGCAGTTCATGTGAGGAAACCCACCAACATCCCAGAGTTGAAGCTGTTCTGTACGGAGGAATGGGCTAAAATTCCTCCAAGCCGGTGTGCAGGACTGATCAACAGTTACCGGAAACATTGAGTTGCAGTTATTGCTGCACAAGGGGGTCACACCAGATACTGAAAGCAAAGGTTCACATACTTTTGCTACTCACAGATATGTAATATTGGATCATTTTCCTCAATAAATAAATGACTAAGTATAATATTTTTGTCTCATTTGTTTAACTGGGTTCTCTTTATCTACTTTTAGGACTTGTGTGAAAATCTGATGATGTTTTAGGTCATTTATGCAGAAATATAGAAAATTCTAAAGGGTTCACAAACTTTCAAGCACTACTGTATCTCAATATTACCTTCCAGGCATTTAGCAGACGCTCTTATTCAGAGTGATGCACAACATAACCCAGAACAGCCTGGGCGGCAGTTGGGGGTTAGGGCACTTCAGCCATTCCTGCTGGTCTGGGGAATCAAACCGGCAACCTTTTGGTCTTCAAGATGCTTTTCTAATCATGAGGCTGTGGCTTGCACATTTCATACCGTGATTTTTATATATTCTCTTGAAGATGTGAGGGAAACACTATCATCTTATTGACTAGATTGTAACACACTCTTAAAAGTCCTCGCCATATTCAGTGTGCTTGAAGGGACGAGATCAACTTTACAATCTGAAATACTTCGAAATCTAAGTAAAACTAACCATCATCTTCTTTTGGCTGCTCCCGATTAGGGGTCACCACAGCGGATCTTTCGTCTCCATTGCTCCCTGTCTTCCGCATCTTTCTCTACCACTTTCATGTCCTCTTTCACTACATCCATGTATCTCCTCTCTGGCCTTTTTCGTCTGCCTGGCAGCTCCATCCTCAGCATTCTCCTTCCAACATGTCCCCATACCATCTCAGTCTCATCTCTCTTAGCTTCATTCCCAAGCTCTCCACATGTGCTTGTTCCTTATCCTGTCCAACCTCTCATCGCAAACCTTCACGTCCTCAACTCCGCCACCTCTTCGTTAAGGGTACGGTCTCCAATCTGTACATCACATCTGGTCTCACTACTGTCTAATACATCTTACCTTTCACTCTTGTTGGGACTTTCCTATCACAAATGACTCCTGAAATCCTTCTCCAGCTGCTCCACCCTGCCTGCGCTCTCTTTCTCACCTCACTATCGCAGACCCCATTTTCCTGCACAGTTGACCCCGGGTACTTGAATTCACCAAGTTTCTTTACGTCTACTCCTTGCATCTTCACGACACTCTCATCCCCGTTCTCACTGATGCACATGCATTCTGTTTTGCTCCTGCTCACCTTCATTCCTCTTCGTTCCAACGCATCCCTCCATATCTCCAAACCCAACTCAACCTCCTTTCTACTTGCACCATGTATCACAATATCAGAAATAAAACAACCTATTTACTATAAATCATCAAAAAAAAAATCAAAATATTGCATCTCAAAAAGAAAAAAACAATGCATGGTGCTTGTGAGGTCATACAGTTTATCTCAGTACCATCTTATCGACAAGATTTTGACGGGATCTTAAAAGTCCGAGCAATGTTCGGCGCGCTTGATATTATTACATCGTTATCTCTCTCTCGGGATCCCTCGTAATCGAGTAGGATTGTCTAATCAAGTTCACTTACAGGGCTCTACATTAACTTTTGAAACCACTTGTCCTGTCGGGCAAGTTGAAAGGAAGTTGACTTGTCCGAAGAAAAATTTGAGAAAAAATCCCACAAAAACTATTTGTAATAAACTAATTTCACCAGAATTACTTTAACACAATCTATTCACTGTAGAAAAAAATTGGACTCCATCAATCATTAATTTATTTATGAGAAATTGAAAACCAGAAAATTAAAATTATACAGTATATTTTCATTTTTAAATTATTAACTTTGAATATATATCCTCCACTGATTAATTATTGTTGTCTAATTATTCATTGTGGCTCCTGTATGGTATTTAATGGTTGCGATGAAAGTTGCGGTGTTTTTTAGGTTTTTGTTGCGATTACGTTGCGGGAGGAAGTGAAAGTTGCGAGAAATTGTTGCGATTTTCTCTTTTTGTGATTAAAATTGATATGTTAAATATTAAGTTATTACTGAAAAACTATTGATTAAAAAAACAAAGATACTGAGAAATGGTCCTATAAACATCTTTACCAATATAAAAGATTACCAGGACTACAAAAATGCAGAAAAATAGGCTTTACTTATCCAAATGCACCTGTTGGTTCAAAAGTTAAAGTGCAGAGAACCTCACAGCACAACATGAAGTTACCTTAAAATATAATATAAATGCCTCAGCTTTCATGTAAGAAAAAAACTATTAATACTTAGGGCTGGGTATTGGCAAAGACTTCACGATTCAATTCGAATCACGATTCACATGCCACGATGCGATACTATCACGATTCATCACGATTCTTGAATCATTGCGATGCATTGCGATATTTTCAATATATTTAAGTGAAAATGTAAAAAATAGAGCATAATTACCAGTGGCTGTGTACGATCTGGATAGTGTCTTCAATTGATACATCACACAGCAACTCAGTTCATATATACATGAATTTATTTAACATTATTGCCATTAAAACATTCTTAATACTTTGGTGGACACACTAATTACAAAAAGTGCAAATGATTAAGGTAGAATAATAAAAGAAAACTAATAAAATAAGGCTCATCAGTGACTGCCATTTTAAGTAGCTGCCATTAACAATAACATTTAACAGACATCAGATGGCACACTGAGAAAAAAGTGCATATGATCAATAGAACTGAATGTGTGCAATGTTGGTGCCGGTGTGGGACTCAAACAGAGCCCTAGTCTGTAACACGTGAGAAACCAACTCCCAGCTCTCGTCAATGTGGTGCGATGTTATAGTGAGGTATGGCTCTGTGGCTCGCGAAGTCCATCCATCGCATGTGAGGGCAACGCTTTCTGTAGAGGCGAGGGATTTTTTAACTTGTAGCTTTACCTTTTCATACATGTCCGGGATCATTACTTCTGTAAATTGTTTTCGGCTAGGGATCACATAACGAGGCTCGAGTGTGTTTATCATACTTCTGAACCCACGATTTTCCACCACGCAATATGGCCGTAAATCTTGGCAAATGAATTCTGCAATGGACTCAGTTATTTTTTTCGCACGTACAGATGAGGGTGCGAGCTTGCTGTCGAGGGTTGTTTGTTTTATCATGGGTTGTGGTGGTTGTTGCTGTTGCAGTTTGTCTGGATGGCGCCTCTGAATGTGTGCTCTTAAGTTTGTTGTATTTCCACAATACTTTATCGACATGCTACAGTGTCTACAAATTGCGTGAGTCATGTCCATTTCATTTTTACCGTCTTTGTTTCGGAAGCCGAAATGCGTCCAAACATCGGCTTTAAACTGTGAGGGAGGCACGCGAATCTTCTCGGCTTCGTCCATGTTGCAAACAGAGAGAGCACTAGGCGCCCGCTTTCGGAAATACCAATGGCATGAAGAAGGCAGCGGGCGTCAACAACTCCACTGCGCCATCTACATGATTGGATGTTGTAGCCTAGGCTACTTGTTTTTGGCTGATATTCGCCTACCGTTCATACAGTTTTATTCATTTATTTTTTAACGTTAATAATCGATATTTGGCATCAAGAATCGATGCAGTATATCGTGAAAGTTGGCGATGCAATGCATCGCCATGACGATTAATTTGCACACCACTATTAATACTAGTACTGTGTGCAGGCAGTCTCTCCTGAAGACTAAATTAAACAATAATTATAAACTAATAAAATAAATGGCTCAGGCTTCATAGAAGAAAAAAACAATTTGAACAGAATCTCACAGTATGATGCTGAAGCTGCCTAAACAATGGAAAATAAAATACCATTTTGGTAAAAACGTTGGCATCCATTAATTTCTTGTATTAAGTAAAAAATAAAGTGCGCACAGTCCTTCACTGTAAACAGAACACACTTTCAGTAACAGAATTTAAGCCTACATAAACACTGACTCGCACATGCTGCTTCTCTTGAACGGAAACACGGAAGTAAGGCGGAAGGTAGTTTGTCGACGTCACCTCAAGACGACGCCAACGATTAGTCAAATTTGCGGGAAAGTTGCGGTGATCGGATATAATTGCAACACCGCCCTGAATTCGCGGGGATTGGTTGAATTTGCGTTGATGTTGCAAATCGCAACATTGCGAAATCCTGGAGGGTCTGGTAAACAACCGTTTACTTTTCAGCTCAAATACACGAAGCGGTATTGGCCGGTTTCGCAAGCGGAATATTGCGCATGTGCACATCACTCTTTCTGAAGAGAAACATCCGGCGATTCATCAAAACAATATGTCGAGTGAGATGCTTCGGAAATCATGTGAATAAACTGATAAATTTGATATGTAACCCGAATATCGGCGTATTTTGGCACTTGTCCGATCGGACAAGTAACTGAGACGATGAACTTGTCCGACATAAAGGATCACTTGTCCCGGACAAGCGGACAACCGTTAATGTCGAGCCCTGACTTATACACCCGCTGGTGGCTTACAAGCTCTATTCTGGAGGCGCATGTTTTGCCGCATATGGAGCAGGTGTTAAAAGCAGACTGTGGCCGACAAGGGGCACGTTCATCACGCTCCTTGCCGCACTGGCGCTTTGCTTCCGCCTTGCGACGGCGCTCCTGCTCAAAGAGCGCCACGGCCTCCCTGACCGAGGCTCGCCACCCATCTCTGTCGCGTGCCAGGTCTTCCCAGACCGGCAAACTGATGTTACACACTTTGAGATTGTCCTTGAAACGCTTTCGTTGTCTCCCTTGTGATCTCATGCCTGATCTCAGCTCCCCATAGAAAATCTGTTTTAGGAGGCGCGAGTCGTCTAGTCTGACCACATGGCCAGTCCATCGTAGTTGGTTTTTCATTATTAAGGCCTCAATGCTGGTACAGTGCGCTTCATCAAGAATGCTGTTATTGGTCCGTCGATCCGGCTAGGCCACACCCAGGATCCGTCGCAGACAGCGCTGATGATATTTTTCGAGGCAGTTGAGGTGTCTCCTATAGGTTGTCCAAGACTCCGAGTTGTATAAAAGGGAGGTTAGCACAACAGCCTTGTAAACAAGGAGTTTAGTGTCTTTCTTTCACCCCCTCTCTTCAAACACTGTCTCACGCAGCCAACCGAAGGCATAGCTTGCGGCTCTTAGATGGTGTATGATGTCAGCTTTTGTTGATGGAACACTACCTAGATAGGAGAAGCTCTGAACGTTCTATCACATCGTTATATCACATGACTGAAACTGGCTCTGATGGAGTGTACTCGGTTTTTAATGATCATCCTCTTACCTCTGTTCCTGCAGCTGTCTGCAACCTTTCTTAAATATGCATGTAAAATCCTAAGGGTTTAAATCACAAATTATAAATTACGTACAAGAGCCTTGATTCGTATTGAGTGTCGAACCCAACCCAATCCAAGTCACGTTTATTTATGCAGCGCATTTTAAAAGAATTTGACCCAAGGCCATCCTTTAAAAAAAAAATCCGTTTCCTGTCCACCAGGTGAGCAAAAAAAATTTTCAGGAGGGAGGGAGTTTATTTTATATCTATCTATCTATCTATCTATCTATCTATCTATCTATCTATCTATCTATCTATCTATCTATCTATCTATCTATCTATCGTGCTGTCAAAAATGTGGCGTTATTAACGCGTTAACTTGACTCAATATTAACGGCGATAATTTTTTATCGCGAGATTAACGCTCTGTGACATGATGCCACGCCCCGCACAGCCAGAGTCCTCTGCCCTCCCCCGAAGAGCCACGGTGCTCGGCTTAGGTTTCGTTTTCCCATCGGCGGCTCCAGCCCCACTTTGCAGTGGCTGTGACAAGACGTGTTATGCTCTGCAATAAAAAAAACATTGGTACAACCAGTGTTCGAACTATGCCGATATTTTCGGGGGGTCTCTTTTTTTTCCCTTGGGGGGGGGGTGCGCTTGCGCTTGTCTCACAGCGCAGATCTCCATCGCGCGCTCACTTCGGATATGCAAATGCTTCCCGTTACACACGATTGCTATGTCAATAAACATCATTTTGCCAATATTTTAGAGACCCCCCAACATTTCCCAAATCATGTTTTCAAGGGATCTCATGTCTGTTTCAGGGGATCTCGGATCCCCCGAGTACCCCCGTAGTTCGAACGGTGAGCAAGCCCATTCACTTTTTTATGCTGATAAGAGAATTACAATGGTTTTTCATGTGACAAAAATGTGCAATTAAATTGCGATTAATCGCGAGTTAACTATGACAGTCACGACATTAATCGCGATTAAATATTTTAATCGCTTGACAGCACTAATAATATATATATATATATATATATATATATATATATATATATATATATATATATATATATGGATGGATAAGAAATCGCAATGCTGTTTGCTTTTTCTTTCAGTACTTTTTTATTACAAAAGCAGACACATTTAATAAAATGACAGTTTAATCAACTGAAACTTGTACAAAAACACGGACTTTTTGTAGTTCTAAATCGAGCGTTAGGCCTAGTTCGGATGAAATTACACTATTAAAATGATCACTGAATGATTTCTTTTTCTGAATCTTTACTATTTTGTTGTTCGCTAGAATACCATTTTGCGATTTCACACTTAAGCAAATGTTTGAAAACTCCGGATCTCCTTCCTTCATGGTGGCTGCCGTTTTTTTTTTGTGCCGCACAGCGCATGCACAGAGCTGATTCGATTCTATATTCTGCGCAGAATGTGTAAATGTCAAGTTCGATTTTAGATTTACGAACCTGAAAAAAATGTCGAAAAACCGGCGTTAAAAAAAAAAAAAAATTTAAACCGCACAAACGGCACTCACCCGGCCGGTGGACCGGAAACGGAACATTTTTTAATAATGGCCCAAAGTGCTGTGCAATAATGAGGCATAAATGACAGAGGAAAAAAAAAACAATTTCTTTCTTTCATCTTCTGCTTGTACTTTGAGGTGTCTCAGGGAGTTGGAGACACCGGTCAAGGGCTTGGTGGGCAGCTTCTGTCGCAGACAGGTCGTAGATTCTGAGGGTTTCCCTCACGCCGTCAATCCAGCGTTTGCGAGGCCGCCCTCGAGCTCGGGTCTCTGAGCTCTTTTGTTGTCGGGTCTAAAAGTCCGTTTTTTTCTCCTTGTATTTTCGTGAGCAATCTGAAGATCCACTTCCGGCTTGCTAGGCTAGTCGAAGTTTCACCAGAACCCTGTTAGCTGGTTTGCTTGGAAGATTCCCCCAAACAAACTGTTTCCACCTCCCACGACGATGAACGAGGGGTTGGACTTTTGAGAGGTGATTTAAAAAAAAATATATTTTTTTTTAAATTAAAAATGTTGAATTTTTAAGTCTGTTTATTTAAATTTCTGTGATACAGACTTAAAAATTAAACAATGACTTCATCCAATTACCCACAATAAAAAGCTGGAGGAAAAGTGTTAGAAAGTAACGATCCTTCCCGAAAGCACCAGCAGTTATGTCTAAACTGCCTGCCTCATGCCCCTTTTCCACCGAAGCAGTTCCAGGGCCGGTTCGGGACCAGTGCTTAGTTTGGAACCGGGTTTTCTGTTTCCACTGACAAAGAACTGGCTCTGGGGCCAGAAAAACCGGTTCCAGGCTAGCACCAACTCTCTGCTGGGCCAGAGGAAAGAACCGCTTATGTCAGCGGGGGGGGCGGAGTTGTTAAGACCAACAACAATAACAAGACCGTGAAAGATCGCCATTTTTAAGCGACGAGAAGCAGCAGCTGTACAAACGCAAAGTCATTTATTATTATTGTTGTTGTTGCTGCTGCTGCTTCTTCCATGTTTTTGCTTCGATATTCGCGCCAAGGTTTGTGCAAACATAGTGATGTAACTGACGTATACAAAGATGTAATGACGTGGCTTCCCTTAGCACCGTGAGCTATGGAAAAGCAAACTGGTTCTCAGCTGGCTCGCAAGTTGAACAAGTTGTGAACCAGCACCAGCACTGGCCCCGAACCAGCCCTGGAACTGATTTGGTGGAAAAGGGGTATCAGTGACGTTGCTGCTGAGTTGGTACGACCCAGGTAGAAGACATGTTATTTGCATATGTCTGAAACAGAATAGTCCAAGTGTGTAGGGGTGTTAGGTTGGTTACCTGCCGATGTGTCTTTAGTTTAAGGGTGCTGTGGCTTTAAACTGTCAGAGCCAATCCAAACTTGATTGGCTGCCTTAGTGGGAGTCCAAGAGTACAAAAGGGGACGGACTTTTAGTTTGAAACGGACACATTTTGGGAAGCAATGGAGTTGCTGTGTTGTTCGAGGTCTTCCAGGCTGATTTGTGTTTCGAAAGCTGATGTTCAGTTATGCAGTCTGAGAAGTTAGCAACTTTACACATTATGCGCACCCTGGATCATCTTCATCTTTGCGGGCCATCAGGATTTCATCTGGGACAGACGTTTGGATCTTTAGTAAAAGCGCTCTTTTTTTTTTTTCCTTTTGGTTTTTCAAGGCCCTTTTTGTTTTGTTTTTTTGGACTAAAAATATTGGCGCTCCATAGCATAAAATTATGACTATTTCTTGTTGAATCATGTTATGGTAATATATTTTCTGTGTATTAAAAATGTATGTAATATATGAATAGTGTGTGTAATATATATATATATATATATATATATATATATATATATATATATATATATATATATATATATATATTTGTGGGGTTTTTTTTCACATCACAGAATACCAGCTTTTGTTTGGGATCCATTTTAGGGAGGTTGAATTTGGGACATAGGTTCTCTGACCTTGGGTTCTAGGATTCCGTAACAAAAAGAAAATGGGTCGATCTGGAACGCCCATACACCTGCTACATGTCCCTAAAACTTTTCAAAAAGCTTTTAAAAATGGTTAAATTCAGGGTTGGCTGGTTCGCAGGGCTTCCTCTCGTTTTGGGGGAGAGGGACGACAACGACTTTCAAGAGGTGTATGGGAGCGCACCTGCAATGTCATGGTAGGAGAAACACTGAAAAGTTTCACGGGAAAATCGAATCATGAATCTAGTGTCGTGATTCGAATCACGAGCCGAGTGAACCATTACACGCCTTTTGCATGGTATTACTTAGCCGTTTCTAGTTGCGTCCAATTTCCTGGAGCATCCCTGAAGCCTTTCTCCAAGGCAATGACAAAAATTACAGCTTGTCAAGCGCAAACATCCTTAAGAGACATTCGAACGATCGTTACAAAACACCGACACTGAAGAATCCTTCGATAAACGTGACAGAATCGTTATCTCAACAACGAGTCATATTTCCTCACAAAATGTTTTTTTTTTTGGGATGGAGGGGGAGCATTAACTCCATTTTGGCCTCTATATTGTCTTGTTTCCTGTTAATAAAATGCTTCAAGTGAATTCTTTTTGACTTCTGTGGAAACAAGTGCAACAGAACCACCAGCGACTGTAATACACAGACTGGTATAAAGTAGATGCTGGGGCTGATTTCTTTCGAGCCCAGACTGTAGATTCATGCAGCTTGTTGTCAGTCATAGCAAATGAATCGCGCTTGGTGAATCGTGCCCGAGGTTTGTTGTCCGTTTAAACCTGATTTACAGACCCGTCGGGAAAACGATGTCATCGTTAATTGAGGAGAAGATGCCTGTGAAATCTAAAAGCAGTGTAGTTAACGTGAACAAGGTGGATTGCTTTGTCAGTCGGTGATATTTCAAAATATGTTTAAGGAAGAAAGTAGAAGTAAATAGATTAAGCAAGCACTGTTCAGTCAAAAGTACAAATTACACGAAGGGATGATGTAAATGTCCATTTCGTGCGCTTTGTAGGAAAGACCTGACGAACGACGAGCACAGCTTTTCGGTTTACCATACTGTGCATTTTGCGCTCCTCCGTATTGAAGGGTTCTGTGATGTCAGTATTTAGAGGTCAGTCCTACGGTGAAGATACAGATGCAGGAATTTTGACCATGAGCTGACTTATACAACAATGAATATCAAGCCAACATGATACAGTTCCTCAATGTTATAAATGCATGTGTATATATATGATATTTAAATTTTCTGTTTGGTTGAAATGCTCACTAATACCCTGTCCACACTAGGGATTTCGTACCGCAACACCTGTCCACACTAGCAACTATACCGGTACTGTAGCGGTATAACTGTATCGGTACGAAACCCACAAATGTATGGGTTTCGTACCGGTACAGTATCGGTACTGTTGCGCTTCGCTGTAGTGTGGACAGATGAAGCGGTTCTGTATCGATACAAATATAATGCGCAAAGTCACACACCTCAATCGATGTCTTCGCTGAATAAAATAGTGAAGAACGGAGATTCGTTTTCTTTGTTTCTTTCTCAACTGCCTCGCGCGTTTTATATGATTCGACTGAATAAATGACCACCAGAAATACAGACTGTACACTGACAACAAAAAGCACGCACACGTTTCATCCGTACGGAAGCCGAGAGAGGCCCTTCATATAATCCTTTTTTTTTTTTAATTCACCTTGTTATCCTGAGATAACGACATAATTAATTCAGGATCTCAAGAAAACAACACAACTAATTCTAGATCTCGAGAAAACAAAACCGTTATTTCATGATCTCGAGTAAACAGCTGAGAAATAGTTCATTCAGGTGCGCCAAGAGACTTGTGATATGCTGACTTTGGGGCTATTTCTCATTCTGTATAGACGCAACTTTGGTCGTTAGAATGTCTGGAATAATCGATCACCTAATAAGGCAATATTTTAATCAGGGGTTGACACAGGGAGAGATTGCATTAAGTCTTTTAATAAGGGATCATTTATTAAAAATTAGTCCGCGGCACCTCCGCAGAAGACTGGCCCGGCTTCGTCTCTACCGACGGAGATACAGTGATCCAGCTGAGATCATGAAATAATTTTGTTTTCTCGAGATCTCGAAATAACGGATGCCATATATTCTCGGAAGGAAGTTACTCGGTAACCACGGAAACATTTCGCGCACATGCATTTCAACTACCGTGAAAGAAAACCGCAAACATTTCTCGCTAGTGTGGACAGATGCACTAAACTGTACCGGTATACTTTGTATCGATACAGTTATACCACTTTCGTACCGGTATAAGTGTGAACACAGCATAAATCTCCAGGGCTGGGTTTCCCAAAATTCTCTGAAGGCTAAGAGTGTCTTTAATTGCCTCTTAGGCTCCATCGTTAAGCTAACGTGGTTTTCCTGAACAAAGCTGTAGCCCCAAAGTAGTACTTGAGTTCGCTCTGAACTTACGATGGACCTGGATCACTCTTTCGCAGCAAAGAGCGTCTCGTCACGAATGCGATGCGCCTCCGAGGGACTCTCGCAATCAACCGGTGGAGACTGAGGTTGAATCTGCTGGTGGAGTTCATTTATTTTTCTTGTACATTGAGTTAATTATTTCATAAAAATATGCAAAACGTTGTGAATATATTTTAATATGTTATGGAATTGCGTATGGATATCGTAACGTCACATTATCTATCCATCCGTTATCTGTAATCAGTTATCCTGTGCGGTGTCGCAGGCAAGCTGGAGCCTATCCCAGCTGACTACAGGCGAAAGGCGGGGTACACCCTGGACAAGTCGCCAGGTCATCACAGGGCTGACACATAGACACAGACAAACATTCACACTCACATTCACACCTACGCTCAATTTAGAGTCACCAGTTAACCTAACCTGCATGTCTTTGGACTGTGGGGGAAACCGGAGCACCCGGAGGAAACCCACACGGACACGGGGAGAACATGCAAACTCCACACAGAAAGGCCCTCGCTGGCCATGGGGCTCGAACCCGGACCTTCTTGCTGTGAGGCGACAGCGCTAACCACTACACCACCGTGCCGCCTGTTGATTTAATTAAAAAAAAAAAACACACACACACACTCGGAATGAATATATGTTATTTACCAGCTGGGAGGTTCGTATCTTGAAATACCGTGACCGAGGTCTTGAAAGTACTGAGCAAGGCCCTCTGAGCCGAGGTCAGTATTCAAGGCCGAGGTCACGGTATTTCACCATATGGACCGACCTTAAGCTGGTAAATAATATATTTATTTTTTTCTTTAGCAAATTCTAACAGAAAACGAGAGCACCCGAAAGGGAAAACCGAGCCGAGCCGCCATTTTGAATCCTCATTCACGGCTGTAATGCAAATGGCTTCCTCCTCGGTATACAAGTGCACTTCCATGGCAGGAAAAAAAACTACATTTTGCCGCCTATGTAGTCCCCTATTTATACAAATGGCAGTCATTCAGGATTCAGCCATGTTTTTGCTCGGCGTTAGCAAGTTAGAGGTTTTTAGCTTTCTCCTGAAATGTTTTCTTTTATTTCTTCTCCCTCAGGGGAGTAAAACTCACTTTCGCTTTGAACACTGTCGTTATCGCTATCCATGCTGTAAAATTAATGCTATTCTCCTGAGAAATGCTGGCAAAGATTTATAAGATTTTTGATAATCTGATAAATAAATCTTAGATAAATGTTGACAAAAAATGCTACTGTGTTTGTTGTTGTGAATGAACGAGTTGCCAGAGGTCCGTAACTGGGGTCCGTACCGTAGGATACGGACCCGCTCGCCAGCCAATCAGAACACAGGATTTGATGGAAACCGGACTGTGGAAAAATAAGTTATTGTCCAAAAAATGTAAAATACCGTATTTTTCGGACTATAAGTCGCACTTTTTTTCATGGTTCGGCTGGCCATGTGACTTATACTCCGGTGCGACGTATATATGTTTTTTTTTTTTTTTTTTTCACCGCGGAATAACTGGAGCTGATGCTGAGTCTGACGACAGCCACGCAGAAGAAGAGGAAACGGCGCTTCATCTGCCGCTGGAGTTGGCAGAGTTGTTCAGAAGCGACACCGAGGATGAGGAATTCAATGGATTTGCTGATTTGGAGTGAAATCATCAGCTTGATAAACTTGATTGACCTGTGTTTTATTATTAATGATAGGCCTATAGTTATTTAAATAAGTTATGTAATGATTTTAGGCAGTGCTTAATTTGTGAAGTGGGAGGTCCCAGAATGCAGGAGGTGGGTGGGTCCGGCGACTCAAAAAAAAAAAAAGGCGGGGGATGGTTTACTATAACTTTACGCACATGCGCTTATTGTGTGTGTAAAATAATAATAATAATAATAATAACAGACATTATGATCTTAGAAAACGCTTTAGTGACAAACAGTTACAGACAGTAATATGTCGTGATATTATATTATAAAATATTAATTTTTATTAGTCTATATATTAAATTATATATTACATTTATCTTCTAAAATAACAGACTGTACTCATCACAACCGGTTTATTTCACCATTGGAGATCAGATCACACAAGACATGAGTTAAATGACTCATTTTAAGGATTTAAGTAGGGGATTTAAAAGTGGTTGTTGTTGTTGTTGTTGGTTTTTTTTTCACTAGACGGTTGTTTTTACTACCGTACCTGTCTTTGGAGATGATATATACCTATAGCCTACTTGACCTCTGATTTGATGAAATAAAATTTGACAAAAATGAAGAATGACACTCCTCGATGATGACTACAGCTTTAATAACACAGATGAAAGAGCCATGGGGCGATAATAAGCCCTACCGCTAAAAATATTCTAAAAGCAAACTGATTAATGCATCAGTAATAGGCTACTAATATTAGTTATAATAATAATATAGGCTATTAGTAATAACGATAGTAGTAGATATTTAAAATAATCAGACTAGGCTACTTACAGGGCAAAGGGCGCGTTATCACTGCTCAGCTGTTCGTTTATTAAATAAACAATGCAGTCGCGCAGTAACCACGCGCCGCTTATCAGATAGAATCACAGATTTTATGGATAGAATAACCCTTCAAAAAAGTGCGACTTATAGTCCGGTGCGACGTATATATGTTTTTTTCGTCTTCATAATGCATTTTTTGGCTGATGCGACTTAAACTCCGGAGCGAGGTATAGTCTGGAAAATACGGTAGTTTAAATTATGAATTTCCACGTGATATATGTAATGCTTAACCATGATGCAATATATTAACACATTTTAAATTTCATTGGTTTTTGGTTAAAATCGAATGCTGTGTGACTCATCAACTGGATTTCAAAATCCTTCCTATGCCATGTGGCGTAAAGGGTGGCGCCGATCTCCATTTCCGTAGCCCTCAGCCTCTCGCCTATATTACATAGCTAGGGTTACAATGGGGGCTGGGTGTCCTCTGGTAACCGCGAGAGTTTGACTCCTTACTCGCATCTGTATTGCAGCGTGCCTTACCAGATGGCAGTAGGTACCATTTTTATGATGGTCTTTGGTATGACCCGACCGTGAGTAGAACTCGCGACCTCGCGATCGAGAGGCAGACACGCTAACCACGAGGCCAACTCACGGTTCATCGACTGGATTTAGCAGCTACCAATGCCTTCAACAACTACAGTACGATTGCCTTTAGCAACTACTAATGTCTATATCGAGGATGCGCGTTGCAAAGACGCTCTTATCAAAGCTGCTCTTCAGACTCCTTCTTTTGAGTGAGTTCGGGAAAGCCATGTACAGGGACAACGTTCGTTGCTCGAGAGCGTCTTTAAACTCATTCTTTAGCCCTAAAGTGCAAAGTTATCGGGAAACCCACTCCAGGAGCTTTACTTTGGCTAGAATTGTATAAAGTGGTGATAAATTGTGACTCTGAACACTGAAGATGATTACTCAGGACGTGCATGGCTTCTGGGTTCACGTCTCCACCTTCCTCCTTTTAAACAGCAGACCCAAGTGTGTGGATGAAGTTGCTTTTCAAGAGGAGGTCGTTGCAGTCTTGAAGAAATCGCTAGAGGGCGCTGATGTGAGTGTTTTTCAGCATAAAGTGTCTCATCTACCATGAGACGCATCCTCTCATCTCTTCGTTATTGCTCCAAAGTTAATCCAGGTTCATCCATAAGCGATAGATGAGCATGAGTGGTTACACCGAGCTACAGCATGAATAGTGTTCAGGCTCAAAATAGAATATGTTGTCTGAATATCTGAAAGAATGTGGAAACATCCTCTGTATCTTGAGGATTTCATATAATTTGTCTCAAGCTTTTTTTTTTTCCCCAATAAAAATATTAACAGATTCCTGTTTTCTTCTTTTCCCTTCCAGCTTCCAAATCTTCTGTTTTATGGTCCACCTGGAACAGGAAAGACCTCCACTATTCTTGCTGCTGCCAGAGAGCTTTACGGGTAAAAGCGCACAACCTTTCTTTATTTTAGTTGTAATAAACTTCCACCATTTAGCTGAGTTTCCGCTATTGCACAATAAGCTCCGAATATCTGAAGGAGAATGGAAACATGTGCTTCCTTCAGACTGGGAAGCCAGCACTGACGTTTTCATCCTGCTCATGTAAGAGCACTGTTATGAGTACATGAGCTCGGAATTGGATAGTGTTGCTGTGATGGTCAGGAGGCAAAGGACCATGGGACCAACAATCCTTTTGTTAAATGATTGAATAGAGCTCTGAATTTGCTCAGTGTATACCATATTCTTTGTTTGTAACCTATGCAGTAAAAAATACGCACGATACATATGTTATTTAACAGCTCTGTATCGTGAAATACCGTGACCGAGGTCTTGAAAGTACTGAGCGAGGCCCTCTGGACCGAGGTCACGGTATTTCACCATACGGACCGACCTTAAGCTGGTAAATAATATATTTATTATTTTCTTTACCAAATTCTAACAGAAAACGAGAGCGCCCGAAAGGGAAAACCGAGCCGAGCCGCCATTTTGAATCCTCATTCACGGCTGTAATGCAAATGGCTTCCTCCTCGGTATACAAGTGCACTTCCATGGCAGGAAAAAAACTACATTTTTCTGCCTATGTAGTCCCCTATTTATACAAAAATGAGTCATTCAGGATTCAGCCATGTTTTTGCTCGGCGTTAGCAACAGTTACAGGTTTTTAGCTTTCTCCTGAAATGTTTTCTTTTATTTCTTCTTCATCAGGGTAGTAAAACTCGCTTTCGCTGTGAAGACTGTCGTTATCGCTGTCCATGCTGTAAAATTAATGCTATTATGCTGAGAAATGCTGGCAAAAATTTATAAGATTTTTGATAATCTTATAAATAAATCTTATTTAAAAAAAAAAAAAAAAGATAAATGTTGTCAACGAGCGAGTCGCCAGAGGTCCGTAACTGGGGTCTGTACTGTAGGATACAGACCCGCTCGCCAGCCAATCAGAACGCAGGATTTGATGGAAACCGGACTGCAAAAAAAAAAAATGTCGGTAATGATTCCACATCTGCTCCTTTCAGCACTGGTTGTTGTTGTTTTTCTCGTCTCCAGCCCAGAGCTTTACCGACAGAGAGTGCTGGAGCTGAATGCCTCAGATGAGCGAGGGATTCAGGTGATCCGGGAAAAAGTGAAGAATTTCGCTCAGCTCACGGTGGCTGGGACGCGGCCAGAGTAAGTTTTGTTTCGATGTTGACTGACGCCGGACGATACATAAACCCGTAATATTTTTTGGGATTGTGTGTGTTGGCTTCACACTGTGCTGTCCTCCTTCCAGTGGGAAATCATGTCCTCCGTTTAAAATCATAATTCTGGACGAGGCGGATTCCATGACCGGTGCAGCCCAGGCAGCTCTCAGGCGCACCATGGAGAAAGAGTCGCGCACAACCCGCTTCTGCCTCATCTGCAACTACGTCAGCAGGTCAGACTGACGAAACACCTCAGATGATCTTGGCTCTTATATTACGAAGACTAAACACCTCAGAATGTCTAAGCACTAATATTGTGAGGACTAAACACTTCTGAAGCTCTAAGCTATGCTGTCATTAGGACCAACCACCTCACAAGATCTTGGCACTCGTATTATCAGGACTAAACTAAACACAAAAGAAAAGCTTGGTGCTGATATTATTGGGACTAAACACCTCAGAAGATCTTCACGCTATTATTAGTCAGACTAAAGACCTTGATCTTGGCTCTTGTATTATTCTGACTAAACACCTTATAAGATTTTTGCGCTGTTATTAGTAGGACTAAAGACTTCGATCTTGGCTCTTCATATTATTCTGACTAAACACTTCAGAAGATCTTAGAACTGAGCTTAGTATCAGAACTAAACACGTGGGATGAGTTTAGCTATTAAATTATTCGGAATAAACACAAAGGAAAAGCTTGGAGCTGATATTATTACAACTAAACACCTCAGAAGATCCTGGCGCTGCTACTTTATTATTATTATTATTATTATTATTATTACTAAACACCTCAGAAAGCAATAGTGTTGATATTAGGGCTAAACACTTCAGAAGATCTTGGCTCTAGTATCATCATTATGATTATTATGAGGATTAAATACCTCTGAAGATTTTAGTGCTGATATTATGAAGACTAAATGCCTCAGAAAATCTAAGCAATGTCATCATTAGGACTAAACACCTGAGAAGATCTTGGTGCTGATATTATTAGGACTAAACACTTCCGATTAATTTATCTCTTTAAATTATTAGGACTAAACACAAAAGAAAAGCTTGAAGCTGATATTATTGGGACGAAACACCTCAGAAGATCTTCACGCTCCTATTAGTCGGACGAAAGACCTTGATTTTGGGTCTTTATATTATTCTGACGAAACAGCTTAGAAGATCTTAATGTGGATATTATCAGGACTAAACACTTGGGATGATTTTAGCGATTAAATTATTGAAACTTAACACAAAGGGAAAAAGCTTGGAGCTGATATTATGACAACTGAACACCTCGGAAGATCTTGCTGCTGCTATTATTATTATTATTATTATTATTATTATTAACACTTTAGAAAGCAATAGTGTTGGATTTAGGACTAAACACTAAAGAAGATCTTGGCTCTAGTATTATTATTACTATTATGAGGATTAAATACCTCTGGAGATTTTAGTGCTGATATGAAGACTAAATACCTCAGAAAATCTAAGCAATGTCATCATTAGGACTAAACACAAAAGAAAAGCTTGGAGCTGATTATTATTGGGACTAAACACCTCAGAAGATCTTCACGTTCCTATTAGTCGGACTAAAGACCTTGATTTTGGGTCTTTATATTATTCTGACGAAACAGCTTAGAAGATCTTAGTGTGGATATTATCAGGACTAAACACTTGGGATGATTTTAGCGATTAAATTATTAAGACTTCACACAAAGGGAAAAAGCTTGGAGCTGATATTATGACAACTGAACACCTCGGAAGATCTTGCTGCTGCTATTATTATTATTATTATTATTATTATTATTAACACCTTAGAAAGCAATAGTGTTGGATTTAGGACTAAACACTAAAGAAGATTTTGGCTCTAGTATTATTATTATTACTATTATGAGGATTAAATACCTCTGAAGATTTTAGTGCTGATATGAAGACTAAATACCTCAGAAAATCTAAGCAATGTCATTAGGACTCAAAAGATCTTGGTGCTGATATTATTAGGACTAAACACAAGAAAAGCTTGGAGCTGATATTATTGGGACTAAACACCTCAGAAGATCTTCACGCTCCTATTAGTCGGACTAAAGACCTTGATTTTGGGTCTTTATATTATTCTGACGAAACAGCTTAGAAGATCTTGGTGTGGATATTATCAGGACTAAACACTTGGGATGATTTTAGCTATTAAATTAAGACTTCACACAAAGGGAAAAGCTTGGAGCTGATATTATGACAACTGAACACCTCGGAAGATTTTGCTGCTGCTATTATTATTATTATTATTATTATTATTAAACACCTTAGAAAGCTATAGTGTTGGTTTTAGGATTAAACACAAAAGATGATCTTGGCTCTAGTATTATTACTACTATTATGAGGATTAAATACCTCTGAAGATTTTAGTGCTGATATTATGAAGACTAAATACCTCAAGTCTAAGCAATGTCTTCATTAGGATTAAACACCTCAGAAGATCTTGGTGCTGATATTATTAGGACTAAACACAAAAGAAAAGCTTGGTGCTGATATTATTGGGACTAAACACCTCAGAAGATCTTTGCGCTGTTATTCGTAGGACTAAAGACCTCGATCTTGGCTCTTTATATTATTCGGACTAAACACTTAAGAAGATCTTGGCACTGATTTTAGTCTCAGAAGTAAACACTTTGGATGATTTTAGCTCTTAAGTTGTTAGGAATAAACACAAAGGAAAAGCTTGGAGCTGATATGACGACTAAACACCTCAGAAGATCCTGGCGCCCTTATTATTATGACTAAAGATCACAGAATATCTTGGCTCTTTTATATTATTATTATTAAGACTAAACACCTCAGATGATCTTGGAGCTATTGTTGTTATTATTATGAAACACCTCAGAAGATCTTAGCATTGATTTTATGAGGACTAAACACTTTGGATGATTGTAGCTCTTAAATTATTAGGACTAAACACAAAGGAAATGCTTGGAGCTGGTTATTACAACAACTAAACACCTCGGAAGATCTTGGTGCTGTTAATATTATTACGACGACAAAACATCGCAGAGGATCTTGGCTCTTATTCGGACTAAACACTTGAGAAGATCTTGGCTCTAGTATTATTATTATTATTAGGACCAAATACCTCTGAAGATTTTCTTAGTGTTGATATTATTAGGACTAAACACCTCAGGATCTTGGCACTTATATCAGGACACTTGGGATGAATTTAGCTATTAAATTATTCGGACTAAACACAAAGGAAAAGCTTGGAGCTGATATGACAACTAAACACCTCAGAAGATCCTGGCGCCCTTATTATTATGACTAAAGATCACAGAATATCTTGGCTCTTTTATATTATTAAGAAGACTAAACACCTCAGAAGATCTTGGCGCTATTATTATGAAACACCTCAGAAGATCTTACCATTGATTTTATGAGGACTAAACACTTTGGATGATTGTAGCTCTTAAATTGTTAGGACTAAACACAAAGGAAATGCTTGGAGCTGGTTATTACAACTAAACACCTCGGAAGATCTTGGTGCTGTTAATTATTACGACGACAAAACATCGCAGAGGATCTTGGCTCTTATTTGGACTAAACACTTGAAGATCTTGGCTCTATTATTATTATTATTATTATTATTATTATTATTATTATAATTAGGACCAAATACCTCTGAAGATTTTCTTAGTGTTGATATTATTAGGATTAAACACCTCAGGATCTTGGCACTTATATTATCAGGACACTTTGGATGAATTTAGGTATTAAATTATTCGGACTAAACAAAGGAAAAGCTTGGAGCTGATATGACGACTAAACACCTCAGAAGATCTTGGCGCTATTATTATTATTATTATTATTATTATGAAACACCTCAGAAGATCTTAGCATTGATTTTATTAGGACTAAACACTTTGGATGATTGTAGCTCTTAAATTATTAGGACTAAACACAAAGGAAATGCTTGGAGCTGGTTATTACAACTAAACACCTCGGAAGATCTTGGTGCTGTTAATATTATTACGACGACAAAACATCGCAGAGGATCTTGGCTCTTATTCGGACTAAACACTTGAGAAGATCTTGGCTCTATTATTATTATTATTATTATTATTATTATTAGGACCAAATACCTCTGAAGATTTTCTTAGTGTTGATATTATTAGGATTAAACACCTCAAGATCTTGGCACTTATATTATCAGGACACTTTGGATGAATTTAGCTATTAAATTATTCGGACTAAACACAAAGGAAAAGCTTGGAGCTGATATGACGACTAAACACCTCGGAAGATCTTGGCTTTCATATTATTATTATTATTATTATTATTATTATTATTGGGACTAAATATCTCTGAAGATTTTAGTGCTAATATTATTCAGACTAAACACAAAAGAAAAGCCTGGCGCTGATATTATTAGGACTAATCATCATCATCTCCGTGAATCTTGGCTCTTATTAGGACTAAACTCCTCAGAAGATCTTAGCGCTGATATCATCAGGATACTTTGGATGATTTTAGCTCTAGATTATTCGGATGAAGCACAAAGGAAAAGCTTGGAGCTGATATTATTACGACTAAACACCTCAGAAGATTTTGCCTCTTTTTATTATTAGAACTAAACCCCTCATAAGAGCTTAGCACTGATATATTATTAGGATGAAGATTAAGAGAAGTTGTACATTTTAAAAACATATTTTTAGTGATTTAAGGGTTGGAACTTTAATGTACCAAAGCCAGTCTTATTCACTGAAAATGAAAAGAATATACATAGTTTTGACAGATTTATGGAAATTGATTACTGTGTTTAGTTTAGTTTAGTTTTTTTTTCGTCAAGTGATAAAAGGATCGTTGAGGGCAGATTAAACAGTGGGATTTGTCCTGACGATGCTCTTTAATTGTACGGTTCTCCTGTGAACGTTTCATTACGTCCCACCTTTCGGAAAAATGTAATAAATCAGTACACAGACGCTTTTATTTCCTCCTGGGATTTCTGAGTGTTCACTGTGTGGATGTTGCGTTTTGCAGAATCATCGAGCCTTTGACGTCCCGCTGCTCCAAATTCCGCTTCAAACCCCTCGCCAACGAGATTCAGCAGGAGCGTCTGGTGGAAATCTGTGAGAAGGAGAATCTCAAATACAGCAAAGAGGTCAACATGAAAATCTGAAGTGTTTGGAATTCTTGTAAGAAAGCTTCATCTTCATGGAGACGTGACCGTGATGCTCGATGCTTGGTCTTGTGTGTGCAGGGGATTGATGCGCTGGTCCAAGTGTCAGAGGGAGATCTGCGGAAAGCTATCACGCTCCTGCAGAGCGCAGCCAGACTCGGTGGAAAGAGAGAGATCACGGAGAGCATCGTTGTAGAGATCGCGGGGGTGAGCTCGCGTGTAATTTCACATCTGCTGATTGATTGGCTGTGTGGAGATCTTTGAACTCATGATTGGATTTTGGTTTCAGGTGGTTCCATCAAATGTGATTGAAAATCTGCTTCAAACCTGCTACAAAGGCAACTTTGAGAAGTTAGAGATTGCTGTGAAGGTGAGTACAGGTGGGAGTTTTATTTGCTAAAAGGTAAATGTGGGAAAACCACGAGTTGGCATAGCGGTTAGCGTGTCCGTTTCTCGATCTGGAGGTCGCGAGTTCTACTCACGGTCGGGTCATACCAAAGACCATCATAAAAATGGTACCTACTGCCGGCTAGCAAGGTACGCTGCAATACAGATGCGAGTGGCGAGTCAAACTCTCGCGGTTACCAGAGGACACGCCCCCCCCACTGTAACCCTAGCTATGTAATATAGGCGAGAGGCCGAGGGCTACGGAAACGGAGATCAGCGCCGCCCTATGCGCTACATAGCGTGGGAAGGGATTTTGATTTTTGAAACGTGGGACAGCTCTGATGATCAGTATCGGGTCAATCCCAGCGAAAATGGTGGCTCAGACTTCAGGTCCTGGAACAAGTAGCAAAGACTGGAATTGTATTCGGAAAATAAATTTATTTTTGGAAGTGGAAATATTTACAAAGTAAAATTTGACTTTTTTTTTTTTTTTTCTTTTGGTAAACTTGATTGTAAGTATTATTTCTCCTTTTTTATATTTACAAACTAATATTTGCGTGGAAGAGTTTAATCGCGAATCGGTATTCGAAAAGAAAGTCTCGTGCTGCCTGTCATCGTCGGGAAATATCATCTGATTTAGCTTATTTCTACTGACGTTAAGAATTACTTACATACGTTTGAGCCACGTTATAGAACGTGTCATCATGACCCCAACAATTAAAACTTCATTTATTTATACAAACAGGACTACTATATTACTATTGAAGTAGATCATCTTTTTAATGCAATAGTTCTCCTGTACGGCCTTCCAGTTTACGCTGCTAGTGTTTCCGATCTTACCGTTGTCCAATGCTTTTTAAAAAGGTACCATAAGAGACGTTTTACATCAACTAGTTTTTACGTCTTTGAGCTTTTGGAGAAGCTTGACCGCCGCCTTTTTAAAGGAGAACTGAAGGCAAGTTTATCATCAAAATTCTATTTCTCATTTTATCAAATATAGGAATGCATTTTTTGAGAGCTATTTTGTCACTGCTATCGCAAGTTATGAGTGTTTGAAATACGCTGTGTAATACAGTGGTGCTTGAAAGTTTGTGAACCCTTTAGAATTTTCTATATTTCTGCATAAATATGGCCTTAAACATGATCAGATTTTCACACGAGTCCTAAAAGTAGATAAAGAGAACCCAGTTAAACAAATGAGACAAAAATATTATACTTGGTCATTTATTTATTGAGGAAAATGATCCAATATTACATATCTGTGAGTGGCAAAAGTATGCGAACCTTTGCTTTCAGTATCTGGTGTGACCCCCTTGTGCAGCAATAACTGCAACTAAACGTTTGCGGTAACTGTTGATCAGTCCTGCACACCGGCTTGGAGGAATTTTAGCCCGTTCCACCATACAGAACAGCTTCAACTCTGGGATGTTGGTGGGTTTCCTCACATGAACTGCTCGCTTCAGGTCCTTCCACAACATTTGGATTGGATTAAGGTCAGGACTTTGACTTGGCCATTCCAAAACATTAACTTTATTCTTCCTTGACCATTCTTTGGTAGAACGACTTGTGTGCTTAGGGTCGTTGTCTTGCTGCATGACCCACCTTCTCTTGAGATTCGGTTCATGGACAGATGTCCTGACATTTTCCTTTAGAATTCGCTGGTATAATTCAGAATTCATTGTTCCATCAATGATGGCAAGCCGTCCTGGCCCAGATGCAGCAAAACAGGCCCAAACCATGATACTACCACCACCATGTTTCACAGATGGGATAAGGTTCTTATGCTGGAATGCAGTGTTTTCCTTTCTCCAAACATAACACTTCTCATTTAAACCAAAAATTTCTATTTTGGTCTCATCCGTCCACAAAACATTTTTCCAATAGCCTTCTGGCTTGTCCGCGTGATCTTTAGCAAACTGCAGATGAGCAGCAATGTGAGAGAGGCCTTCAGTTGCTTAGAAGTTACCCTGGGGTCCTTTGTGACCTTGCTGACTATTATTTACTGGTTTACCTCTGTCCATCCGTATTTTTGCCCGTCTGAAACACCCTTTACCTCAGCAACCACAAATCATAGCCACTTGGTACCAAACTTCAGCTTGGGGTTCTGTACCGTTTTCAAGTCTGTCCTACATCGACTTCCTGTTTACCAACTGAATGTATTTACGAAACATAGTGTGGACTTTGATGCTATTTCAAGAAGTGAAATGCTGTTTCAAAATGACAGTTTACCAGGATGCTACAACCCTGATTCCAAAAAAGTTGGGACAAAGTACAAATTGTAAATAAAAACGGAATGCAATGATGTGGAAGTTTCAAAATTCCATATTTTATTCAGAATAGAACATAGATGACATATCAAATGTTTAAACTGAGAAAATGTGTCATTTAAAGAGAAAAATTAGGTGATTTTAAATTTCATGACAACAACACATCTCAAAGTTAGGACAAGGCGATGTTTACCACTGTGAGACATCCCCTTTTCTCTTTACAACAGTCTGTAAACGTCTGGGGACTGAGGAGACAAGTTGCTCAAGTTTAGGGATAGGAATGTTAACCCATTCTTGTCTAATGTAGGATTCTAGTTGCTCAACTGTCTTAGGTCTTTTTTGTTGTATCTTCCGTTTTATGATGCGCCAAATGTTTTCTATGGGTGAAAGATCTGGTCTGCAGGCTGGCCAGTTCAGTACCCGGACCCTTCTTCTACGCAGCCATGATGCTGTAATTGATGCAGTATGTGGTTTGGCATTGTCATGTTGGAAAATGCAAGGTCTTCCCTGAAAGAGACGTCGTCTGGATGGGAGCATATGTTGCTCTAGAACCTGGATATACCTTTCAGCATTGATGGTGTCTTTCCAGATGTGTAAGCTGCCCATGCCACACGCACTAATGCAACCCCATACCATCAGAGATGCAGGCTTCTGAACTGAGCGCTGATAACAACTTGGGTCGTCCTTCTCCTCTTTAGTCCGAATGACACGGCGTCCCTGATTTCCATAAAGAACTTCACATTTTGATTCGTCTGACCACAGAACAGTTTTCCACTTTGCCACAGTCCATTTTAAATGAGCCTTGGCCCAGAGAAGACGTCTGCGCTTCTGGATCATGTTTAGATACGGCTTCTTCTTTGAACTATAGAGTTTTAGCTGGCAACGGCGGATGGCACGGTGAATTGTGTTCACAGATAACGTTCTCTGGAAATATTCCTGAGCCCATTTTGTGATTTCCAATACAGAAGCATGCCTGTATGTGATGCAGTGCCTTCTAAGGGCCTGAAGATCACGGGCACCCAGTATGGTTTTCCGGCCTTGACCCTTACGCACAGAGATTCTTCCAGATTCTCTGAATCTTTTGATGATATTATGCACTGTAGATGATGATCTGTTCAAACTCTTTGCAATTTTACACTGTCGAACTCCTTTCTGATATTGCTCCACTATTTGTCGGTGCAGAATTAGGGGGATTGGTGATCCTCTTCCCATCTTTACTTCTGAGAGCCGCTGCCATTCCAAGATGCTCTTTTTATACCCAGTCATGTTAATGACCTATTGCCAATTGACCTAATGAGTTGCAGTTTGGTCCTCCAGCTGTTCCTTTTTTGTACCTTTAACTTTTCCAGCCTCTTATTGCCCCTGTCCCAACTTTTTTGAGATATGTTGCTGTCATGAAATTTCAAATGAGCCAATATTTGGCATGAAATTTCAAAATGTCTCACTTTCGACATTTGATATGTTGTCTATGTTCTATTGTGAATACAATATCAGTTTTTGAGATTTGTAAATTATTGCATTCTGTTTTTATTTACAATTTGTACTTTGTCCCAACTTTTTTGGAATCGGGGTCGTATTTGAAATCCCTGAGGAGAGACACTGCTCTTTACTTACTTGTTAAGGGGTTCATTATTTGTTGAAGTCAACATTCATAATAAGTGTCCTATTCCTTCGATTGCTTGCATTCTGATAAGCGGGAGGGAATACGTAAGTGAGCAGGAGCTCACAGTTCATCTTGTTTTAATCTATTTTTAGTTCTAACATCTAATATGTACTTTTATCCGATGAAATAAAGACATTTGAGATAGAAAGTCATACTTTATTCGAACTGTGGGACTCGTTGGCATCTTGTAAGAAAGCAATTAATAGACTTGGTTAAAGACCAGCCTAATTAATATTTATATCTTGAAGTGAGGCATGTACAGTCCTCCAGGCTAGAAACTAACCAGACCTATCATGTATTTAAGTAAGTATAGATATCATATAGCCCAATTTTCTATTTGTAAGCGCAACACTGAGAACGTGGAACCTACTGCACGTTGGTGCTTTCTTACATTTTCTCAGTGTCGTAACTTACCTTAATTAGTTATGAATGTTTTTGCCTCAATCGTTAATGGCTGCCTCATTTAAAGGGTTGTTTTACAATCAGGGTACAAAGTTTGTGTCACAGGGGTCCAAAATTCAAATTGATTCAGACTGGTTCTTGTACCAGTTTTTAAGTGAAGGACAAGTTAAAGAACAGATTTCAGGTAATTTTTTGACATATGTGTATGGTAGTTTTGTGTAATCTGCTATAAGATGGGAGAAACAAAAGAAGTGATTCTCGGAGAGGACATTTTTTTTTTTTTTTTGACAATTCAGAATCCACTACTTCCATAGCGCTTTTAAATATAAGGCTGTAAGCTTTGTGTTAGTTGTCTCTAATATTTATGTCCCAATATCTTGACCACATTTTAGGATGAAAATAATCATTTTAGATACCCTACCGTTCAAAAGTTTGGGGTCACCCAGACAATTTTGTTTTCTCCATGAAAAGTCACACTTTTATTTACCACCATAAGTTGTAAAATGAATAGAAAATATAGTCAAGACATTTTTCTGGCCATTTTGAGCATTTAATCGACCCCACAAATGTGATGCTCCAGAAACTCAATCTGCTCAAAGGAAGGTCAGTTTTATAGCTTCTCTAAAGAGCTCAACTGTTTTCAGCTGTGCTAACATGATTGTACAAGGGTTTTCTAATCATCCATTAGCCTTCTGAGGCAATGAGCAAACACATTGTACCATTAGAACACTGGAGTGAGAGTTGCTGGAAATGGGCCTCTATACACCTATGGAGATATTGCACCAAAAACCAGACATTTGCAGCTAGAATAGTCATTTACCACATTAGCAATGTATAGAGTGGATTTCTGATTAGTTTAAAGTGATCTTCATTGAAAAGAACAGTGCTTTTCTTACAAAAATAAGGACATTTCAACGTGACCCCAAACTTTTGAACGATAGCGTATGTTATTTTATATTGAAAAATGAGCTGTCTCGGAGAGGACTTTTTTTGACACAATTACATACTAATTTGATCAAAATAGTCTGAAAACTTACTGGCATTCAACATTAAAACTTAACTGTTTCCAATGATATGGAACCAAATATTTGTTTTATGGTATAAAGAATGATTTAAGTGCATCCCTTTTGGAGCTACCTGTGGTCAAAAAAGCACTTTTTCTAAATGCAGGGCTTTATATTAACTTTTTTGCTCACCGGCCACTGTGGCTAGTGGTTTTCCCGAGTCACTAGCCATTCAGCCTTTTCACGAGCCACAATTTTGTTGCCAGGAAATCGCAGTTTTTTCTTCACCATGATACGTTAAAGTTCGGAAGATCTAGATTTAATTATGAATGGCAGTGTATAATGTATCTCTACGGTAGCACTCAAGTATTCAGTGCTGTTAAGGTAGCTCCCTATATGAAAACATGCAGCCAATTCAGACAAAAATATAAACAGAGTATTCTGTTTATTGAACTCAAATTCAAGCCCCTTACAATATGAAAAATAACATTCAGTACAACTGAACTGATTCTAATATTAAAAGTCCAATTCAAAACATTTATCATTGAAAAACATTTGTTTTGATATGCAAGTATTATGTGGATTATTATGTATTATCTATTAATAGTGTGCGTGAGAACACGTGTAGAGAGACATTAAATGTCCTCATGACATTCATCATCAGATGAGTCTGAATGGTGCATGAAAAATGGTCTTCGTGACCTGAGGCTTCCAGCAGGCCGTAAGTTGATAGCTGGGGCGGGATCAACTTCTTTCCAATCGCGTGAACGTTTCTAAACAGCAGCTCCATCCTCTCCAGCTCAGCCGACTTCATGACAGCCAGGGACTGAAAGCAATGCTGTCCTGTAGTGAACCAGCTGGTTTTGATGTTATAGTACCGATGTGTGCATTTGACTTTTCGTGGTCCTTTATAGTTTCGAGTTTAAAACTACTGGTGCCTGTCTTTGCCAGACTTTCTACAGTCTTCGCATTACAGGATATTTTCGATTTTGCTATGAACTAGCCAATCTCGCCCGAACTTCCATTTGTCATTGAACTGTCTTATCTGCCTATTTGCGTCTTGTTCATCTCCATGGCCGTAGCCAGCTCTGAGGCTCCCGCGGTCCGGACCTCGGTCATTTTTAAGAGCCGAAAATACATTTGTACGCTAAATATTCAACCGGATAAAAAAATAAAGAACATTAAAAACATCTCCATAAAAAGTGCATTGTTAATTATGTTAAACGTTGATTCTGTCTTCTGTGTCTATTTCGTGCGCACGGCTCTGAGACCAAGAACACAAAAGCGAATGAGCGCGCGACTCGGCGGAGGAACGCAGTGCAGGAGACACCGGGTTTCCATGGGAACCATCAAGCTGTTAAAATTACATTTTCCAAGCAGCACAGTTGTAGCCTGCCTTGTTTGTGATTTTTTTAAAAAATAAATCATTCGATAAGCCAAAGCAATAGAGTGGAAAGTTTCAACTTATGTTTGCCTTTGTATCCTGATTTTTATTTTTGCCAGAATTTTACCTCGGTGATTTTAAAATGCTGCTTTGGCCCTGCTCATCTCTGCCCCTTTTTTCCTGAGCAGCAGGGTTTGAAACTCCAGCTACTGTATATGCCGCCACATAGTACGCTTGTCAGTCGTCAGCAACTTTGTTGCTTCGTTCATTAACCGCAGGTTACCGTATCATTGATTTTATCTGAGACATTAGCGAACGTTCTAAACAATTCTAACATGTCAGAATGTTTATGCAGGTGCTCATGGGAGTTGTAGGCATGTAATATTACATTGCAATGCGTTTATTATATCAGATGCCTTCAGAGAAAACTACAATTAAAATATATTGTCATACCACAGAATAAACCACCCGCCAAAGTGGCTAGTGGGACTAAAGTTATTACCCACCAAAGCCGAATTTTACCCGCGGGTGGGCGGGTGCTAATGTAAAGCCCTGGTGTGTATGTACAGTATGTATATACACAGTACTGTGCGAAAGACCTCGACACCCTATATTTTTTTCCATACAAACTTTGTTATACATTTCTATTTTATGACTTCTACATTGAGTCCGTACAAACATTTTAGAGTCCAAACGTTCATTTTTCCAGCACAAAATTAAATGTTAGAGGGGGAAAAAAAAGTTTGCATCGGAGCATCATATTCCATAAGAGAGCACTTTTCAGATTAAAAAAAACAAAACAAAATAATGAAGGCTGCTGGGTTTTGGTGCAAAATGAAGAAGCGAGTGTGACCGTCAAAGTGTCCAGAAGAACTGCGGCTGGTTCTGCAAGATCCTCAGAAAAACCTACAGCTCATTTCCGCATAAAACTGCACTCGTTGTACCTGAGACTATTTTTTTTTTCTTTCATTCTTTTTCAAGCAAAGGGTCGTCTCATACCAAATATTGACTTTGTTTCAATGTTGAAACATTTCATTTCATTATTTTTAATCTGTTTTTGGTCGACAGCATTTCTTTACACGTGCCTGAGACTTTTGCACAGGACTGTGTGTATGTCAAAAAGTACTCATCACTTCAATTACGAGTTAGATTTCTGTCAAGCTGTCAGCATGAGATTAAGCAAATTATATAGATGAAAGTCTTCCGGATTTACCCGGAAATTTGACAAAACTCTTGAAAATCTCCGGTTTCCCAAATAGAGAAATCTATTTTTAGGATTTTTCGCGTTCCTAGACGTGGCATAATACTTCGCATAGTCCTTGCGTGGGCGCGGTCCTTAAATAGCCCAAACACAGTTCATTGATTAAAGACAGGTGTTCTTTGTTAACGGCGCGTGTGCCGGAGCTCGTTAGGCGTGCACGAGCTAAGGCGCGCAGGACTGACACCGTTCTGCGCAAGCGCAACACAATCGCACTAGAAGGCATGTTCAAGCTGCCAGTGTAGCTGCAGTCTTTTCAGCTGCGAATTACAAGTATTTCCTCGTGTTAATAATTCGCCATGTCAAAACAAGCAAAACTTTCCTCCTCCTTTTGACGTAAAGAGAGGTAAGTGATTTATTATATTTTTTTCCATCAAAGTTGTATTTGGGCAATTCCATGTAAATGTCAACCTCACCATGCAAAAATAAAAGCAACATGCAATACATCAAAACCACTCCCAGAGATATCACCTAGGCCTGTACTAAATAAATAAATACATACATAAATAAATATTTTGATCACCTAATACGTCACTGTCAGTCTTTCTTTCTTATAATGTAAACCCCAAGCTAAAATCAACTTTGATCATGTACAATTCTATATTATTGCCACAAGCCACAGAAATGTATGCTAAAATCCACAAAACAGCAAAACAATAGCCATCCTAAATATTATTTAAGAACTTTGATAGTTTTAGCTGATATTTAGAGAGTTTTTCAAAGGGTTATGGTGGTTAAATTGCTGATTTTCTAAACATATGCCATGTCTATTTCAGACGCGTCACATCCATAACGGAATTTCGTCACATCCGTAACGCTGACTTTTCCTTCCGAAACTCTGCATGAAATACAAAATATTTTAAACAAAGATTTTTTTAATATTCACCTTGGACCCCTCTATCAAATGGATATCTCCATTTCAACATTAGGTTTACAATTTCACAGAGTTTGATAAAAATGTACAGTCACCCAAGAAAGTGATACTTTTTCTGTCACATCCATAACGCATCTTTTATTGGCATTTTCTGGCATGCCCTAGATGTACTATGGGAATTGTTCTTGTTCCATCACTTCTCCAGTATGGTACAGCCTTAAAATATGCAACACCTGTTTAAATACCGGGAGACAATAAAACATGCACTGGGTCATTTGTCGCCATTTTGAGTTCAAGTGTCACGTTCATAACGCTGGAATTGCTCATTTTGTGGTTTCGAAGCTAAGCTTTGGTGCCGTTTCTAGAACACAGCATCAGGAAAACGTGGAAGAAACAGCAATAATGGAAGAGCCGGTTTCTAAGCTGCCTAAAACTAGCAATGGGAATTATTTTTTGTTCCATAATGCACTCAGGCTGCCAGTCAGTGTGTGACGCACACACCCTGAAAAATCCTCGCTACACCCCGATTTACATGAGAAATTTGGTTTTCATTGGTGCATTTAAATTTAGACAATACGAACTAATGTAAACAATTGGCTTCAACCCGCATAAATCTGAATTGGAAATTTTTAGTTCACTTTAGCTTCTGCGAACGCACAACTCTTCTAAGTAAAAGATTGATAAACGAGGCTCAACGTCCCCAACATTGAAACCTGAAAGCTTTAGAAACTCTAACAGACCTTTACTTTTTAACAGGACTGTTTTGGGATTTTGCTGAGTTTACCTTCAACTGTCTGATTTTTTTTTTTTTTTAAAGTAATGAACTGTGTAGCAGGAAAATCACCGCGTTTTCTAAACGCACTCCTGAAAATTACTCATTAACGAGGGGAATTAAATTTGATATTTTTGACATGTTAATCATTAATGTACATGAAAGAAAAAGGCTTAAAAGTTATAACTTGTTTTAGCGAAAATAAGCACTAGAATGCAGGGTTTTGTGTGTTATGTTATTAAAATGTTTTCGGGGGATGTAGGCCCCCCCCCCCCCATCTTAGTTTGACTTTCAAAAGTTCAGGATTTTTTTTTTTCTTTGATCCACTTTCATCTCTAAAATTGATCACACACGTTAACTCCCCCCAAGAGTGCCAATAATTCTGAAGCTGACTGCTGATGTGTGGCGAAAAATGAAATATTCTCATCATCACCAGTGTAGTTGTTCAAGCAGGATCCAGTACGTATTGTGTCTGAACTTCAGTTTGTACTCATTTGCTTTAAAACGTCCGTATGTAAATAATTTAAGACACACAAATTCTGGACCACACCTCCAGCCTAAGTCCGATGCTCGTGTCGTTCAGCTTCAAGATGGATCTGTGACTGTTTTTAGCTCTGTGACGTCCTTTTGCCTATTTTTATAAACAACCGTGTTCTGCACAGCATCCGAAACTGCATACGCAAGTGTGTTTGAGATTACTCATCACTTGACATGTCTTAGGAAATCGAATGCATTTGGAATAAAGGGGAAGATTTAGTTTTACTTAGCCAAGCTTAACTTTCACCAATCTATGCTTTTAATGTCTGTCTTTTACTTCTGTTATGGACATAAAGGACTGAACAGATATATACCAACTGCAGTTTAGTCTTTAATAAGAGACTTTCCTTTATTAGCGTCGTGGTTTTCTGAATACAGACTCGGCTCCAGTACAGGACACGGATGACTCTCCGTTCATAATTCTACAAGCATGCAGACTAAATGAAGTTCAAACACTGACTCACTGTTCTGTTTCCTGTATTTACAGAACATGATTGATGAAGGTTACGCTGCTACACAGATCCTCAGCCAGGTCCATGATGTTGTTATTGAGGAGAAACTGGGTGATAAACAGAAGTCTGTCATCGCTGAAAAGATGGCTGTGAGTGGAAACATCAGTGCTTATATATTTATCAATCTGCCAAATTCTGCTTTTTTTTTTTTTTTTCAGACTCCACTCCATTTTATACCAGCATTCAGACTTTAGAGCCTCGGTATCTGTTTTGGGGACGTACAGGGCTTAATTTGAGCCGGAACATGACGGAACAAGATCCGTAACCTCCGTTGTCGGATCTGGCAGCTATTTTCATTTCGTTCGGTGTTCCGGCAGCTATTTAAATGAATCAGATCACTTCTGTGACCATCACAAAGGGAAAAAAATCAAACAATAAATTAAATAAGTAAATAAAAATTTGTTTAGTGTTCGGTTTTGATTTTGATATCGGTTGTTGATTTCTCTCCTATGACATCCACAAAATCTGCGAAAGGGGAAGGGGCGGGACATGGGGTGTATACTTCCGCTCAATAGAACACCGGGTTTTTTGTAGCCGTTAGCTTGCGCTGTGGAAAAAATGCGAAAAAACCAAGAAAGCTTACTAAAATTTTTAAAATGAATTCTCCAACTTGTTTTGTAAAGCCTTTATTTCTTAACTATTATTTGAATTGATTGCACTTATGTTTGCTGGCACTGCTTTTAATGAGCAGGAGAAAAACAGGGAGGGCTCGGAAAATGACCGCAGGTCGGACTCGAACCCTGGTTCCCGGATTTATGGTATGGCGCCTTACCCACCTGAGCCACGAAGTCCCACTGGCACTGCTTTTAAATAAAAATGAGTAATTTAACTCATGTCTTGTGTGATCTGATCTCCAATGGTGAAATAAACCGGTTGTGATATGAGTACAGTCTGTTATTTTAGAAGATAAATTTAATATATAATTCAATATATAGCCTAATAAAAATAATATTTTATAACATATCACGACATATTACTGTCTGTAACTGTTCGTCACTAAAGCGTTTTCTAAGATCATAATGTCTGATATTATTATTATTATTTTTACACACACAATAAGCGTGTGTGCGTAAAGTTATAGTAAACCACCCCCCGCCTTTTTTTTTTTTTTGAGTCGCCAGACCCACCCACGTCCTGCGTTCCGGGACCTCCCACTTCACAAATTAAGCACTGGGGACGTAGCATAGAAGACTAGATTCGGCTGACTTCTGATAAAATCACTGACTACTAATTATGTAACAATTCTTGATTCGATTCAGTTCGCGATATTTGGTTCAGGATTTACGTTGTGACAGGCATTTAGCAGACGCTTCTATCCAGAGTGACATACAACACGCCCAGAGGAGCAGTTGGGGGTTAGGTGCCTTGTTCAAGGGCACTTCAGGGAACCAAACCAGCAACCTTTGGACCCCAAAGCCTCTTCTCTAACCATTAGGCCATGGCTTCTCCCAATTTGATTTTCCTATTCTTTATCAATGTAAATATTTTTGTTTCATTATCTTAAAGAACTACTGAAGGCAAATTTATCAAAATTCTCATTTTATTAAATAAATATCGGAATGCATTTTTGATCGCTGTTTTGTCGCTGCTAGAGCAAGTTGAGTGTTTGAAATGCGCTCTGTAATACATCAGTCTGTATGTCAAAGCGATGGCCGTAAACGAGATTCGTTGAAACCTGTGCGAGACATCGTAGGACGGAAGTAAAACGTACAGCGGAAATCAAAGTGACCGACGTCTCTGCCAACGTCGTCAAAAGACGCACGCGCCCTCTTTCGAATGCTGACGTAATCAAGCCAGAAGTTTTGTTTGGTTTGATGGCGATCAGGAAAGTTTGAAAAAAGTAGGCAGTAATCGTCATTTAAACTCGTTTTTGTGCGATATTTCGTTTGGAAAACAGTTTTCAAAATGGCGGCACTGACATCTGGCTGACACTTCATGTTTCGTAGTCTCGCACAAGTCTCGTGAAGATCGCGCGGATAAGCGACGCCTGCCGTGGACCAAACAAATTCCAAATAGGGTCATTCCATATCAAATGAAACAAAATTTAACGTTCACGTATCCTGAGCTCAACTGCCAAGCTTTAAAGCTGAAATATTACTATTAGCAGAGATAAACTCTTGGTTTGGGCTCAGGGGGTCAATTATAAGAAATCGAACATATTTCTAGAGCCATTTGGAAGGCTCTGTATGCTCACTTATAGACTACCGTATTTTCTGGACTATAAGCCGCTACTTTTTTCCTAGGTTTTGAACCATGCGGCTTATACAAAGGTGCGGCTATTCTGTGGATTTTTCTTCCACCGCTAGGGGCGCTCTAACCGGAAGTAGAATCAAAAATAAGATAGACGAAAAATCAATGCAAAGAAGAATTAGCAGATCTTTAGCAGATAGAACACGCACGACAAATTTACTAACTGGTAATTATTTTCAAATCCAGTGAAGATGATTAAAGTGACTTGTGGTTTCAAACACAGGAGAAATGAAGGTAAATAAATACCGGTTATTTTCTCTTGGTTCTGTTCCGTTTTAATCAGCAAAGTTGCTGCCGTGTTAAAAGGCACTGTTCGGAAAGAATCTGTTCAGGTACATACATGTACATTTACAGTACAAAATCGTTCTGTACATGCAGTAAATATCTAATTTTTCACCATAGATATCTGCGGCTTATAGCCCGGTGCGGCTTGTATATCTTTTTTAAAATTTTTTTTTAAAATAGAGCAGATGCGGCTTATGTACAGGTGCGCTCTATAGTCCAGAAAATACGGTATTCAGGTGAGCTATTTTTTAAAAATCCTCCCCAGCCTTATAGTACATACACTTCTGAAATACAGGTAGTCATAAACCGATCTGGTCGTAAGTCGGCCTGTGTTAAATGAACGCAAGTATATTGTGATGTGTAATGATATTGTAATCATCTTAGTCTTATTTTATCAACATTTTATTTCATTACCTTGGCTCATTATTTGGCTTAAGTCAAACACTGCATACTACACCGCGTACAGTACAATTTGTTTAATATGTGCAAAACAAAAAATACGAAATACAGGTGTGAAAAATAGAAAACATTTTAGTTTGAAAAATACAAATGTAAAACATAGCAAAATACAAAATTTAGTGACCGCTGGCATCACTGGTGCTTGGCTGTGGGTCGTCTACGTCATCATCAGCTGTTGCAGCGCTCGGGCTGGCGGGAGCATTTGCTCGTTTCATAAACCAGGAGCTGGGGCGGAAACTGTTGTACGCGGTGAGAGGCGCTGCCGGGAGCTGGGGCGGAAACTGTCGTATGCTCAGCTAGCTCAGCTGGGAAACACTTGCCAGTCATAACCAGACGGTCGTAAAGTCGATCGGTCGCAGGTCGCATAGGTCGTAAGTCGACGACTACCTGTATATTGTTTGAACTTTGTCACCACCTTCCAACTATTTAGGTCAGAAATAAAAAATAAAAAATAAATCTCATGACGTGAATTCACGAGTGTTTTTGACTAGTTTGAAAGAGCTGTCTTCTTGAAAACTAAGCAAGTCTCAGTAATCAAAGCAAAATTGGGCAAAATATTTTGCCAGTGCTTTCCAAAAACATTAAGGGTGCAATCCTGTTTTGTTTTTTGTTTTTTTAAAGCAAAATTGATGAGCGTGAGGCTCTGGTTGAATTGACATGGAATGACCCAATAGGCCAATAAGTATCATATTTAATTCCAATTAGTTGCCCATACGAGTCACGATATAAGGTTACTAAAACCGAAACCATAATTGAATAACACGTTAATTAAGAAATATAGTAAGTTTAAAAATGACTTCAATTCCCCTTTAATAACAAACAATTTACCCACATTTGTAAAATAAAATATAATGGCCTATTAATGAAAATTCATGAAGAAAAGGACAGTCATTAACATTTATGAACGTCTACTACCTCCCTTTATTTCTTTAGCTTTCAGCAGTCAAGCTCTGATTTCATGTTCAACCTATTTGTACAAATCGCACAACAGCGCTTTCCCATTTTAGATCTTTTGTCGCAACATTAGAGCTGTGTTACTTCCACCAATGGTGAAGTCATGTACGTTCCCATTATTGTGCCCTCTGCTGTCTAAACAACACAATTAGAGCTAAGAAAAACTAAGATCACGCAGCCTGATAATCATCGCAAATTTCTATCATAATTTATCATTACACGATATTGCTACATTTCTACTGACTACACCTTTAAGCGCTTTTAAAAAAAGGCTTTTCATAAATCCAGGCTACACTGGCATGCTGTATTGAGACTAACGAATATCTGGGTCATTGGAAAGCTGAACGAGTGTTTTGCCTTCTTTAGGTTGTTGATAAGTGCTTGGCTGATGGAGCTGATGAATACTTGCAGCTGCTGAACCTCTGCTCCGTGATCATGCAGCAGGCCACACAGAGCACCTGAACTCACCCCAGACCTTCAATACGTTCTCTCTCTCTCACAAATTTGATTCATTTTGTACATTTAAATTGTAATAAAAAGGCTCTCTTACTTTCTTTGCTTGTTTTGTCTCTGGTAAATAAGTTAGATGCATCAGGAGCTTACTTGTGATAGAAAAGTAGTTCTCTAGTCTAAAAGGCACATTTCGGGGTAAATAGGGGTCATTTTGGGGTACGCTTGTGGGAGAGTTGGTTACTGCGGCCGAATTTTGTGCTTGGCCATGTGAACTGCATTTTGCGACTGTAAGATTTATCTGTATTTGAGCCAAGGTAATGAAGGGCAGATTTGATTTCAGGGTTGTTTTTTTGAAGCATGCTCTGAAAGGTTGCTACATTTGCTATACGTTTTGCATCGGGGTTGAAATTTAATTTCATTTCATTATGCCAGTGAGACATTGTTTTATTCTATCCACATTGACTGGATATGAGCAATTGCACGTTCTGATTGGCTACTCAAAACTACGATATCAGCTCATATACTACGAGTAGAGAAAAACAAAATGGTGGTGCATGTTACTGAACCAACAGAGGACGAAATAAAAACTCTACTCAAAAACAAAACCCTAAAAATGATGAAACCGACAGCGAAAATAAGTGTCTCCCCCCCAGTATCTCCTGTTGCACACTCCAGCCCAGTCGGTGGCGGTAATGCACCTTTAAAGTGCATATTCTGGACCAATTTCGTTTTTTTTTTATGAAAGTATGTCCCTTTACGCACTCATCCAAAAGGGTAATTTTGCACAAGGCCATCTGTCTACAGCAGAAAAAAATAAAACAACAAAACGCATCTGGAAAAATCCCAAGGGAGTCTGGAGCCAGATTCATGACATCACCTGCGGAAGCGCCAGCAGGCTGCGCGAGCTTTGCACGGTTTCAGTGCACAGCCTGTGTAGACCAAGCGCTCCCATTTCTCTCTCATTGTTCGGTCTTTTGGGAAACGATGAGTACTAATCCCATCAAGATTGGCGTTGCTACACCCTCCTATGATACATCTGTTAACCATTTTAATAATTACGCGATAACGTTGAAGAAATTTGCAGAAAACCACCAGGTCGTTTTCTCATAAACAAACCAGCGCTGACGTAGGATTCAGAAGGAGGCGTCCCGCACGCGACGTCACGAAAATCAATGTTTGCCGGGAAATTCAAACGCCAAGTTTTTTCAGAGGCGGCCCAATTCGCCTCAAATGGCTTGATTAACTGAATTTTTCTGGTATTGTGCAAGGTAAAAAAAAAAATTGCAGAGAATGCAGAATGTTACAGATATTTAACCAAAGTTTAATATAAAATAGGAGAATTACATTGATCTTGCTTCTGAATTTACCCATGATATGCACTTTAAGTTGCTTTGCCAACTACCAAAAAAAAAAAAGGCAACAAGTAAGAATGTCTCCTTTCGTATTTTTCAAGAATGATTGCATTTTTCACAATTTGCTACGGCCATTTCGCTGGTTTGTTTACATCCTAGGCAAAAATTATTCTCTATAAAGTTTTGATTTACTGAATTTGAGGAAGAAAAAAAAAATTCCCAAAATCCAGTGAATGTAATAAACAAGTTATTCCACTCAATCTCGTTGTACCTGGCTTGGAGCCGACTCAGCGCTACACTCCTTGTCGGCCATCAGCTCATGTATGACTCGATTTCATGGAATAACTTATTAAATATTAACTCTTTACCCCTTAAAGTAGTTGCTACAACCACCCTTGTATATGTACACTACCGTTAAAGTTTGGGGTCACCCAGCCAATTTTGTGTTTTCCATGAAAAGTCACACTTTTATTTACCACCATAAGTTGTAAAATGAATAGAAAATATAGTCGAGACATTTTTCTGGCCAGTTTGAGCATTTAATCGACCCCACAAATGTGATGCTCCAGAAACTCAATCTGCTCAAAGGAAGGTCAGTTTTATAGCTTCTCTAAAGAGCTCAACTGTTTTCAGCTGTGCTAACATGATTGTACAAGGGTTTTCTAATCATCCATTAGCCTTCTGAGGCAATGAGCAAACACATTGTACCATTAGAACACTGGAGTGAGAGTTGCTGGAAATGGGCCTCTATACACCTATGGAGATATTGCACCAAAAACCAGACATTTGCAGCTAGAATAGTCATTTACCACATTAGCAATGTATAGAGTGGATTTCTGATTAGTTTAAAGTCATCTTCATTGAAAAGAACAGTGCTTTTCTTTCAAAAATAAGGACATTTCAAAGTGACCCCAAACTTTAACGGTAGTGTATATACTGTTCACCCTTGGAACATATTTACAAAAAAAAAAAAGTCTAAAGACAAGGCGTTATATGTCATCATTAAGGGGTAAAGAGTTCATGGCATTTAGCAGATGCTCTTCTACAGAGCAATGTACAACATGCACATCAGCCTGGGGAGAAGTTCAGGGTTAGGTGCCCTGCTCAAGATCGCTTCAACCATTCCTGCTGGTCCAGGGAATCAAACTAGCGACCTTTCAGTCCCAAAGCTGCTTCCCCAGGATTTGATATTAACAATACATAAATTAAAAAAAAAAGTCTCCTACGCTGCTACAAGTTTACTCCTTCACTTCACTCAGCCTGGTTCGATTTTCTAAACTAGCAATGACTTAAAACTCCTGCTGTGAGCTTTTACACTTTTCATTAAACTCCCAACGCCTTCCCCAACACTCTACCGGTCACCCACAGGTTTGCATACCTGCTCTGCTTTGTTTATATCCATCGACTCCTGCGCTGCGTTCACATCAGGAAGTGAATGTGGATGAATCTCTCTGTGCCCCTCCTGTTACTTTACTTTACGATCGTTAGCTCTCTCTCTCTCCTCGTCCTTGCTGGACACGTCCTACTCTCATACGCTTCGTGACCTGTTCTAAAGTGTAAATATACACAAAATCAAAGCAACAATCACAGTTAAACAGTGTGGAAGAAATTCTTCCTCATTCCACAGACACGAAGATACAAGTACTGTCTCAATTACTTCACAAACTCACCAGCAAACATGTTTATTTTCCAGACAGCTCAAATACATTTCATAATCAACGAAGTGCTATTTATGATTATTATTACTACTACTAAACAACGACTCAGAAAACCTGCACCACACAATGGTTATAAATAATTCATCAGCTTTAATACAAGCATAAAATAACCTAAGATAAAGTGCTGATATAATTTCGAAAGGCCAGGAAATCTGACCCTTGTGCTACAAGAACTGGCTGTTCTGTTAATTGGGTATAGTTGGCTGTCTTGATACAGCATGTATACCTTTTCGTTCACAGGTATACTTTATTGTCAAACGATAAAGAGCATCTAATATCCACACACACACACATTTATTGTACTAGGAAAAATACCTATGAAGGAATCATTTTAAAAGCACCCATGTCGGGATCATACCCAGGCAGAACGCTAATAAAGGAGTAGACTTCGAGCGCTCCACTTCAGCATTTAGACCACACAATTCAAATATGGTTTCTGATAAAATAATGACAATGCGCCTGTTTTATTGAACAACAGTGAGCACTGTATTACAAGCAAACCAGCGTCGCTATTTTGATCAGATCAGATCAGATCAGGTCAGCTACATTCATGGGCATCTCCTCAACTGTGGTGTTGTAAAAAGACTCAATGTCACGAAGAATCCTCTTGTCCTCCTCTGTGACAAAGTTAATCGCGACGCCTTTCCGGCCGAAACGGCCGCCGCGTCCAATTCTGCAGAAAACGGTCGGTAGGGTTAGAATCACGCAACGACAGAACGTCTCAGGATTTCACCCAAATGACGATTCGCACAAACCTGTGGATGTAGTTTTCTCGGTTGGTGGGCAAATCGTAGTTAATGACGAGAGACACTTGCTGCACGTCGATGCCGCGAGCCTGCAACGAAATGATGAAATGACAAAAGCAGGGTTTTAAAATGTGAAAACGTTCCTCTGTTTAGAATATATATACTAAGTAACTTTAAAAACGCACAATGGAATTCAACACGATATCACTTTAGATCCATGCATATATTTGAAATTTATGATATTGTATGTAATGCGCACACATCTTGAAACATCAATAAAGGACATTTATTGTCAAACTCAAGAATTAATTCACAATAAAAAAATTCAAAGTGACAGTTGGTCCATGTTCGGACCGTCATGCTGGAGATTCTGGGTCTGTGTCATCCAGGGGTCTCAGCAGCAGGGACTGAGGGGGTCAGGAATCTGTCACGGAGGTGAGCTAGCCTGATGTGCTGATCCTGAACTGGCGTCGTGACTCGAGGCTGACCAGGGCGTGGACGATCCCTGGTGCTCCCTGTCTGTCTGTAACGCTGACTCAAACGGGAAACGGTCGAATGATGAACACCGAAGTGCCGGGCGACCTCTGTCTGTGTACTTCCGGCACGCGACATCCCGATGGCCTGTTCACGTTGATTTTGGCTTAGGCGTGGCATCTTCAATAATGACAATTTTCCCATCATTTCCCCCGGGTGTTTATAGGCAAGATTGTGTGTGTACAGTGTATGCAAAATTTGTTTGAAAATTAAAGCCTGTCCATGTCATTGACTCCCCGAGTCATATTGTACGTTATTGAGTACAACTCCCTTAAATTCTGATTTGAGCACAGATTTGGAACTTATTCGGGCGGAACGAAGTTATTTTTCCATTGTGATATATTTCTTTTCTTCTTGAGATAAACTCAGCATGTTTTATCAATGTGCGTTTTTAAAGTTACTTCGTGTATAAAGTATGTTTACATCTCCCCCCAAAAAAATTTTTGGTCATAATCTGATCAGCACCTTTACATGTACTTGAGTTTTCTGATCATGGCCAAACTCCATCAGTCGAATGGAGGTGATGATTAGGTTTTTTATTTTGGAAATGTGTCGGTTGATTGAAATGATGTTGTTTAAAAATTAAAAGGCCTCTTTTGGGCATCCAAGTCAATGTCAAAACGTATAAAAATAGATTAGCGTTATGCTCGACAAAAAGTTTGGCCTGTAAGTTGTCCGATAGGCCATTTGCAGGAATTGGTCACGTGTCAATTTTCCCCATAGCAACAAGCGCGTGGTGGGTAAGCTAACTTGACTTTCCTTGACAACCATAAGAGTTTGACTGGCGATGCGAAGCAATCCATTTCTATAATAGCTGTTTTTACCTTGGGCTGGGCGGCATGACCCAAAATTCATCTCATCTCATTATCTCTAGCCGCTTTATCCTGTTCTACAGGGTCGCAGGCAAGCTGGAGCCTATCCCAGCTGACTACGGGCGAAAGGCGGGGTACACCCTGGACAAGTCGCCAGGTCATCACAGGGCTGACACATAGACACAGACAACCATTCACACTCACATTCACACCTACGCTCAATTTAGAGTCACCAGTTAACCTAACCTGCATGTCTTTGGACTGTGGGGGAAACCGGAGCACCCGGAGGAAACCCACGCGGACACGGGGAGAACATGCAAACTCCGCACAGAAAGGCCCTCGCCGGCCACGGGGCTCGAACCCGGACCTTCTTGCTGTGAGGCGACAGCGCTAACCACTACACCACCGTGCCGCCCGGTAACGGTATACATCACGGTATAAATGTCGTGGTGTAAAACTTATAATGGAAGTGTTTCTGAATGGGTTTTGTTTAGCTAAATTGATTTAAACAACAACAAAAAAAAAGATATAATGTAATTTTTTGAGCATTTATTGTGCAGAACAACAACAGAAGTAAGGATAGCGCCTCAGAAGTCCAGAATTCTTACAAAAATAAAGTGGATATTGTAAACAGTACTTCAAGTAAGAGAGGTTTTCTATCAGGCAAATGGCAAAAACAGTGAAAAGGTTCTGTAATCCAAAATAGTGCAAAAGACACCAAACATTAAATTTTCCACATCTTAAAGAACACAAAAAATAAATAGATATTCTAATAACACTACTTCAAGTACACAGGCAGAACAGGCTTTTGTTCTCTTCTGCAAAAACGGTCACTGAACATTTGGTTTCATGGTTCAAATTACAATCAAGCTGCAAACACACACACTGAACTTTGGTTGCCAACAATAAGGTTTTCTTCTCTAATCCAAAATAGTGCAAAAGTTACCAAACAAAATTTCCACATCTAAAAGAACACGACTTCAGGTACACAGAACAGACTTTTATTTTGTTTTGTCTGTTGTGCAAAAGTGTCACTGACTGACTGAACAATGTATTTTTAAGAGAGAAACACTTACAGTACACTTAGCATCTTTTCAGTAAAAAACAACAACAAAAAGCAGCAGATTTCAAATTAAAATCACAAGCTGCAACACTGAACTTTAGTGTTTACTCCAGTTCACTTGCTTCCCAAGTTCCCATCCTCTTTTAGGCCAAGTTTACATTAGACCGTATCTGTCTCGTTTTCTTCACGGATGCACTGTCCGTTTACATTAAAACGCCGGGAAACGGGAATCCGCCAGGGTCCACATATTCAATCCAGATCGTGTCTGATCCGGTGCTGTGTAAACATTGAGAATACGCGGATACGCTGTGCTGAGCTCTAGCTGGCATCGTCATTGGACAACGTCACTGTGACATCCACCTTCCTGATTCGCTGGCGTTGGTCATGTGACGCGACTGCCGAAAAACGGCGCGGACTTCCACCTTGTATCACCTTTCATTAAAGAGTATAAAAGTATGAAAATACTGCAAATACTGATGCAAATACTGCCCATTGTGTAGTTATGATTGTCTTTAGGCTTGCCATCCTTCCACTTGCAAGTGGTGAGTGACTTGCGCACAGCAGCTCAGTCCCGAATCACTGCTCGTGCACTTCACTCGCGCACCCTCCAGAGGGCACTCGCTGTTCAGGGCGGAGTGATTTGGAGCGCAGCCGCTGAGGAGGAAGCGATGAGCCGCACTGACACATTTCAACTTGCGTGCCGAATTAGTCATGTGATTAGCGTATCCGTGTATTGGCGTTGCTGTGTGCACGCGAATCGTGTATTGGCGTTGCTGTGTGCACGCTAATCGTTTTTAAAAACGTTAATCTGATGATCCGCTGATACGGTCTAATGTAAACCCCACCTTATAGGTTGTTAGCCGGGAACACAACCGTTTGGAAAGGGACCACGTCTTTGCACAAGTGTGTTGCGATGGCTCTTGTTCTGTCATTCCACCGCGTGCTCTTTCTGTCATAAGGAGTACTCCTGGAAAAGGCTTGCGCAATGGAGGTCCGTTGTTGGGTCGCGGGGGAAACTTTTTTCTTTCCTCCCGTGTTCGTAGACCGAGCCGGTGTTTGAGCCGAGCGCAGCCTCTGGCTCTCTGCATACTCGAGCACGTTTTGATTTCAAATGGTGAAATAAATTGCTCGTGTTACCTTTGTTGGCGGCCACAGTTACTCCACACACTTTGCAGATGACGTTTTTCTGCTCAACGTCCGACTTTTTAAACCCGAACCACGTCCAAATCACGGATGTCGCACCGGATTTTTTTGACTAGCTCCTCCTTCGCCGCCGTTCCTGTGCTTGCGGCCATTTTTCACACAGAGGCAGGTGGTATGACGGTATGACGGCAGAGCACAAATCTCTACCATGGCCAAATTTATATTGTTTCTACCGTCATACTGTGTATGTATGTACCATCATTCGTGTGTACTTGGAAAAAGTTTGTGGTTTTAACTTCTGTCCCAAGTTAAAGCGAATCACAGGCCGTAAAAGAGTTTTTTGGACTCGAGTTTGTTGCCGCCGAAAGAAATTCACGTGCAAAATGGCGGATTTCTCAGGTATGTTTATAACTTAGAATTTCTCCTTTTCTACCTTTATCATTCACTCGAAACCCCTTCACTGTTTCTTTTGCAAACATAGCATTGCTTCTTATGTATCTGAATCAGTTTCTTACCTGTCGTACGATTTTTCTTCTTTGCTTTACAGTCCCACTCCAGTTAAAAACAGAAGGTACAACACCAGATTTCTTTTTGCTTTGGTACTTGTTGTTCGATAATCAATTTCTTTTGGCGGCGACCAACTCGAGTCCAAAAAACTCTCGTTGACGGCCAATGATTCGCTTTAACTTACGACAGAAGTTAAAACCACAATTTTTTTCCAAGTACACATGAAAATTCGGGTTAAAAAAAAAAAAAAAAAAAAAAAACAGTAGAAAAGGTAAAAACAGCTATTATAGAAATGGATTGCTTCGCATCGTCAGTCAAACTCTTATGGTTGTCAAGGAATGTCAAGTTAGCTTACCCACCACGTGCTTGTTGCTATGGGGAAAACTGACATGTGACCAATTCCTGCAAATGGCCTATTACACGTTGAGAGTTGACAGGCCAAACTTTGTGTTGAGCATTATACTAATCTAGTTTTATATATTTTGACATTGATTTTGCTTACAAACACAGGGCTTTCCACAAGCGCCGGCCATACAGCCGGCAACACAATTAAATCCAGCCGGCTACTTTAATGAGTATTTTTGTAGCCTACAGGCTCTAAATATTAATTTTCAATTTTAATAAAATTAAATGTTTATCTAACGGACTGACAATAATGTCAAACTGAACCGCAATCATTTAAGTTGTGATTCGCGCTGTTTGTACCGATAATAACCACAAATTCCCTGCAGACTTCGTTGATCAAGGGAGAGTAACTCATCCGCAGCCCCGACATGCGGCGTGTGCGCGCGCACTCGGCGGAGGCAGTAGTGTGTCGGGGCCGTCGGAGGGAACAGAAGCAGAGATGACGCTTATTTTGTCTCCGGTAAACCAGTCTTCTCTCGTTCAATTACGTGCTGGCATCAAAAGACACCGTTGGTTGTAAATGAACCCAAACTGAGTGGTTGGAGTGTATTTTCATACACAAATGGAGAAATGTTCGCTGAGTGTGTAATTGTGTCGCCCCACTGCAGACCGGTGTCGTTGTTAATTCATAGCATGCTCAGCTGCGTGAATGTGTCATGCACCGAAAATAAGAGATTTACAAGCCAGGAACGCCTCATGATGCAATACGCAAGAAAAGAAAGAAGATTTACTGCCATTTTACTTTGTATTTGAGTAAAGTGAATAAATAAATGGTCTGTGGAAAATACATTTAATCCTGGGAACTGCGTGCACAGGAGTTTATTTTGTGTTTACTCCCCCCGGCTGGCTACTTATTTGTCATGGCTGGCTAGTATGAGCCTTAGTGGAAAGCCTTGCAAACACACTTGATAACGCCTCCGAGCGGCACCGAGACGCCACGCTCTTTTCCTTAACTTTTAGTACACTTTGTTTTTCCTAAATCTTCACTGACACGTATGCCACACAATTTTGGGCTCCACAATTGGTCGAACTTATTTTGAGAAGAGAATGCACACAGAGGCGTGCCACTAAGCGCATCCTAAAGTTGCCATTTTGGGGTTCAATGTCATATAGTGATAGGTTAAAAGTTTTACATCTACTTCCTGTTACATATCGGCACGGACATTTATCCACGGCGAGGTACTGTTTTCGATGGGGTTTCTTTGTTAGCAACATTACGGGAAAACGGCCGGACCAATCTTCATGAAACTTTCAGGATAGACGGGCATTGGTCTCAAATAGAACCACCAACATTTTGAGGGTCACCAAAAAGGGTCAAAATCATTTTTTTTCACGATATCTTCCTTCATATTCACGTCAAACCAATTCCAAAATGTTCAAATTTCAATTCTGCTTCCATTGATATGCTACATGATGGAGTATCTCTTAGGCCCACTTTACACGGGGACGGTCTGAAACAAAAACGCAAAAGTCCGTTTTCGTTCTCACTTTTTTCCGCGTCTACACGACCGTTTTCAAGGAGGAAATCTGCGTCTATACGGTGACGCATAAATGTGTGGAATTCAATTGGATGTGCATGCCAGGCGGCTAGGTGGTGCTGTGAAAGACCTCCGCTATGTCTGCACGCATGCGCAACGTCTTGTCTGATCTGCACATCTGCGCCGCGAAAACTTTGGGTGATGATACACGGGGCAACTTTTTGGGCAATGTTGCCGAGCAATGTTGCTGGGCAACTGCGTTTTAACTCTTTTCTATTGAGATTGGGCAACACTGTTTCTTTCTGAATGGTTTTGATAATCTCTGGCAACTTTTTGAGATAAGCCAATCAGAATGCGAGTATCGAGTCATGTGACCTCCGGTGAGGTTCGGATCAGAAATTTCAAACAAATATGGCGGCCGCTCAGTGTCAGTGGAGTGAAGAGATGGAGAGACTCCTCATCTGTTTTTACGCCGGTAAGTTGTTATTTTAATATTCTATATGGAGGAATTTACCTCACCAAAGCTCTAAAAAACAACAGACCGCTTGATTAAATGGTCACAGCAAAAATTAAGACATCCATTTTTTTTAGCTAACTGTAAACTGCCGTTGCTAACTGTTGTTGCCCATTGTTAGTTGCCCTGAAAAGTTGCCCTGTGTCTCACCTAGTTGCCCGTTGCCAGCAACATTGCTCGGCAACATTGCCCAAAAAGTTGCCCCGTGTATCATCACCCTTTGACTACTCTGGCTATGGCAAGTAAGAAAGTAAGTAAAAAAGTAAGAGCATACTATACCCGCCTCTGTTCATTAACGGTATATGTGCAGATTCGGTATAGATGTTCGAAGGACTCCTGGACGTTTATTAAAGCTGCCAGAGCAGCTTGAAGGTCCGTTGGATCGATGTAATCAGACATGCTCTTATGGTGATGATACACGGGGCAACTTTTTGGGCAATGTTGCCGAGCAATGTTGCTGGGCAATTGCGTTTTGACTCTTTTCTATTGAGATTGGGCAACATTGTTTCTTTCTGAATGGTTTTGATAATCTCTGGCAACTTTTTGAGATAAGCCAATCAGAACGCGAGTATCGAGTCATGTGACCTCCGGTGAGGTTCGGATCAGAAATTTCAAACAAATATGGCGGCCGCTCAGTGTCAGTGGAGTGAAGAGATGGAGAGACTCCTCATCTGTTTTTACGCCGGTAAGTTGTTATTTTAATATTCTATATGGAGGAATTTACCTCACCAAAGCTCTAAAAAACAACAGACAGTTTGATTAAATGGTCACAGCAAAAATTAAGACATCGATTTTTTTTAGCTAACTGTTGCTAACTGTTGTTGCCCATTGTTAGTTGCCCTGAAAAGTTGCCCTGTGTCTCACCTAGTTGCCCGTTGCCAGCAACACTGCTCGGCAACATTGCCCAAAAAGTTGCCCCGTGTATCATCACCATTACTTTTTTACTTACTTTCTTCCTTCCCGGGCTGGCATGTACAGTACATGACATATGTATGACGTAAACGCGTACCCGACGTGAGCAGATCCGAGCAGAGTTTCGCGTATTGGGTAGTTTAGACGGATATGCAACGGGCGCTGTTTTTAACTTATCCACTCTGGAAGGCGTTTTCAATTTTTCCCATTTTTCAGCCTCGGAAACGTCGTCCCCGTGTAGACGAAAGGCACTTCCGATAAAATATTTAGTCGTTTTTACCCAACAGCGTCCTCGTGTAAACGGGCCCTTAGTTTTCTTAGTGGTTGGGGTCAAATGTCAAGGTCATTGCTAAAATTTGCATATTTTCCATGATAACTCAAACAGAGATAGAGAGACGTTTATCATTATCAACATATAGGAAGCCATATATGGGCTTTCATTTCGCACCATGACCTTTGACCTTGTTTGTTTGCGTGTCTGTTAACAATCTAGCGTCTAGACGGTTGTATCGATTGACTTCAAATTTTCAGGGGAGGTGGGCAATTGTCCGTAGATTACCTGATTAAATTTTGGGGGTAATTGCTTCAAGGTGAAGGCGAACGTGAAGGTCGCCGGAAAGGTCAACCTTTCGGTCAAAATAACATTTTCCATTATAAATCAAAAACAGTTGCTGATAGACAAATGTTCACTATTATGAAGCCATATGAGAGTTCCTATACGTTTTCATTCGGCGCCATGATCTTTGACCTTGAAAGGTCAAACTCAAGGTCACGGATTTTCAGAAGGCTGTAACTTGAAAACGGTTGATAGTAGACAGATATTTACCATTATCAACTTATATGAGGTGCCATATGGGCTTTCATTTGACCTTTAATGACTTTGAAATGTCAAACTCAAGGTCACGGATTTTCATCAGACTATAACCTGACAGCTGATGATTGAGAAAAATTAACATGATCAACATATAGGTAGACAATAAGCGCTGCCGGGCGAGGTTTGTTTTGCCTGGCAACACTTGTTAGAAATGGTTTTCTTTTTTTAAAACGTCTCACGGTCGAGTATCTTCTTCAACGCGACCTGTTCCTCGCTGCTCGAGATCAACCAGAGCCGGCTTTCCCAAAAAGCCTCTTAGCGCCAAGAGCGTCTTAACAAGGAGAGAGAGAGCACTCATTGTGCTGCTCGCTTTACCATTTAACGATGATCTTTGCGCTGCGATGCTTTTGGGAGACTTGGCACAGATCTTCGAGCAGCAATCTTGTTAAGAAAAATGTTCCTAAGGCCCTGTTTACATTATTTCGAATCAGCGGATCATCAGATTAAGGTTTTTAAAACGATTCGCGCGTACACACAAAATTTCTGTGCCCGCAACAAAACGGTTCCCCGTGCACACAGCAACGCCAATACACGGATACGCTAATCACATGACTAATTAGACGGCACGTCACATGATCCCAGTGCATATCGGGCATGCGCAAGTCACTCACCGCTTGCAAGTGGAAGGATGTCGTTGTAAAAAATGAAGTATGCCAGTCTGTTATCGGCGGTACTGGTACTACAATGACGCCTTTTTTACACCGTGTATGGCCTTCGTGTTTATGCTAGAAGGATCTAACAGTGTTCGGTACGCTCTTCACCTCGCAGAACGGCCGTTTTTTGCAATTACAACAAGACTATTTAGTGCTATGGTAACCAACACACTTCCTGTATTGCTCATTCACTTAATGACTTCCTCAACACACTTCCTGTATTGCTCATTCACATGACCAACGTGGCATGACCAACGCCAGCGAATCAGGAAGGTGGATGTCACAGTGACGTTGTCCAATGACGACGTCAGCTAGAGCTCAGCACTGCGTATCCTCGTTCCTCAATGTTTACACAGCACCGGATCAGATACGTACTGGGTTGAATACGTGGGCCCTGGCGGATTCAAACTGTTCCGCCTGTGGAGTCGTTTTCCGGCGTTTTAATGTGCACGGACAGTGCATCTGCAACGAAAACGATACGGATACGGTCTAATGTAAACACCACCTAAGTGTAAAACCACAACCTACCAGAAATCTTTTGTTGTTAGAACGGCGAGAATCATTCTGATGAACTGAATTTAAACATGGTAAATTTTAAAGAGCCAAGATTGTCCATATTGAAGTATTATTATTATTTTTCTGCTTTAAATAATTATGATCGCAACAACCTTCGCACTTTTAAATCTATATGTCCGAAATGTAATTCAGTCCGTAGTCTTGTACGTCCTGTCTTATGTTGTCGGTAGACTACTTTGTTTAGAATATATTTAATACTTTGGGCCTGCAGTAAATGGCTAACACTGTTGTGGTTACCCTGCCATACATATCTCTCTCTCTCTCTCTCTCCTTTCTTTAACTTGTAAGATTTTTTATTACTAATTAATTTTAGGATTGATGGTGAAGCTAATTTCAGAGGGGGATCGTTCTCAGTCATCAGTGTTCGGTCATTCATTGTGAGTGCAAGGGATCATCATTACAAGGATCCCACTTGAAAAAAGGATTTCCGTGAAGGTTATAAACTGTAAACTTCTTCAACCCTTTTATACATTTCCCAAGCCAAGTACATTTTCAAATAGTTTCTAATTTTCCCCAAACTATTATAGTTTGTCTTCTTTAGCATAAGCTTTCAACCCAGCCTGACTAAAATAACGTGCAGAACATGCGCACGTTTAATCCAAGTGTCTGAGTCAGCGTGAACTCATTAAAGCTTGTACTTTTGACGTTAATATTAAAAAGATGCCAGCAGATCTGAGGGAAACGTTGTTTGAAAAAGCACAGGTACGCTGTTTCTTAAAAACAAATGACTCAATCTCTATAAAGATCTTGCATGTGACGTCACAGCCGATCCAGATTGTAACAGACGCCATCTTGTCGGTCAAACGCCATATTTCCGCCTTCTACTTCTGCTTCTACTTCTACCTTTTTTCTTCTGGAAAACCCTACTATATACAATTCTACTACAACGGCTGCGGCTACAAGCTCTCCCTACCTGTGCACGGTTTTTATGTTTTTTGTGTGTATTTTTGCGTGTTGTTCGTCTGTACCGGACTTCAATATCCACTACAACCGTATGGACTTACTGGACATTGGTTTCCAGCAGAAAATGACGGTTTGTAGCGATTTCCATCGCATGCACAACATTCCGGACGAGATAGCGAGACCAGCGGGGTCTCCGTGGATTGTTATCGGAAGCAAAGCGAAGGAGGCGGCGTCGGGAGCGGAAGCAAAAGCGAGGCTGCAGGCAGAGCCGGCCTGTTGACTAAGCTCAGAAAACAGCCACTCAAATCTCCACTGCTAAGCCTCTACCTCTCCAACGCCAGATCCATGGTAAACAAAACGGACGATTTGGAATTACAGCTGGAATTACCTTATTCTATTCTATAAGCGGCTGGTCAGTGCTATACTAGATACTACTGATATATCTAGTATCAGTACTAGCAATACTTAAGTGACTTATCCGTCCAATGAGGATTGTTATTTTCTTGTTTACAAGATGCCACATCTGAGTCGCTGACAAATCCTGAATTTCTGTACAGATAACTGTCCAGAGATTTATTGAGGTATTTCACCCACGTGACCAAGTCATGTGATGCTGCCATTTTGGATGGCACGGCTCGAATCAGTTTGAATGCGAGGAAGGCGACAAACGAAAAACATAAAAGAAAAAGGAGCGAGATGCAGAAAACACCTTCACTATCCAGCGACGTAGGGCATTTACAGGGCAAGCAGAGGGAGAGGTATTTGCAAAAATTGAGGTTAGCAGGCTTAGAGAACAACGTTTACCTGCTTCCACCAGGACTGTTCACTGACAGCTAAGGTTTGTTCACATTTTCATTTACTTTCGGTCCTCAGGATAAACAAAATGTTATTAAATGTCATTGAAATAACTTCTTAGTCTGTTGAGACATGGCCCGTTATAAATTTTTCCTTTACTGTATTTACTAGTTTACTGAGCGCGCTCCGGGGCTGGCTGGCTGGCGCTAGCTAGCTAGCGCGCTCCGGGGCTGGCTGGCTGGCGCTAGCTAGCTAGCGCGCTCCGGGGCTGGCTGGCGCTAGCTAGCTAGCGCGCTCCGGGGCTGGCTGGCTGGCGCTAGCTAGCTAGCGCGCTCCGGGGCTGGCTGGCTGGCACTAGCTAGCGCGCTCCGGGGCTGGCTGGCTGGCTGGCGCTAGCTAGCTAGCTAGCGCGCTCCGGGGCTGGCTGGCTGGCGCTAGCTAGCGCGCTCCGGGGCTAGCTGGCTCAGTAAACTAGTAAATACAGTAAAGGAAAAACTTGAGACTGAAAGGTTTTAACAGTCATCCAAATGACTGAACTTAAATGTTGCTACAGTAACATACTAGGTACTATGATGTTGACATTAGCTAGCTTGCCGTTCAAAATGGCGGACGCCGGGGCGTCACGTGACCCTGTGACGTCAGGTGAAATACCTCAATAAGCACGCAGTGCTTCACCACTGAACAGCGAGGGAAAGTTGATGAGGTAATTATACATGTCTGGGTATTCCACCTCTGGCAGTTCAAAATCTACTGACACGGTCGTGAAAACTCCGTCCGGTAAGCCATAAGGGTCACTAATCTGTAGATCGTTTATTTTAGACATATATCTAATTATCTGTTCATTAGAAAAATGAGCCGTGTAGTCCGTCGGTTGAAATTGATCCATTCTGTACACGAGAGCAGCAGTATTCAGCTGTGTTTTTTACCGACAAGATGGCGGCTGTTAACTTTCCGGTCACGTGACTGCAAGATCTCTATAGCTTATGAAAAGAAGACAGCAAATTCACCAGCAAGTCCGTAGTGATCAGCACCCTGCTGGATCCAGACCGGAACTCCCTCATAATCACATCGCGTTCCTTCTGGTCCATGTCTCCGTGCTGAAAGGATCAGAGCTGGGGGTCAATAGAGAATCTCGAAATAGGAACAGCAAGGCTGGGTGACAAGATGATAGAATTGGCTACTGGTGAAGATTAACGTGTTCAGTGATTACAAAACGCGTTTAATTTCAACTTGCTCAGAACACTGAAAATAATTTCGCTCAGTAATCGGTCTCTGTTCAAGCCATATACTAACAATCAGGAGTAATCAGGGCACCACGTGATCCGGCTGTGGACTTTAAAACTTATATTCGGGTATGATTTTTGACATGTGTGAGGGACTTTTTTTTTTTTACCTCAGGAACGGTTAAAAAAAAAGGTCGAAAACCATAATGATCAATGAGAAACAGGTTACCATGACGACAATAAACCAGAACGTCAAGGACGTAGTAGCTCATCAAAACAACCATGACTACCAACCCATCAAACAGAACTGAAACGTGACGATGTGTGAGAGGACCAACCTCTCTGACGAACTGTTTTGCTCCCCGAGTGAAGATCGAACCAAAACATCAATCAGAACTGAATTCGCATGATAAATACGAGAGGAGATACAATTCTAATCAGAAGAAAATTCGTTAAGCTGACCTAATTACTAATTTGTTCGCGAAAAAAAAAAATTTGACAAGACAATGACCAAGTTTTGTACAGAAGGTCTAGCTAGTTCTTTCAAATAAAACAATCAGAATCGAAATCCACTGAGAACTGAGGGAGGAGATATGATTTAACTGAAAAACAAAGCTGTAAACAAATTATTTACAGCAGGAAAATCAACAAACAACCAAGTTTTGTCCCTCAAAGTGTATATAATGCCTTTTTGTAAAGCTTTAAAGGAGAACTGAAGGCAAATTTTTTTTATCATCAAAATTCTTTCTCATTTTATTAAATATCGGAATGCATTTCTGATCGCTGTTTTTTGTCGCTGCTATAGCAAGTTATGAGTGTTTGAAATATGCTATGCAGTGTTTTCCCCAGAAAAAAATTAAAGCCCATGATAATACACAGACAATTGGGTGCTAATGGTGTGAAAGCAAGCGCCAACGGTGCGAAGCGAAACTAGGGGGGTGCGAGGGCATGCTTCCCTGGAAATTTTTTTTAAAATAGATGCTTTCAGGTGCATTTTCAGGGTCTCTCAGAGGTTTTAGATCCATGATTATAGGATAGATTTTACCAGTGTTTCAATGATTTTTGACCTAAATAGTATTAATTAGTGCTGTCAAAAATGTTGCGTTATTAACGCGTTAACTTGACTCAATTTTAACGGCGATAATTTTTTTATCGCGAGATTAACGCTCTGTGACATGATGCCACGCCCCGCACAGCCAGAGTCCTCTGCCCTCCCCCGAAGAGCCACGGTGCTCGGCTTAGGTTTCGTTTTCCCATCGGCGGCTCCAGCCCCACTTTGCAGTGGCTGTGACAAGACGTGTTATGCTCTGCAATAAAAAAAAAAAAAAAACATTGGTACAACCAGTGTTCGAACTATGCCGATATTTTCAGGGGGGTCCCTTATTTTCCCTTGGGGGGGGGGGGGCGCGCTTGCGCTTGTCTCAGAGCGCGGATCTCCATCGCGCGCTCACTTCGGATATGCAAATGCTTCCCGTTACACACGATTGCTATGTCAATAAACATCATTTTGCCAATATTTTAGAGACCCCCCAACATTTCCCAAATCATGTTTTCAAGGGATCTCATGTCTGTTTCAGGGGATCTCGGATCCCCCGTGTACCCCCGTAGTTCGAACGGTGAGCAAGCCCATTCACTTTTTTATGCTGAAAAGAGAATTACAATGGTTTTTCATGTGACAAAAATGTGCGATTAAATTGCGATTAATCGCGAGTTAACTATGACAGTCGCGACATTAATCGCGATTAAATATTTTAATCGCTTGACAGCACTAGTATTAATGTATACACATTTGAAATTTCACCTTAAAGTTCAGCATGCAAGTTAAACTGTTTTGTTATAGATTACTGAGGTATACGATAGATTGAAAATCTACAGGGATCCCTTAATTACCTATGATCAAGTCGTGTTGTAACAAAAATGTGCATGAAAATACGAACAGCGGTCTGCTCCATCTTATGCAATCCAATGAAGAGAATCGATCATCATGACCTCCTGTTGATCACAAAGGGATCTGAACCTAAGACCTGCCACCTTAAAATAAGTTGCTGTATTACTATAACTGTAATGATTTAGAATGTTTCGGATGCAATTACCGTAATATATGTATAACTAAGATGCACTGAAAAGAAAAGTAAGGCAACTGCATATTATAAAGTTTACACTTTGGCACTTGATTAAATGGACTAGATCAGGGTTTCCCAAAGTGTGGTGCGCGAGCTGGCACTAGGGGGTGCGCAAGATAAAAAATGTAATGTCGATTTTTAACTCTTCTTCTACGCCGTAACGGTTCTGCAGTAGTTTGTGGCTTCATTCATTCATTCATTCATTCGCGATGCTCAACTGGTTGAAATCGGCAAAACTAAATGCGCCACACTGCTATGCAACGAGATGGGCAGCGAACACAAATCCTTGCTGCTGCATACAGAAGTCCGCTGGTTGTCCCGCGGCAAAGTGTTAACAAGACTCTTTGAGTTCCGACACGAGCTTCAGGTGTTTTTCGAGGACAACCCCTTTCCTTTGGCTTCAATACTGCACGACGAAGACTTTCTGAAGAGGCGAGCCTACCTGGCGGACATCTTTTCTGCTCTGAATGAATTGAATCATTGAAGTGCAGACTGAGCCGCCAGCGCTGCACTTCACAATCAGATGGATCCTCTTCTTTATCTGTTCCTGATATGCTCCTTAATTGTTGTATCTCTTTAAAATACATATGTTCATAATTATCATTGCTATTTTTACTGTTATTATATGTTAACTTTTTTGCAAATTAAATTCATTCTCAATTCATTTTCATAACCTTGTAATGACAGGGTTGTGTTGCTAGTGTTTTAAACACGGATGAAAATCATATATTTTCCCCATATCTGGCTGGTAGACTACATGCCTCGATGTGATCTGGGTCAGTCCATGAAATGATGTTACTTTTCATTGGTCCGGGTTTACATAATCATTTCATCTTTAATTTCCATGATTTAAAGAAATATTTAGCAGATTATCCATAAATATTGTTTGAAGAAATAAAATAAATAAAAAAATGAAGTTTTCTTTTGAAATAAAGAAATGTGAAACATTTTCTTCCCCTGCGACTGGACACGGATGACACGTTTTTTGTGACATGGAATATTTGCTGACTTTGAGCTTAAATAAACCTTCATTACTTTCTGAGAATTTCAAGAAAATTAGTTTCATGGTACTTGCAATTTAGTTTTACACTCACATAATAAAGTTAAGAAGGTTCTATAAACTATTTAGCTTCGAATTCATCCACTAAAAATAGGTTGTGAACGTAACATTGTGATGTCCTACCGTGTTACGTTAGAAACCAGGCTTATAAAAAATGATAAAACGAGTTGAAATCATGATTGATGTTTTTAATATAAAGAAGAATATACTATACAACGATGTAGGTAGAAAGAAATTTAAACAAACGGCAATAAAAGAAATTATCGATGTTTTTTCTCACATCCTAACTTAGCGGCCACTCACTTCCTGGTTCGTTCACAACCTGCGAGACCTATTTACTCAATCTAGGTCAGCTGAACTGACGCGAGAGAACTTCTCGCGGGATCTCACACACCACAACACGTGCTCTAGAGAAGTCCAGATATAAGTGTGACCAAGTAAAGTAATGAATTCAATAATCTCATTTACCCCGTATAGGATGAAACTGTTTCCTGTTAATGACTGTTGTTATTGTTCAAATCTTCAAGAGATTTTATGAAGTTTGTGAAATACTGGTATTTCATATTTTCAGTGTTTATGATGTTGAACTAATATTTCTAATGAATTCTTATTCAGTGTTAATGTTTAAAGTAAGCAAATAAAAGCAAAAAATTGATTTCATCAATATTTTTCCTTTATTTTTAAAAGCTTGTTCGTGTCCTCGTTACATTAGCAACCGGGTAAATATTTATGGATTTTATCATACATTGTAGAGCAGGAGTTATCTTAACAACTATGTTATATTTTCTTATATGGTCAATGCTTCATGGAAATAAAAGTTGTTTTCAGTTGTAAATTGTTTTAAGTGACTCCCTCTAGGTCACATTTTGGTAACCCCATTTCATGGACTGACCCATCTCCCTTTGTAATGAATTTGCGCATTTACCGTGTTGCAACGTTTTAAAACTGTTACATTTCATTTCAATCAAATTCTATCTAATTCAAATACGAGAGCGCATATGTTAATGTGATTCGATGTTCTCATTCGAGCATGACGTGCTGCCTTTGTAAGAAAGCTTTGGTGGTTTTTTTTTTTTTTTCCACTTTTGTGGTTTCCTGCAGGTGTGGCAAACGATGTTTATTATCATTTTAGCACGATTAAAGATGCTGCCTTTATAAGAAAGCGTGTGTTTTTTTTAAACTTGGGAACTGGGGGTGCGTCAACCTGGTTGGAGTATAGAAGGGGGTGCGCGGCCAAAAAAAGTTTGGGAACCGCTGGACTAGATTAAGATTAAAACATATATTTAAAGGAAAAGAAAGCTTAATTTCTACAGTTTAAGTTTGCAGAAAGATTATGTACTTTCAAACACATTTCATGAAGAGAATTTGTTTATAAGTGTCAAATGTAGCATAATTGCGAATAATAATAATAATAAGCATATTTGTCAGTGTGATGTCGCTGTGAGCCTTTAACAAAAGAATAATCCGGAGCCTTCTTTTGTTAAATGGATCCCAGTGACATCACACTGCCAAAAATGCTTATGATTATTATTTGAAATGATGCTGTATTTGACACATTTGGACAACTTCACTTCGTGAGTGTGTTTATAAGCGCATAATCTTTCTGCAAACCCAAACTAATGAATTAAGTTTCCTACTCCTTTAAAGCAGATTATGACTACGTTCAGGCTGCACCCTGAAACGACCCATATCCGATTTTTTTGCCCATATGCGACCTGTATCCGATTTGTTATTGACAATCTGAACGACACAGATCCGATTTTTTTCACATGCGACCCAGGCCGCTTGGATATGTGGTCCTAATTCCGATGCGTATCCGTTATTTTCACATGCGACTGCAGTCTGACCGGACAGGTCGCATTCATGCGACCTACACGTCATCAACAAGAGACAAACGTCACTATTCTGCGTTGGCTAATCCCGCCTCTTTGGTGGAAAACAACAACATTTGTACAGTTTTCAGAGTTTAAATAGACTTTTATAGAATTGATCAAGCTAATGGTGGATTTGGTAGGGACCTGGATGTTAAATCATCCTGTATTACAAGATAAGATTGTTCTGGAAATTTCCAGTAATTTGACACCTTCGGTCTCATTAGTCTGCTGCCCACATTAATCAGATTATTGTGTGAGTTCCGCCGCCGCCACAAAAACCACATCGCCAGGTCTCGCCTCATCTCCATGCTTTACTTGCAAACTTGAAGAGTGCGCTTTTTTTTTTGTTTACGTATTACGTAGATGTGCTTATTACGTGTCAATTTGCGCATGCGGGACACTTTTGGGTCGTTTTCCGTTCATATTGGAGATCGCATACAAGTCTCATATAATTGGTAATGTGAACGGCCTAACAACAAAATCGGATTTCACAACAAGTCGGATATGGGTCGTTTCAGGTTGCAGTCTGAACGTAGTGTAATTCTCCTTGGCTTTTGCTTGGCCCAATGTTGGGCAGCCCTCTCATAGTCCATCTCGCTGTCATCCATACTGATGTGGATCAAATTGTCCAGCGAGCCTTCTCCTAGCTTATTAAAATCACTCGGCTTTGTCCGTCTGGTGTGGGACAACATCGGCAGCCAATGAGATCGCTTATAATGAATCGGAAACTTCCGGGATGTCTGACGTTTTCTTTCGATATTTTTATTGGACGGTTTGAACACGTGATCTTGACACAGCCAACAGATTAGTTTGTTTACATCATACCACGCCGACATATTACTTTGACAGAATCAACACAAACATTGGAAAAAAGACCGCTTGTTTAACACATTATCAATTTGCTCTCCTATGTATCTAGTTACTTGTGGGTAGGAAATTTAACGTATCGGTATAAATCTAAGCATATCAGATTTTAACTAAAGCAACTAAGCGTATCAGCAGGCAGAGCAAGCGTATCGGGCCCGATACGCTAAAACGCTTTGGGGAAAACCATGCTATGTAATATATCAGTCCATATGTCAAAGCGACGGCCGTAAACGAGATTCGCTGAGACCTGTGCAAGACATCGTAGGATGGAAGTAAAACGTATAGCGGAAATCAAAGTGACCGACATCTGCCAACGTCGTCAAAAGACGCGTGTGCCCTCTTTCGAATGCTGACGTAATCAAACCGGGAGTTTTCCGTGTCCGAAATCACTCCCTACTCACTATATCGGGCACTGTATAGCAGGGACGCCATTTTGTAGTGCCGTCCGAAAACCTTAGTGAGGATTATGTGGGAAATGCGCTCGGTATAATACGGATTTATCACAAAAATACATGCATGTATTTATTATTTTGAAAACCCACCAGCTGCCTGATCTGGCACGTTTTAATTGTGCGGCAGCAAATGACGTAAATACCAGCGTGACGGACTCGTCCTTATCCTGTCGTCTTTCCAACTCTTCTCTACTCCATGTTGGTTCGGAGTCGTATGGAATAATCTCCATCACTGATGAAGCTGGCAAATCTCGAAATTAATCTAAATTGGAACGATATGGCGATCTGGCCGCTGTGTCAACAGTTTTCAAAATGGCGGCGCTGACACTTCAAGTTTGAAGTCTCGCACAAGTCTCGTGAAGATCGCGCGGATAAGCGACGCCTGCCGTGGACCAAACGGACTACATTCAACATGGCTAAAAACCAAAAAGGCTGATAAGTGTAATATAATATTCCAATACGAGTCACGATATAAGGCTAATAAAACCGAAAACGTAATGGAATAACGCGTTAATTAAGAAATAAAGCAAGTTTAAAAATGACTTCAGTTCTCCTTTAAAATGAACATATATCATTCGCAATGACCAAAATGAAGTAATAAAGCAGGGGAAAAAAATAATATAAATTGTTAGTTTTGTGCTTGATGATAAAATATCGATAAAGCGTGGTGTCCAGATCCCGGAAAAAGGCAGCCTTGCCTCAGGGCTAATCTCGCACAACGTCACACGTGGAACCCTGGATATCGGAGTCATTTCGGTTCATCTGACTCCGTGCTGAAACCTATTAAATGCTCTCAGATTGCAATATTGCAGGACTTGAGTTATTTTAAGTTTTGTTCAGGAAAATATGATGAAAGGTAACCACCGCGGTCTGCACATCTCTCTGTCTCGTGCGCTCCAGAGGAAGATTGTCGTGAATCTCGTCTTGGGGGCTCGAAAAGATAACCATTTACTCCGGAATATCCTTGATAATCATCTGCCCCTTCATCCGACATATCAGAATCCCAACCAGTATCAGAATCCTCTCCAAAACGTGATTCCATATCGAGACCGGTCTAACCACTGCTGCACACAGGAACGAAATTGATACCTGAATTGTTACACGTGTGACGTCATGCACCCCTTCGGGATCTTCCGGTTCAGTCTCGGCAGATTCCGTGAAAATCGGCTGATCTTATTGATTTTCCGTCAGTTTATAGCCTTTTTGGATCAGCTATGGTTGGAAAACCCATGGTCAATCAACATCATGAGTGTTGCTTTGTACAAAGGAAAAAAAAAAAAAAAGTGTGGTTTAGAGGCATTCGATGCACTTTAAGGAAGATCTCCCAAAAACATCAATCAGAACTGGAATTAAATTAGAAATATAAGAGGAGGAGGAGAATTCTGGTGAGAGGCCTGCAAAATTCGTTCATTTGGCCTGATTACGAACTCGTTATCAAAAAATATGACAAAACAATGACGAAGTGATGAGTTCTTTCAAACAAAGCAACTGGAATGGAAATCCGTGGAGAACTGACGGAGGAAATACGACTTGACTGAATAGGCCATTTGCAGGAATTGGTCACGTGTCAGTTTTCCCCGTGGTGGGTAAGCTAACTTGACATTCCCTGACAACCATAAGAGTTTGACTGGCGATGCGAAGCAATCCATTTTTACCTTTTCTACTGTCTTTTTTGACCTGAATTTTTGTAAGTTAAAGCAAATCATTGGCCGTAAAAGAGTTTTTTTTTTTAAATCTGCTTCTTATCGGCTAAAAACACATCTACAGATATATCTGTATTTATTTTCAAGAACCTTCACACATTAAGCGAATGATAAAGGTAGAAAAGGAGAAATTATGACTACGTTCAGACTGCACCCTGAAACGACCCATATCCGATTTTTTTGCCCATATGCGACCTGTATCCGATTTGTTACTGACAATCTGAACGACACAGATCCGATTTTTTTCACATGCGACCCAGGCCGCTTGGATATGTGGTCCTAATTCCGATGCGTATCCGTTATTTTCACATGCGACTGCAGTCTGACCGGACAGGTCGCATTCATGCGACCTACACGTCATCAACAAGAGACAAACGTCACTGTTCTGCGTTGGCTAATCCCGCCTCTTTGGCGGAAAACAACATTTGTACAGTTTTCAGAATTTAAATAGACTTTTATAGAATTGATCAAGCTAATGGTGGATTTGGTAGGGACCTGGATGTTGATCTGTTAGCCTGATTAAATAAAACAGTTTCTATAACTGATTTATAACTTAAACCATCCTGTATTACAAGATTATAAGATTGTTCTGGAAATTTCCAGTAATTTGGCACCTTCGGTCTCATTAGTCTGCTGCCCACATTAATCAGATTATTGTGTGAGTTCCGCCGCCGCCACAAAAACCACATCGCCAGGTCTCGCCTCATCTCCATGCTTTACTTGCAAACTTGAAGAGTGCGCTTTTTTTTGTTTACGTATTACGTAGATGTGCTTATTACGTGTCAATTTGCGCATGCGGGACGCTTTTGGGTCGTTTTCCGTTCATATTGGAGATCGCATACAAGTCTCATATAATTGGTAATGTGAACGGCCTAACAAAAAAAATCGGATTTCACAACAAATCGGATATGGGTCGTTTCAGGTTGCAGTCTGAACGTAGTGTATAAGTCACGGCTCGAAATTCACGGTGGTCCGGTCGCCCGAGGCGACTTAATTTGTCATTTGGCGGGTAATTCCTGTCACTAGCCAGCCCGGCTGGCTAGTTGAAAACAAGAAATATATATATGAAGCGAAGATTCAGACACACCGTCAACTAAAGCCGCCAAATATTAAGCGTGTGCCGTGTCCGTGTTAATCGATGTGTTTATCGGCAGGACGGAAAATACCGAAGAATTCCGAATCGTATCGTGTACGAGTCAGGCTGTCGGTTTTTTCACTACCGCGCATGCATATAACGCGTCTCGTTGAATATCGCGGTAATCACGTTATCAAATTCAATAGATGTGGCCACATTATCGCCCATTTAAACACGTGTTTTTGTTGTTGTTTACATCTACATCTGCCAAAGCTACGTTGCGATGTGGAATTTTCTGAAAGGTGTACAGAAACCGCCAGAGACGGGGACAAAGCGACCTCGGTCTGAAGAGGAGAAAAAGGCCACCGATAAAGCGTACGAAAAGGAGAAACGACAAAGGACTTATAAGCAAACATGGGAGCAGGGTAGGCCTTGGCTGCGATACGATTTTTATGGAATAATTAATTTTTTTCAAGTTGATTCCTAGTCAATATGAAGCTCCTAATGCTTTCTCTCTCATAAATGGTTAAATACAGAAAGCATGTTGGACATATTTTGGGTGCTATAGTCATGATAGTAAATTTGTTTTCAATATTCATACACCAAGTTGCCAAGTTTTCCAATATATTATTATTTGTTGATTATTATATTATGGTGCTCTGTGTTGTTCTCATTTATGTATTTAACAACAGTATCAAAATACTCGGGTCTTGAAATAAATGCACATTCGTCATGAACAATGGTAACGACTCTCTTTTGTGTTATTTTTGACAGAAGTAAAATTCATACATGAACAAATTTTGGCGAGTTGATTTTCTGTTTGGCTAGTTACTTTGGAAGGGAACTAATCCGGCTGGCTGGTGAAAAAATATATTAATTTCTAGGCCTGTAAGTTATAAACATACCTGAGAAATCCGCCGTTTCGCACGTGAATTTCTTTCGGCGGCGACCAACTCGAGTCCAAAAAACACTCTTTGACGGCCAATGATTCGCTTTAACTTACGACAGAAGTTAAAACCGCAAACTTTTTCCAAGTACACATGAAAATTTGGGTAAAAAAAAAAAAAACAGTAGAAAAGGTAAAAACAGCTATTATGGAGCACTTGCATGTGACGTCACAGCCGATCCAGATTGTGACAGACGCCATCTTGTCGGTCAAACGCCATATTTCCGCCTTCTACTTCTACTTCTGGTTCTACTTCTACCTTTTCTTCTGGAAAACCCTACTATATACAATTCTACTACAACGGCTGCGGCTACAAGCTCTCCCTACCTGTGCACGTTTTTTATGTTTTTTGTGTGTATTTTTGCGTGTTGTTCATCTGTACCGGACTTCAATATCCACTACAACTGTATGGACTTACTGGACATTGGTTTCCAGCAGAAAATGACGGTTTGTAGCGATTTCCATCATGTACAACATTCCGGACGAGAAAAAAAAAAAAAAAACAACATTCCGGACGAGATAGCGAGACCAGCGGGGTCTCCGTGGATTGTTATTGGAAGCAAAGCGAAGGAGGCGGCGCCGGGAGCAAAAGCGAGGCTGCAGGCAGAGCCGGCCTGTTGACTAAGCTCAGAAAACAGCCACTCAAACCTCCACTGCTAAGCCTCTACCTCTCCAACGCCAGATCCATGGTAAACAAGACGGACGATTTGAAATTACAGCTGGAATTACCTTATTCTATTCTATAATCGGCTGGTCAGTACTATACTCAATACTTAAGTGACTTACCCATTCAGTGAGGATCATTTTCTTGTTTACAAGATGCCACATCTGAGTCGCTGACAAATCCTGAATTTCTGTACAGATAACTGTCCAGAGATTTATAAGCACGCAGTGCTTCACCACTGAACAGCGAGGGAAAGTTAATGAGGTAATTATACACGTCTGGGTATTCCGCTGGCAGTTCCATATCCACTGACACGGTCGTGAAAACTCCGTCCGGTAAGCCATAAGGGTCACTAATCTGTAGATCGTTTATTTTAGACATATATCTAGTTATCTGTTCATTAGAAAAATGAGCCGTGTAGTCCGTCGGTTGAAATTGATCCATTCTGTACACGAGTGCAGCAGTATTCAGCTGTGCTGTTGACCGACAAGATGGCAGCTGTGTACTTTCCGGTCACGTGACTGCAAGATCTCTATAGAAATGGATTGCTTCGCATCGCCAGTCAAACTCTTATGGTTGTCAAAAAATGTCAAGTTAGCTTACCCACCACGGGCTTGTTGCTATGGGGAAAACTGACACGTGACCAATTCCTGCAAATGGCCTATTGCAGACGACGGACGCCATGCCACGCCACGGCAACAGCGCATCGGCCTGATGGGCAGATGAGCTAATAAAGACTATATCTGCACAAATACTTAACACCATGCACCCAGCCTTGATTAACAGTGTTCAAACACAGAATATACGCTTCCTACCAAAGCAGACACGGTGAAGTCCCGAGCGTGCATCTTCTCAGTCAGCCAGTCCACCTTCCTCCTGGTGTTCAGGAAGATTACAGCCTGGGTGATTGTCAGAGTCTCGTAAAGGTCACACAGTGTGTCTAACTTCCATTCCTGTTCAAACGGATACAAACAAAATATTTAGAACAGAAACGTCTCTCTATTGGCAGCTGAGAAAAAAAAAAAAAGTGACGTCAGACAGCTTTAGGTTGAACAAAGCCTTTTGTGAATGAAGGTCCCTGGGGTTGATCACAGGACAGTCTTTATGATTAACAGCAGCTGTTCGGAGGTACAAATTTCCAGAATCCAGGCGAGATCTCGGACATAAACGTATACCATGTACTACATGATCTTGATGATCGGTGTTCACCTCTCGTTCTACGTTGATGTAGAACTGCTTGATACCCTCCAGAGTAAGCTCCTCTTTTTTCACCAGGATGCGAACAGGCTCCCGCATAAACTTTTTGGTCACTTCCAAAACCTCAGTGGGCATCGTGGCAGACAGAAGCACGACCTGGAACAGAGACGAGACAAGCTCAACGAGGACAGGACGTGCTGCTTTTAACACCGAACCATAACGCCTTCAGAAGAAATGGCACAGGGCTGTGAACCTGACATGCTCCATTAGCTCATAACAATATTTTCCATCAAGCAATACGAGTCGTCTGTGTCCTCACACATGCATAGACCATTTTTACAGAGCAGTGGTACACGAAGGTCAAGCAACAAGCTGGGGGGGGGAAAAAAAAAAATGGTGCTCACTTGAATGTTGGTGCTTAGCTTCTGAAAAATTTCATAGATTTGATCCTTAAATCCTCGACTCAGCATTTCATCGGCTTCATCCAAGACAAACATCTTGATCCATTTAGGAGCTGTGCACAGTGAAAGGGAATTTAACGCGTGCCCTCCGCCTCCACGGACCTACGTACTGTAGCTTAGCTACGAGCGTGCTATTCCCATTTACAAAAACCATCATGAGAGCAGGGTTAACTCTTTCTGAACACAAACAGTTAAAGTTGGCTAAAAATAAAATGGACACAAAGTTCCTCCAAGGGTTTGCTTCGAAGCATGCTCATACACTCGCCACAAAAGGCCTGACTGTGCTCAGTAATGCCGTTTATACAAGCATAATATACATTTTCAGTAGGGCTGTAACGATACACCCAACTCACGATTCGATTCGTATCGCGATTTTTGACCCACGATTCGATACGCCCACGATTTTTTTTTTAAATGTTTTTTTAAAGTAGTAAATTTGACTTATTAACATTTACTTACTTACATTAACTATTTAATAACAAATAATTCAGACCACTGCAGAGAATGAGTAATATGTATGCAAAAATGAACAAATGTATATCCAAAGATTGTTTTATTTCTCAAAATAATACTGTTGAGCCGGAAGCTCTGTTTTTTTCGGTTCTGAAAAAGTCATTTTTCCAAATCGTGTAAATCCGTTAAGATTTTTTTTTGGGGGGGGGGGGGGTGGGGGGGGGGGGGTGGCTCTCTCACTGTCTCACTCTCATAGGGCCAACGATTTTCTGTGATCGCGGAAAACAGATGGAAATTACGGAATTTTTATGGTGAAACATTGCTCGCGTGTCAAAACGTAACTGCCGCAGAAGGCTTCCGCCCAAGCAGACATGCCTTCAGTGTTGCCAGATATTGCTAACGTTTTCCACCCCAAAATATGTTCAAAACCAGCCAAAAAGCACCTAAACCCGCCCAATCTGGCAACACTGCATGCCTTTCCGGTCAAGTGATTGTGATTGGCTTGTGGCACACCTAGCCAGCCAATGAGCTGCTTGTTTACAGATTCGCTCCCCGCGTCGCAACCAGAATGGCGACCGCTTAAAAGAAATGAATGCTCTGCCAGTGGCGAGTGTGGACGTTGCGTGACTCGCAGAAGATTGTCGCAGGTCGGCGAAAAAACGACTTACTAATAGATATAAAAAAATAAAAGTAAATTTAAGCAAGTTTAAAATGTAATTTAAATAAAAAGTAAAGTATTCATAAATTGAAGTTTGGAAGCGCCTCTGTTTTTGGGCTGAGGAGAAGTTTGAAAGGGTGTACCGCGATTCTGCCTCCTTGTATCGCGATACGGATCGTGGCTCTGCGTATCGCGATTTCGATACGCATATCGTTACAGCCCTAATTTTCAGGATTATTTATTTATTTTTAGAAATAAAGGACCATCCTTAATTCATTTTTTAGATATCGCCCAAGCCTATGTACAGCAAGAACGTTCAAAGGTGGGGGTGGGGGGGGCCTATACTTTTGCTCACAAATACCATTTCTAGAAAAAAAAAATCTCATCTCAGAATTAGACACCAAATATATAAAACTACATTATCATCTGTATCACATCATCGCACACTTTAGACCACACCTCCCAGTCGAGACATGATTTTTTTTTGGCAATTTTCTGGATTTTAAAGGAGAACTGAAGGCAAATTTTTTTCATCATCAAAATTCTATTGATCTCATTTTATGAAATATATATATCGGAATGCATTTTTGGTCGCTGCTAGAGCAAGTTATGAGTGTTTGAAATACGCTCTGTAATATATCAGTCCGTATGTCAAAGCGACGGCCGTAAACGAGATTCGTTGAGACCTGTGCGAGACATCGTAGGACGGGAGCAAAACGTACGGCGGAAATCGAAGTGACTGACGTCTGCCAATGTTGTCAAAAGACGCGCGCGCCCTCTTTCGAATGCTGTCGTGATCAAGCCGGAAGTTTTGTTTGTTTTGACAGCAATCAGGAAAGTTTGAAAAAAGTCGGCAGTAATCGTCATTTAAACTCGTTTTTGTGCAATACTTCGTTTGGAAAACAGTTTTCAAAATGGCGGCACTGACACCTGGCTGACACTTCTTCACGTTTCGAAGTCTCGCACAAGTCTGGTGAAGATCGCGCGGATAAGCGACGCCTGCTGTGGACCAAACGAACTAAATTCAACACGGCTAAAAACCGAACAGGCCGATAAGTAGAATATTTAATCGCGATTAGCTGCCAATACGAGTCACGATATAAGGTTACTAAAACCGAAAACGTAATCGAATAACACGTTAATTAAGAAATAAAGCAAGTTTAAAAATGACGTCAGTTCCCCTTTAACACTACACTCGTACGTACGCTCACCGGCCACTTTATTAGGAACACCCATACATCCTCCTCTGCGTTTGATGCGGTTCTCTAATCAGCCGATCCCTTGACGGCAGCACGACGCATCAAATCATGCAGATACAAATCAAGAGCTTCAGTTAAAGGTTCAAACATCAGAACAGGAAAAATTGTGATCTCGGTGAAAGTGTGACTTTCTTTCACTGTGGCAGGAGTGGACTGGTTTGAGTTTTTTTCAGAAACTGCTGATCTCCTGGGGGTTTTCACACACACAACAGTCTCTACACGGAATGGTACGAAAAACAAAAAACATTGAGTTCTGTGGATGGAAACAAACGCCTCGTTGATAAGAGAGGTCAAAGGAAAATGGCCAGATTGGTTCGAGCCGGGAAGGCAAAACTCTTTACAACCGTGGTGAGCAGAAAAGCATCTCGGCATGCAACAGCAGAAGACCACACTGGGTTCCACTCCTGCAGCCAAGAACAAGTTCCTATTAATATGGCCAGTGAGTGTACATCTATATATATATATATAACAGAAGTCAGTTTTAAAAGACACGATTATAGGGTAAATGTAAACGCTGATTACTCACACAGAAACCTCCTGTTTAACATGTCAAACACACGACCCGGGGTCCCGACCACTATATGGTAAGCCTCAGCTTGGAGCTTCTGCATCTCGTTTCGCACATTCGTGCCTCCGATGCAGGCGTGGCATGTGGCACCCATATAGTCACCGAGTGCCAGGATTACTTTCTGGATCTAATTAACCAAAAAACAAACCAAAAAAAAAAAAAACACCCCACATGTATGCAAATCCAAATTACAGAGTCAAAAACAGAATCAAAATGATCCTCGTGTGTTGAGGAAGGAATGAAGAATGCATGTTTGCACCAAATACATTGATTTCTATGTGAGATGTTTGGCATGAGTATCTTACTGCAGCGTCTCAGAGAGAGCGCACCTGTTGGGCCAGCTCTCTGGTAGGAGCCAGCACCATAGCTTGGGTTTCCTTCAGATCCAAATCCAACTGCTGCAGGATGGAGATGGCGAACGTGGCTGTCTTGCCAGTTCCTGACTGAGCCTGTGCGATGACGTCATAACCTTGAAAAAAAAAAAAAAAAGACAAGAAATGATGTTCAAGCTAGGGATGGCGAAAACTAAAAAAAATCTTGACCGACCACCGAGCCTCATTTGCCGGTTAAAGTCGGTTAACCTATGAGTTTAAACAGGGATGCAAACGGCGCGCCTTTTGGCGGATGCCGCCTTTTTCACGGCTGAATCGTGCAGATCCGTTTTTTTTTTGTTTTGTTTTTTGGGGGGGGGGCGCGTTGGAGTGTCAATCATTTCATCAGAGTAAATTCTGTATTAAAATTACTAAATAAGCAAATGCCGTTACAGTCCATGAAACATAGGAAGTATAAGTATGAGAAGAAAACAGTAAATCAGAAAGCTGCGCACGTTTGCGCGGAAGCTGCGCAAATGTGCGCAGCTTTCTGATTTACTGTTTTCTTCTCATACTTCCTATGTTTCATGGACTGTAACGGCATTTGCTTATTTAGTAATTTTAATACAGAATTTACTCTGATGAAATTATTCAGACACTCCAGCGCCCCCCCCAAAAAAAAAATCGGATCTGCACGATTCAGCCGTGAAAAAGTCGGCATCTGCGCCTTTAGTTTGTGTGGAGAGATATGATCTGCAATAACATGCATTGTTGGCTACAGACCGAAACATACTTTTAGAATGCACTGACCAAGGCAGGACTAAACTCGATGTGCCTTCTAATAATAATTTAAAAAAAAAAAACAGAATAGTAATTTGTAAGCTAAAAAGCCTGTGTCTACACTTTTCTTTCGCCGAGTGGCAGCTGTCTTCAACTGGGGCGGGAGGGCGGGACATGACTGAATGGGTGTTTCTGATTTGTCAGCTGTCGTCCTTACACCGCATGGCATGCCCCAAGCGTTTACAACACAGAATTCCAGGTTCTCCGCTCCAAAACGATTGATTTTTTTTTTTAAACCGACAACCAAAAAAAAAAATTAACCGGTTGACGCTGATTCGGTCAACCATCGGTCAAACGGTCATCGGTTAACATCCCTAATCTGCTCATTTGAGACTTTGACAGCAAATCAACTTCAGCTCAATGGCCACTTTATTAGGAATACTTACACGCGCACACGATAGCAATTAGCATATAAGCATTCACGTGTTACCATGCTAGCTGTTAGCATGTTACCCATTACAATATCATGCCTGCTGTTAGCTCACGAGTTGTTAGCATGTTCACCATTAGCATGTTATCATGAGAGCTGTTAACATGTTAGGATTAGCATGGTAGCATGCAGAATTCGCCTGAGCATGTTAGCTGTTAGCATGTCACCCTCAGCGTGTTAGCATGCTAAAAGTTAACATACTAGCCATTAGCATGTTAGCTGTTAGCATGATAGTTGTCAGCATGTTAGCCTTAAAGTGTTAGAATTTTAACAAATAGCATGTTAATCATGAGCATGTTAGAATGCTAGCTGTTAGCATGTTATCTATTCGCATGTTAGCATTAACATGTTAACATGCTAGCTTTTAGCATGCTAACATGATAGCTGTTCTGCTACAGCTCAGCAAGCACACTTTGCATTTTCTCTGCGGAAATGCAGTCTAGTTTTAAATTGTTGACTGTCAATGTAACAAATAACACGTAAATTAAATATTTTGCTGTCTGTCACATCCATGCGCTTCGAACTCTCGCTCACAATTTTGCTTCTGTGCTCAGAGATATTTTTTTGCTTTCAGCGTACACTGTGTAAAAGGACGTTTCTGTAAAGAAATAACAGGTTTTTTTCTCCGCAGGTTCACTTGAACTTGCCATCTCGTAAACGCGCCGGTCTAACGAGCAGCAGTGAGCGACAGCCGCAAATATGAAGGTTTGTAAGAAATTGTCCAATCACGTGGAGAAAAAAAAAACAAACAAAAAACCCCACACAATTCCAATTGGCTGTTAATAAAAGAAGGCGTGTCCGGAGCACACTGCTGTGTCCGAGGCCAAATTTTGAATCTGCCGATTAAAACGCAGCCTCAGGTCACCTGCTCTCCAAAAGTTTGTGTAGCTGCCACATACACACTCACTTAGCCAGCGGAAGTACACCCAAAGTGTTGGTCTTCACATAAAATTTAAATAAATATGGTTTAAAAACGGGTGAAATGAATTCGATAGATACAGGATGAAGCAGGATGAGTAAACAATTTTGACTTAATAAATACTTTGGTGAATTAATTTGTTTATAGACAAACTAAAAATAATGGACAGAGCCTCTGTGATTTCTGAAGAGCGGCTTTGAAGCTCAAACAAAGAGGCGACAGGCATCGCCATCTTGACAGCACCTGACTCCGCCTAACTCCTGGCTTGTCCATAAATGGAGAAAAAGGACAGGGATAGTGAAGCCTGGAATAATACAGCTGGGACACGCCTACTCACATCCACCTTAACAGGGTAGCTATGCAAGCAAGCCAACAAACTACTGGCTGAACTAAAAGAAGCCGCACCATAAAATACAGAGCATAACCACACAACGGCCGGTTTATAAAGTTAAAACTCAGTCACCGGGCGTGGAACTGCAATTGGTAATAAAAACAACATTAGCCATAATATTTCCCCTGATAGCTTAGATAGCTAACTTTCGCTTGCATAATAGCTAGCTTGCTAAAAATACTGAAAGGCAAGTAAGTACAATCTAATAAAGCAAATGAAAGTAACTTACAGGTGCAGTAGTGTATAAAAGTTGTGCTTGCATAGAAAAGCTCTTCGACGAAAATGGGCAAGGCTTCATAAATTATTTACATGAATCCATCACCTGCTGTGAATTTGGCTTGAGTTCTGAGATCATGCCAGCTAGCGGCGAACAACATGACACAAACCCAACCGTCGCCCAAATCAACCCCACCCTGAATTATGCATAAATGCACAGCTTGATATAATTTTAACTGTTGAATTCTATAAAAATTCACCCCGTACAGTTATCATGAAGGGGGAAACTAGCTATAGAGACCAAAAACGTTTTTTGTACCAGGCTGTAAACGTTTGTTTTCGCTGTAAAGTTGGACATTTTAACATGGGGGCTCTGTGGAAATTGACTTGCTTTTGGAGCCTGCCTCAAGTGGCCATTCGAGGAACTGCAGATTTGAGCACTTAAGGTCAATTTATGCTGACAACCCAGTCCTCGCAGACGGCGCCGCAGATAGCGTCTGCGTAGCCCCCCCACCTTCGCAGACGCTCTGTGTGCACCTCCCAAAAATTGTGACCACCGCAGAAGCCTCGCAGACAGCGTCGCAGACAAGAGGGCTCTGATTGGTCCACTCTACATCCGCTGTACACGCACTTCCGCTTCCCTACTTTCCCGGTTTGTTTTGTTTTCACGACCGCCATTTTTAAAAACACGAGCGAAGATGGAACAGCACGAAGAGCGGTTGATCGAGGAAGTGAGGAAGTACGGACATCTATACGACTCCAGTTCTAGTCATTATAAGTAACCGGAGGATAAACACTCCACTAACCACACCCACCAACTACTCCTAGCGATTTTGCGACTTCGCGCCCCCTTGCGTTGTGGCGGTGAATAACATCGCGCACGCCTATTACTCCCCGCTCAACGATAAATTACAACTGTCTGCGAAAAGCTATCTGCGAAAGCCTTGTCGCAAGAGCATGCAGAGGCCTTTACGCATTCGCTTCACTTCTCAGGAGCTGCTTCGTTTAAACGAGAACCGAAGAAGTCATTTTTAAACTTGCTTTATTTCTTAATTAACGTGTTATTCAATTACGTTTTTGGTTTTAGTAACCTTATATCGTGACTCGTATTGGCAACTAATCGCAATTAAATATTATATTTATCGGCCTATTCGGTTTTTAGCCGTGTTGAATTTAGTTCGTTTGGTCCACGGCAGGCGTCGCTTATCCGCGCGATCTTCACGAGACTTGTGCGAGACTTCGAAATGTGAAGAAGTGTCAGCCAGGTGTCAGTGCCGCCATTTTGAAAACTGTTTTCCAAACGGAATGTTGCACAAAAACGAGTTTAAATGACGATTACTGCCTACTTTTTTCAAACTTTCCTGATTGCTATCAAAACAAACAAAACTTCCGGCTTGATTACGTCAGCATTCGAAAGAGGGCGCGTGCGTCTTTTGACAATGCTGGCAGATGTCGGTCACTTTGGTTTCCGCCGTACGTTTTACTTCCGTCCTACGATGTCTCGCACAGGTCTCAACGAATCTCGTTTACGGCCGTCGCTTTGACATACGGACTGATATATTACAGAGCGTATTTCAAACACTCATAACTTGCTCTAGCAGCGACAAAACAGCGATCAAAAATGCATTCCGATATATTTAATAAAATGAGATAAACAGAATTTTGATTTAAAAAAATTTGCCTTCAGTTCTCCTTTAATATCACAGCCTCTCTCATCTGGGTAACTGGAGGGGGAGGGGGGACACGGCGCCCCCTATTGATCGCACTGATCTTAACGCATTTTCAAGTAACTTTTCTTCCAAGTCTGACTGTTGGGAGCCATGAGCTGACTGTGTTACGACAGTTTTCGTGCAATAGCGACCCGTATTATGTATAACGGCACTCCACTGTATTCAAATGGCATCAGAACGCGTTAAGGAACGTGAAAACGGAAGCGCGTGTTAATTATAAATATCAATATGAAAATCAGTTGTCGTTTCTAACTGACAGCACTTACCTTTAATGCATGGAATGATTGCCCTCTGCTGGATAGCTGATGGTTTCTCAAAACCATAAGCGTAGATACCGCGAAGGAGCGTCTCCTTTAAGTTCATATCGTCGAAATTGTCCGTAATCTCATTCCAGTTGCTCTGCACAGACACCAAACGCTCAGCTTTCAAGTTAATCATTCAGCATGGACTTAAATCATTTCTGCGTGGCGATGACTATTCACTCACCTCGATGATACCATCAGGCTCCATCCCCTCAGGGCCCCCATGGTCTCTGTCTCTAGAGCTGCAACACAAAATAATCATTAATGGACAGAATTACAGAACTATTATCTGCTGTCTGTGGCAGTGGTGGAGCAGGCACTGTTGATGTTGACACCACACAGCTCGAGGGTCTGTCTCCAGGGCTCGCCAAGTTCCTGAGCTCGGGTTTCTGGGCGTGTAGAGTTTCATACGTTCTTCCCATGTCTTCATGCACGTTCGCTCTGTGACAGACCAGTGGTCCATCCAAGGTGTATTCCCACTTCACACCTTGTGCTCCTTAACCAACATAAAGCCATTACTAAACAGAGATGAATGAATCTCAAGGCTGGAGAACCATGAGCGTGATACATTTCCTTCCCCTTCTCACCCAGGACACAAATTTTTCAAATCACTCCCCTCTGTTAGGAGGTTGCAGTCCATTAGAACCAAAGCGTCATGCCATAAGACCAACGTTTCCCCCCCACTGCAGCCGGACTCATCAATAAGGTCAGGGACCCTCGACTGACTAACCGCTATACTCACACTTTCAATCTGTGACATTAATTCACTTCATCTCTGAACTGCACTTTTGCCCATTATGGAGCACTTGCATGTGACGTCACAGCCGATCCAGATTGTGACAGACGCCATCTTGTCGGTCAAACGCCATATTTCCGCCTTCTACTTCTACCTTTTCTTCTGGAAAACCCTACTATATACAATTCTACTACAACGGCTGTGGCTACAAGCTCTCCCTACCTGTGCACGTTTTTTATGTTTTTTGTGTGTATTTTTGCGTGTTGTTCATCTGTACCGGACTTCAATATCCACTACAACCGTATGGACTTACTGGACATTGGTTTCCAGCAGAAAATGACGGTTTGTAGCGATTTCCATCGCATGCACAACATTCCGGACGAGATAGCGAGACCAGCGGGGTCTCCGTGGATTGTTATCAGAAGCAAAGCGAAGGAGGCGGCGTCGGGAGCGGAAGCAAAAGCGAGGCTGCAGGCAGAGCCGGCCTGTTGACTAAGCTCAGAAAACAGCCACTCAAACCTCCACTGCTAAGCCTCTACCTCTCCAACGCCAGATCCATGGTAAACAAAACGGACGATTTGGAATTACAGCTGGAATTACCTTATTCTATTCTATTATCGGCTGGTCAGTGCAGTACTAGTAATACTTAAGTGACTTACCCATCCAATGAGGATTGTTATTTTCTTGTTTACAAGATGCCACATCTGAGGGCGGCTGATAAATCCTGAATTTCTGTAAAGATAACTGTCCAGAGATTTATAAGCACGCAGTGCTTCACCACTGAACAGCGAGGGAAAGTTGATGAGGTAATTATACACGTCTGGGTATTCCGCTGGCAGTTCAACATCCACTGACACGGTCGTGAAAACTACGTCCGGTAAGCCATAAGGGTCACTAATCTGTAGATCGTTTATTTTAGACATATATCTAGTTATCTGTTCATTATAAAAATGAGCCGTGTAGTCCGTCGGTTGAAATTGATCCATTCTGTACACGAGTGCAGCAGTATTCAGCTGCGTTTTTTACCGACAAGATGGCGTCTGTGTACTTTCCGGTCACGTGACTGCAAGATCTCTATATGGTCCTTTTCGTTCTGTGAACCTTTATTGCACATTCCAGCTCACACTGTACAGCTTGGCTATGTATTGAACCGTTTGCATTTAACTTATTCTCTTCTTCTTACGCACTCGTGTCCCGACTCTTCTACATCTTCATCCTGTGACCTGTTTTTGCACATTCCGGGACACAGTGTACAGCTTGGACTTCAAAATAACCCATACACATACCCCAGGGCTCAACGTTAACTTTTAAACCCACTCGCCCTGGGGGGCAAGTGGGGGTTAATTTCCACTTGTCCCCTATTTTGCGAGTACTACTTTTTTGGGTTTTTTTTTTTTTCTGAAACCATAGAATAGTTGTGAATTGCAACATAAAATAAAAGATCACACACTGAGTTGAAGTTCAGTTATTGATTACGTTTATTATTAAGTTTGGTTATTGGTTACTTTTCATTTTTACTTGTAACGGACAATTTTATCCAAAATAGTTTTTCCTGCCTTAATCGATTTATTTCCAGTTCACATGCATGCAGCTGTTGTAAGGTTCGGTGTATTTGTGTAGAACTCTCTCAGACTGTAGGTTCATTACTCGATAATATAGAAATCAACAACAACGTTTGTATGTGAAAAACAATAGGGTGCCAAGACTTTTGAACAGTACTGTGAAAGAATATTTACATTTGCTTTTTATCATCTACCTCTAGGTTTAAAAAAAAAAAGAACCACACACTGCGTCATGACAGACAGGATAATGTTTGAGTTTAAAATTATTGTTGTGTGTAGGTTGTGGGTGTTTTATACAGATCTGGCAACCTGTAACTGAATCAGTGCAGCCGGTCTATCATGACGCAGCGCCGTTTTTTTCTGTTTTAAACCTCAAGGTACCAGTAGATGATCTAAAAAAATGTTAAAAACCACCAATACATAAATATTTTTCACAGGACCGTGTTCCTCTGATAACAGAAACAAAGCTCCAGCTCTCTCTGCTCTTAATCTGTTCTGTTCTTTCAGGATTTATCGCTCATGTCGCTCTTTGTTGAGGTTTTATGCTCGAGTTGTCTGAAACCAATCTGGGTTTTCTGTGTCGAATAAGGAAGCGGTTTCACCTATAAGAAAATCAAACCCTTTCATGAAGGAGCTGACTCGAATGTGAGCAGGGGGAAAAAAAAAAGCAAGATTCTTAAGCAAACTCTTCCATCCTCACTTCCGACTTTCGGTTTTTGTAAAATACATTTTAAATACAACCATGAATTTCTCTGGAGTTTTCAGGCTGCACTCCTCTCCTCGTATTCTTTAACCACTCATTTCCTCGTTGTTCTTGAAGCATTTGCTTCTATTTGTTCACATTTATCTTGATAGCGGGGAGACGGTAATGGCTTTTATCTATTTCTCTGTTTAAACAAGCAAAAACAGCGCAAAAATTAACCATATTGAAGACAGACTAAGCCGTGCTTGCATGAAAAACAGTGTTTGTCTGTCTGACCCTAGCTGTAATTATCACGTGACGTCATGCGCAAGGGGTCTGTAAACAGTACGCGTACCATACTACAACAGCGGGGGGGGGAGGATATAAAATAACTTGCAAAGCAGTAAATGAAACCAAGACGAAGAAAACAGACAAGACATAATGGCGGATACGTAATGAAGGACGGTTTTAGGAACTGAAATAAAAAATTAAAAAGCCTAAATTTTTGTGGTGCTAATTCGGAATACATGCTTATTCCAACTTGCCCGGTTGGGCATGTCGGAGACATATCCCACTTGCCCGACTGCATGTTTCACTTGCCCCGGGCAATCGGGCAGTCCTTGATGTCAAGCCCTGATACCCCTTAAATGTGTGTATTTTTTCAAATTTGTATATTTTAGATTATTCTTATTTTTCGTTCTATTTATATAACTACTTGTCTTTTTTAAAATTCTTTGACCTTAAAGTGCATATCATGGGTAAATTCAGGAGCAAGATCAATGTAATTCTTTATTTTATATTAAACTTTGGTCAAATATCTGTAACATTTTGCATTTTGTGCAATTTCTTTACCTTGCGCAATACCAGAAAAATTCAGTTGAAATCAAGCTATTTGAGGTGAATTGGTCCACCTCTGAAAAAACTTGGCGTTTGGATTTCCCGGCAAACATTGATTTTCGTGACGTCGCGTGCGGGACGCCTCCTTCTGAATCCTACGTCAGCGCTGGTTTGTTTATGAGAAAACGACCTGGTGGTTTTCTGCAAATTTCTTCAACGTTATCGTGTAATTATTAAAATGGTTAACAGATGTATCGTAGGAGGGTGTAGCAACACCAATCTTGATGGGATTAGTACTCATCATTTCCCACATTGCGTTCAGGTGACAATCCCATATTTCAATGCAAAATCGCTAGCTGCTAAACTTGGGTCTACACAGGCTGTGCACTGAAACCGTGCAAGCTCTAGCAGCCTGCTGGCGCTTCCGCAGGTGACGTCACGAATCTGGCTCCAGACTCCCTTGGGATTTTTCCAGACGCGGTTTATTTTATTTATTTCTGCTGTAGACAGATGGCCTTGTGCAAAATTACCCTTCTGGATGAGTGTGTAAAGGGACATTCTTTCATATAAAAAAATTTGGTCCAGGATATGCACTTTAACTGTTCAAGCATCAACCACCAAAGCAAATTCCTTGGATGTGACAACGGACTGGGCAATAAGCTCGATTCCGATCCTTTCCTCTGTCACACCTCTTCATTTAGTTTCTTTGTTCGTTGCCGGTGACTATTTTTGGTATCTTAGTTTCTCAGGATTCTATCGTAAATTTGTCACAAAGCCATTAAACTAAACGACTAAAAAACTATTTGACGCAAATGCCTTATTCGGTTTATTTAAATCGCACACAGTTCTCCTGGAAATGGTGGTTTATTCATTACAGAATTCATGTCATCAGCTGCTACAGAATTACTGGCACCCTTGGTAAAGTCATATCTATAAAATATTGTACTGTGCAAAAGTCTAGGCACCCGGTTTTTTTTATACAAACTTTGCTATCGGTTTCTATTTTATGAAGTCAGTACAAAAACATTCGTTTTCCAGCACAAAATTTAATGTTACAGAACAAAAAAAAAAGTTTGTATCAGAGCAACATATGACACGAGAGCACTTTTCAGATTAAAAACAGAGAATGGTTACTGGGTTTTTGTGCAAAATGATGAATGCACTTAAAGTGTGACAGTCAAAAGTGTCCAGAAGAACTGTTCAGGAAAACCTACAGCTCATTTCCTTTAAACAAAGGGACCAAATATTGACTTTTGGCCCTTTTCCACTACCCTTTTTCAGCTCACTTCAGCCCGACACGGCTCGCGTTTCGACTACCTCAGAGCAGCACGACTCAGCTCGCTTCAGCCCTGCTCAGCACCCAAAACTCACACGGTTTTGGAGTGGGGCTGAAGTGAGCCAAACCGAGCCGAGTGGGGCTAGGGACGTGAGGAGACACTCCCCTGTGCACTGATTGGTGAGGAGGAGTGTCCTCACATGCCCACACACGCCCCGCGAGCACGCTGGAATCTGTAAACACCGTAAACCCGGAAGAAGAAGAATTACGAGAATTTCTGAAGCCTTATGCGCCTCGCCTCATCTATACGCTCTTGCCAGTATCTGTTGGCGTTGTCGGTGACAACAAGCCACAGCACCAAGACCAGCAACACTAACGACTCCATGTCCTCCATGTTTATTGTTTACTATCCGGGTCGTGAGACTACCGCTTAAAAGGTCACTGATGTCACTGTTTGCGCCGCCTAACGACATCACGTGACGTCCACCCACTTTCGCTAACTCCACCCAATGTGTCCACCCACTTCCAGCCAGCACGGTTCAGCGCGATTGTAGTCGAAATGCAACTCCAACAGCCCCACTCAGCTCGACTCAGCCCGACTCAGCACGGCACGGCTCAGCCCAACTCAGCCGCGTTGGTAGTGGAAAAGCGGCATTTGTTTCTTTTATTATGGCTTACTGCTGCTTATAGTCATTTTTTTTTTTTATGTTGAAACATTGCATTTCATTATTTTAAACCTTTTTTTTTCTAGTCTACAGGATGTCTAAGACTTCTGCACAGTAGGGTGGTCCCGAAATGTATGGGAGAATTTTTTTTTACCCAAACATTCTGACCACCCTACCATTTTTTTTACATAGGCTAAAAGAAGGCAACAAGCAAAATTTCAGAAAAATTGGTTAATATTTAGAGGTGCCACACGAGGTTGCAAATTGGGTTAAGCCATTAAAGGGCTGATGACACGAACATGACTCTATGCAATTTCTTAAATAAACTATACAACACGGCAAACATGTTAGATTTCTGTTATAATTACGTGAAAAGAAGCTGTTGTTACACGAATATCCAACTTTTAATTGCACAGCGCAAGAAAACTGGGTCCGTGGCTCGCGGCCATGTTGTGACGTCAGCGGAAGAACACGCTGCGGTTCACTGGCTGTTCTACTCTGGTTCTACTCAATGGAAATGGCGCATGAAAACGCCGGTGAACTCTCTAGTGCTAGCTCTTCCTCTTCTGGGAGTCTAGAATTGTGTTGATCTCTTCCGAATAGAATCTATGATAGCCTACCCTCTTTAACCTTTGCCTCTCGTTGCTAGGCGGCAGTTACATGAAAGCCACAAGCTTTCACAAGCAAATACATGACTGATATCACGCCGACTTTATGATTACATTTATGATTATCATGTAGAATCTATAGCTCTACGTACCTTTATCTTATGTCGTTTCACAACACATATTCTGACAGGAGGACTGTCTTTGGATCCGGCATAGCTACGAGTAGACCCCCTCCGGAATACTGGCAGTGTTGCCAGATTGGGAGGTTTCCCACCCAGTTGGGCAGTTTCAAGTGCATTTTGGTGGGTTTTGAACATATTTTGGGCTGGAAAACGTCAGCAGTAGGGCTGTAACGATACACCCAACTCACGATTCGAATCGCAATTTTTGACCCACGATTCGATACGCCCACGATTTTTTTAAAAATGTTTTTTTAAAGTAGTAAATTTGACTTATTAACATTTACTTACTTACATTAACTATTTAATAACAAATACTTCAGACCACTGCAGAGAATGAGTAATATGTATGCAAAAATGAACAAATGTATATCCAAAGATTGTTTTATTTCTCAAAATAATACTGTTGAGTCGCAAGCTCTGGTTTTTTCGGTTCTGAAAAAGTCATTTTTCCAAATCGTGTAAATCCGTTAAGATTTTTTTTGGGGGGGTGGCTCTCTCACTGTCTCACTCTCATAGGGCCAATGATTTTCTGTGATCACGGAAAACAGATGGAAATTACGGAATTTTTATGGTGAAACGTTGCTCGCGTGTCAAAATGTAACTGCCGCAGAAGGCTTCCGCCCAAGCAGACATGCCTTCAGTGTTGCCAGATATTGCTAACGTTTTCCACCCCAAAATATGTTCAAAACCAGCCAAAAAGCACCTAAACCTGCCCAATCTGGCAACACTGCATGCCTTTCCGGTGAAGTGATTGTGATTGGCTTGTGGCACACCTAGCCAGCCAATGAGCTGCTTGTTTACAGATTCGCTCCCCGCGTCGCAACCAGAATGGCGACCGCTTAAAAGAAATGAATGCTCTGCCAGTGGCGAGTGTGGACATTGCGTGACTCACAGAAGATTGTCGCAGGTCGGCGAAAAAACGACTTACTAATAGATATAAAAAAATAAAAGTAATTTAAGTAAGTTTAAAATGTAATTTAAATAAAAAGTAAAGTATTCATAAATTGAAGTTTGGAAGCGCCTCTGTTTTTGGGCTGAGGAGAAGTTTGAAAGGGTGTACCGCGATTCTGCCTTCTTGTATCACGATACGGATCGTGGCTCTGCGTATCGCGATTTCGATTTGCATATCGTTACAGCCCTAGTCAGCAGTATGTTCAAAATGCACTTGAAACCGCCCAACTGGGCAGGAAACCTCCCAATCTGGCAACACTGTGTAAGCACTGCTGATGGTAGTAACACACATTTGTGCTGAACTGAACACCCAAGAGATTCCTTTAAGCTGGGAAGGGTGTCAAAACAATCCAAATCGAAGTGTTCAGAGCACAGGACGGATGTTGGTGAGGGCTCCCACTTGTCACGAGTGCGCCTGACTTGCTTCACCCACTTCGCATGCAGCTCGGGATCTCTGGGAAACTTGAATAAACTTACCCCATCCTTGTGGGTTTTGGAGCAAAAGCCGGCAACACAACGCAAAGGCATAATAACTATAATGTATAATAATGTATAATAAAAATACTAATAATGATAAACTGAACACCTGTCACATCAACAACAAACTGGTAAGTTAGGAGGAAGGTTCTTTCGCTGACGTCATATAGCTCCTCCTCCTCTTTCGTCTCCTGGGTGCTGCAGCCCCGTCAAATTTGCCCAAATAGCTGCGTTTTTTATCATAACTTGTAAAATAGGCGCCTTCGTGAATTAATATATGGATCATCGGGAATTACTTTTTATGTTATAAAACATCGCCAAAGATGTCAAAAACGTGTCATCAGCACTTTAACATTAGTTGGTGCGTAGACTGTTGCAGAGAAGATCTCAAACCCCCAAAAAGTCACAGTTCTAGAGGGAATATGCCACTTCTATGAAAAAGAAGAGGCAGGAAGAGTTTATAGACTGATAGAAGGTTAACTTTCATGCACTAAGGGGTTCTTAAACAATGAGCACTGATCGTAATATGCTGATGAAGTTGTGAATGTTTTTCAGATGGCTAGCAACAGTAATACAAGTAGTACCAGTGGTGCAAAGCACAAAACCAGAAAGGACAATTCTATCTCTGGTGGCCTGCTATATAAGCAGGTCTGGACACTACAGCATCCGACTCTCTCCCAGTCTCTTAGCTCGCTCATATGAGCCCGCCTCCCGCTTCACTAAGTCCATCATGCCGCATCTTCTTCGACCCGGAGGCCTCTTTCCCTCAATTCTTCCTTCCATCACAATAACCAACAGTTCTCCATGTCTGAAGGTGTGACCTAGCCACGCTTTCTGTCTTTTTCGAATTGTATCAATCAGCGACCTTTCTTCTTCAACCCGCCTTAGTACCTCCTCATTGGAGACTTTGTCTGACCATAGGATGTTTAGGGTCTTTCTCCACAACCACATCTCACAACTCTCAATTCTCCTGATCTCATCCTTTCGCATTGCCAAGCTTTCTGAGCCATAGAGCAGAGCGCTCCAGATTACTGTCTTAATTATTCTCTTCTTCAACGGCAGGCTAAACGACTTGGTCAGGAGCTCTTTTCTCTTAGAGAATGCGTCTTTTGCCCTTGCAACTCGCGACTTGATCTCTATGTCGCAGTACCCCTCTTGCGTCAATATGCTTCCAAGGTAGCAGAACTGTTTCACTTGGCTCAGTAGTTTACCGTCAAGGCGTACCGCGAATTCTTCCCCAGGCTGTTTCGAGATTTTCATCACCTTGGTTTTCTTGGCGTTGATTTTCATGCCATACTCCGTTGCAGTCTCCTGCATCTTGTCCATCATAAGTTGTAGACCACAGGCTGAGCTGGCAACTGTAGCCTGGTCATCCGCGTATCTCACTCACTACGTTTACATGCACATAGAGAGAATCGAATTTCTGCCGTTGCTCGACTGAAATCGAAGTTCAAAATGCCATGTATACACCTTAATTCGGCTGAAATTGAACCGAACTTGATTTCTCGGAATCGAGCTACACGACCTAGTTTATGCGATTTCTGCCGAGCTACTTTGTGCATGTATACCCTATCGAGCTAGTTGTCGAGCTACTTCCGGAAGTGACGAGTGACGAGACCACAAGCGGGAAACACAACAGCCTCGGTCGGCATGACAACAGTAGTAGCGAGCAGCAGAAGAGGTCAGGAGGAACAAACGGAGAAGAGAAAATGGCGATGTAGAGCTCTCTGAAGTGTGGGTGGAGCACAGAGGACGGCAGGACAAAGCTTCTGGTACTAATAGGCTTTTTATTGTCAGACTTTTCAGTTTAACAGCCTACTTTTATTCTTGAGAGAAGCGCACGCACACACACACACGCCCGCGCGCTGTGTTCTAGTCCCGGGATGAGCTCTCCCCTCTGCCCCCTTAAATAGGGCGCGGTTACTGGGAAGACACACAAACACAGGTTAATTACCGTCAGATGTACCATCGTTCTGCCACTCACCTTCCCTGGCTCCGCCCTCCTGTCACAGACCGGCGCTTGACCACGCCCCCACTGCCACAGGCAAGCAGAAACGTGCACTTCTGGAGCAATGAGGAGACAGAGTTCATGCTCATTCAGCTTAAGGAGTTGAATATATTAAAATTCACGGATGGGAGAAAAACGCGCAATGGAGAACACGGAACTGATAACTTTGTTTACACTCTTGAATAGCTCTTCTTCATGACGACAACCGGAAGTGTACCAACACGATGGGGCGTGTTGCGCCACCTGTGGCTCGGGTGCACAATGCACCTCACACAATAGCCCGATTTCATTGTGTGCATGTAGGATTGGATTTCTCTGGCACCCTGCTGGGACCTTCAGCTCGATTACCGACAGCAGCTCGATTTGGATGTGCATGTAAACGTAGTCAGTCAGTACGTTTACATGCACGTCCAAATCGAGCTGCTGTTGGTAATCGAGCAAAGGGTCCCAGCAGGGGTGCCAGAGAAATCCAATCCTACATGCACAAGTGAAATCGGGCTATTGTGCAAGGTGCATTGTGCACCCGAGCCACACGTGGCGCTACACGCCCCATCGTGTTGGTACACTTCCAGTTGTCGTCATGAAGAAGAGCTATAGTGTTGCCAGATACTGCTGACGTTTTCCAGCCAAAAACATGTTCAAATCCGCTAAAATGCACTTAAAACCCCCAATCTGGCAACACTAGCAGTTCCGTGTTCAAGCTGTTAGGCTTGCTCTAACAGACTATGGCTACAAACTGTCCGGCGCAGACCACTGTTTTGTAAGACAACTTATTTTGCACAATAATATTTTTCTAAAGTCCATTTTTTGCTTACAAAAATATATATATTTTTTGCTTACAATTTAACTTATGTCTTAATAAACACACAAAAAGTTCAATTGTTTTGTTTTTATTGACATTCTTCAGATGTTGGACATATATATATACACACACAAATACAATGACTTGTTTATGTACACAATTCACAGCTATGCAACAGCTGTACAGATGTATTTGGTGATACAGTAAGTGAGCTAAATTTTAACAGTGCAAACAATGCCACAAAAAGAAAAGATTCATGCCGTTGTCATGATTCGTTGTCATGCCGACCGAGGCTGTTGTGTTTCCCGCTTGTGGTCTCGTCACTCGTCACTTCCGGAAGTAGCTCGACAACTAGCTCGATAGGGTATACATGCACAAAGCAGGGCTTTGAACCGGAATTTTTTTCCTATTGGTTCGTTCCGAACAGAAACGGAATTTTAACGTTTCCGGTTTTGGGTTCCACCATTAAATAGACGTTCCCGAACCGGTTAGAACAAAAAAATTTCGTTCCCGGAACGGTTAATTACGTTCCCTGTCAGCTGTTTAACAAATGGCTATAAAATTATGTCTCTGTCTCATCCAGCTTAAACCAAATGTAGGCTAATTCTATTACAACCTTCATTAAATAAGACAAGAAATAATTCAAAACAATTATTATTTCAAATGTTGGCGATTTGGATTCTCAGTATGTCTTCCCAGCTACACAAACAGAAAAAGTGCCAAAAATGAAAGATAATTCGTTTAGTGTGTTACCAAAGGCTAGTCAGGCCCTATAGAGGGCTACCGCATGACGTCACCGCGCCGCGAGATTTTGTTAGGCGCCATATTGGAAGTACACATCTATGCAAGTGCATACATACATAAAACAAACTACAGCTGAAATGTAGCCAGGGCCGGTTCTGCCCTAATCTGGGCCCGGGTGCAACATCGCGCAACCCCCCCCCAAAAAAAAACCACCAGTCTAAATCAGGACAACCATCACATAACTATAGACATTTTATATCAACTATTTTAACTAAATGGGCTATAATAAATAAGCCTGCAGGCAGCCACGGCGGGCTGCCTCAGAAAACTAACCATTCAATGACAACTGAAAGCCTGCAGCCACAGCGGGCTGCCTTAAAAAGTAACCATTTGTCCTACCTTAAAACTCGTTTTGCATTTTCTGCCTCCTTTTTTGTATTTTCGACCCTCCGTTTATTTTCTTTCCTTTTCTGAAAACCCGATTTGTGTCCAGACATTTTGTTCTGCTACCAACGAACTAACTCGTCAGGTCTCGTCTCTCGAGCCCGCGATGATTCCCGTGGGAAGGGCAACAACTGATACATTTTTACAAACAGCCAATAGGGAGGTTGCATCGTTCAGGCTCTTCTTTGCTCAGACACTCAGTAATTCACCTAGTATTCACTAGTAGTCCACCTTCCCGCTCTCTCCATTCAATCAGCGAACGTCACACAGGAAGTGAACCCCAGCGGGTCATAGAAACTTGCGCAGGAGAAGAATGACTATTTGTAGGCTACAGAAACTTTGAGGAACGAAATAAAAACCGGTATTAACCGGTTACCATTATTTTTAATAAGCGTTTCTGTTCCGGAACATAAAAAATAATAAAGTTTCTGGTTTCGTTTCTGTTCCATGTGAAATACAAAAAGTTCCCGGTTTTCGTTTTCGTTCCTTGAACCGGTTCAAAGCCCTGGCACAAAGTAGCTCGGCAGAAATCGCATAAACTAGGTCGTGTAGCTCGATTCCGAGAAATCAAGTTCGGTTCAATTTCAGCCGAATTAAGGTGTATACATGGCATTTTGAACTTCGATTTCAGTCGAGCAACGGCAGAAATTCGATTCTCTCTATGTGCATGTAAACGTAGTGAGTGTCTTGATGAGATGTCCACCTACTCTAATGCCTTCATCCACCTGGTCTAGCGCTTCTCTTAACATAGCTTCTGCATAGATGTTGAACAGCAAAGGGGACAAGCAGCACCCCTGTCTGGTTCCTCGTCCTATCATTGCAGGATTAGGACAATTGCAGGAAAAGGACAATTATGTTTGGTTAATTGGTCCCACTTCCAAGGAACTGTCTGGGAGAAAGCTTCCTTCTGCTAGGGAAGTCCTTAGTGTGTTCTTTTATCTCCACAAGATACCAGAATACCGAAGGGTTTAGAAAATCACAGACAAGTAACAGCTATTGTTACTTTGAACACAGGAAGTTATATTACTGTATTGTTTGTATTCATATGAAACAGTTAACATTATTTTATATTGTGTCTTGAGTGAAAACTTTAATGGCTTTGTGGCACCTCTAAACATTGTTCAATCTTAACCAAATTTCGCACAATAACTTCTTTTAGGCAATGTAAAAAAAAAAAAAGGTAAGGTGGTCGTCACAAAATCCTAAAAAAAAAAAAAATTGGGGGGACCACCCTACTGCACAGCATATACTGTTTACATGCTAACCAATTGTTAGCCTTCCCACCATAACGCCAGTTGCCGTTAGCTAGCAGGCTAACCTCACTAACCCAGACAGTGCTTGTTATGTAGCTACCCAATTAGCCGAAAAGACCTTTAATTGTACAAAACGGGATTTATATGTCAGAATTACCCCGAGATAAATCAGCACAAACATGCGGAATGCTTATGCATGCGTCATATCGCGGTTATTACCTGTTATAATCCGCAGAACCGCTGGACATGATCCGACCGAAGCTTGAGCGTTAGCTTAAACAGGAAGTGCGCGATGCATATCAATCCGCCGACTCGCTCCTTCTCTGTAGTTCCGGCATATATTTTTTTTAATAAACACTAACCAAAAAACAACTTTCATCCACTTTTATTATAACGAATAAACAGTTTTTAACACGCTGTTAGATAAATACAAGGCAAAAAAAACTAATATACAACACAAAAGTTTATGAACTATATCAAGCCACGGAAGGATATTGCAGTCGAACACATTTTAACGTTTCCAGATGCTCCTGGATTTTTCCTGGGATTAAAATGGCGTCCGGAAGCTTCGAAGCAAAGCATTGTGGGAAATGAAGTCTATTTTTCATTCATTCATTCATTCATTCATTGAGCTTGAGCGACATTTCTCGTCGCCTTACTAATACACTACCGTTCAAAAGTTTGGGGTCACTTTGAAATTTCCTTTTTTTTGAAAGAAAAGCACTGTTCTTTTCAGTGAAGATCACTTTAAACTAATCAGAAATACACTCTATACATTGCTAATGGGCGGCACGGTGGTGTAGTGGTTAGCGCTGTTGCTTCACAGCAAGAAGGTCCTGGGTTCGAGCCCCGGGGCCGGGTGCTCCGGTTTCCCCCACAGTCCAAAGACATGCAGGTTAGGTTAACTGGTGACTCTAAATTGACCGTAGGTGTGAGTGTGAATGGTTGTCTGTGTCTATGTGTCAGCCCTGTGATGACCTGGCGACTTGTCCAGGGTGTACCCCGCCTTTCACCCGTAGTCAGCTGGGATAGGCTCCAGCTTGCCTGCGACCCTGTAGAAGGATAAAGCAGCTAGAGATAATGAGATGAGATGAGACATTGCTAATGTGGTAAATGACTATTCTAGCTGCAAATGTCTGTTTTTTGGTGCAATATCTCCATAGGTGTATAGAGGCCCATTTCCAGCAACTCTCACTCCAGTGTTCTAATGGTACAATGTGTTTGCTCATTGCCTCAGAAGGCTAATGGATGATTAGAAAACCCTTGTACAATCATGTTAGCACAGCTGAAAACAGTTGAGCTCTTTAGAGAAGCTATAAAACTGACCTTCCTTTGAGCAGATTGAGTTTCTGGAGCATCACATTTGTGGGGTCGATTAAATGCTCAAAATGGCTGGAAAAATGTCTCGACTATATTTTCTATTCATTTTAAAACTTATGGTGGTAAATAAAAGTGTGACTTTTCATGGAAAACACAAAATTGTCTGGGTGACCCCAAACTTTTGAACGGTAGTGTACATACACACCTTTGTATCTCAGTATGTGTGTAAATACTTTAAAAAGTAGCATAAAAAGTCACTTTAAACTGTTAACAACTTTAAAAACCTGTACACTAACTTGCATTACTTCATCATGTAGTCAAAACCTGACACTTCAGTTCACACAAATGCAAATGAAGAGAATAAAGAAATTTAGCGATACTATTCTTATAACTTGCTTGCTATAATGCTAATATATACAGAGATGGACAGTAACGAAGTAGATTTACTCGAGTACTGTACTTAAGTACACTTTTTGAGTATCTGTACTTGACTTGAATTTTTTTTTTTTTTGGAAACTCATGGCTTTAACATCACTACATTTGCAGAGGCACGGTGGTGTAGTGGTTATCGCTGTCGCCTCATGGCAAGAAGGTCCGGGTTCGAGCCCCGTGGCCGGCGAAGGCCTTTCTGTGCGGAGTTTGCATGTTCTCCCCGTGTCCGCGTGGGTTTCCTCCGGGTGCTCCGGTTTCCCCCACAGTCCAAAGACATACAGGTTAGGTTAACTGGTGACTCTAAATTGAGCGTAGGTGTGAATGTGAGTGTGAATGGTTGTCTGTGTCTATGTGTCAGCCCTGTGATGACCTGGCGACTTGTCCAGGGTGTACCCCGCCTTTCGCCCGTAGTCAGCTGGGATAGGCTCCAGCTTGCCTGCGACCCTGTAGAACAGGATAAAGCAGCTAGAGATAATGAGAATGGGGTTATATATGAATGATTTACCACATTTTGTGTCAATTTCATGTCAATTAAATCTTATTAATAGTAACAGATCTAGATAAATCCAGTGACTATAGACCAAACTTTAATATGCCTAAAGTCAATGTCAATGACTATTATAAATTGCCAATGGTAGACCCTCTGATGATAATGTTCTTCTAATAATATTCTATTTCTAAGTCTAAGTTAGTAAAAGTCAGACAAAAAAAGTCAGACGAGTTCGTTAGAATCCAACGTCTGGTCTGGTGATCTAACCTTGTCAGATATAGGGTCGTCTTGCTGCCGTCCAAAATAGTCCGCCATTCGTCCCTGGCGACCATCGCGACGGGCGATCCCAACTTTATCTTGGTGATTTTCTGATATTTTTTCTTCGTAGTTTGGCTTTCGCCATTTCCACCAACGGAACTTCGTTTCATTATCTCATTCAAGAGAACATAAAGTTAAAGACGAGCAGGCGATAAATGCAGATGAAATGCAGACGCGAAAAAACAAACAAAATGGTTGAGTGTCGCGGGTTTTCTCGTTCTCTCGCACGTATCATTAATAGCGCCATCTGTATGCTTTATTGGTAACTGCTAAGACATTGGGTGGGCTCAAGTGTGTACCCCCGGTGTACCAAATTCTGCTCGATTCATATGCGCGCTTGATCTGCGCACGCACGCCTCCGGCATTCACTCCAATCCCCCCATTATGCCGATCGGTGTACCGACCGGGGAATCGGCATATACCGCGGGGTGCACACTTGAGTCAACCCATACAATGTCAGACACACGAAAAGCGGAAAGTCAACTATTAATTTTCGTCAACATAAGTGTATCAAGTTATATTTTTTTTAACTAATCATGTGTAGTAAGGGTGGGTGGGAGATTTTTATGTTGTCAGCGGGAGGTTGGGAGGATTTTCAAAATGTTCCCTAAAGCGGGAGATCTCCCGTCCACGGTGGGAGAGTTGGAGCCTCTGCATTTGAAAGGCAAATATCGTACTTTTCACTCCACTACATTTCTATCAAGGTCCTTGTTACTCGTTACTATGAAGCAGCTTTGAAAGTGGATGTTTTTTCTTTTCTTTTCTAATATGTGATTGTTTTTTTCGCAGGTGACACTTAGACAGCCGATCAGTAATCACGAGGGTCACGTCACATTTATAGACTGTATAAAATCAAGTTCAGTGATTTCTCAGCAGCATTATTTAACACGATCAGTTGATGGCAGAATGGAAAGAGGTGGTTCTTCTGGGGAATGGAGACACTCATGGCTGTAGCTTGAACCCATGTTTCAGTTTTCTGAAAGGATTAAAGATTTGCTTTGTTTTAAATGTTTGCTTTGTTTGCTGAAAACGAACCACATCACAGCCTACAAAAACTCGCCGTCCGACCTGTGGAAGCATATCGAGGTATATAAACGTTTTATTCCAAGAGAAAGCTTGCAACGAAGTGGTCTGTGCTTTTAGAGCTAGCGATAACGTTGCAATAGCTATGCAGTCTGGTTAGTCAAATGACTTTCTATGGATTTGCCCGCCAAGTTGCCATCGCCTTGTCCACGGCTAACGTTAACACATAGCTAGTTAACTTGGACACTTAACATGTAAAAACAGAGTTACGCTAACATGAATAACGTTGACTTATCTGAAGTCCTTTCAGAAATACGTTTCAGCATAATCTTGCCAAATAAACAATGTCAAAATCTTTTTCTAGTAACGTTAGCTACCCATATGATTTTGAGTTTGAAAAGAGTTTGCTAGCATGTCAGGTGGAGTTTCACTGACTAGCTAGCTTAACATTAAACCACCATAATGGCACAGCATGCGTTCATTTTGTGAATTCACATTTCTTTCTTTAGTAACGGCATTAGGTTTTTTCCGCGTTGTGGCAATAATACAATGATGCGTTGACAGAAAATGTACTTTTAATACTTAAGTATTTTTAAAAGCAAGTACTTCAGTACTTTAACTTCGGTAAAAATTTGACTGTACAACTTTCACTTGTATCGGAGTAACATCTGACCAGTGGGATCTGTAGTTTGACTTAAGTAATGAAGATGGGTACTTTGTCCACCTCTGAATATATACTTTAATACACATTAAATAAATAAAACAGTCCTCACATTGTGTCAAAGAACAAAGCCTCAACCATTATCGCAAACTAATTAGCACTAAATCCAACACACACTTAGAGTCATGTGATTTCATTCATTTTCAGTGTGTATATAATTAAAAGTTTGAATTGGTGAATTTCAGTAACATCAGAAACGTCTGTTCCTGTTGCGAGTGTTGATGAGACCAAGCACAGAGAAAGCACTCGCTGCCGCTGTCATCAAACTTATCGCCCCGATAGCACGTGTCGCCTGAAAACACAAGAGACCACATACAATAAATGTAACAAAGGATTGATTTGAATGCAGTTAGGCATATCTGGATATTATTCAATAAATAACATAGCAAAACAAAAAAAAGTCCTGTGCAGACACAGTGCCTTGCATAAATATTCACCCCCTTGAGTTTTTTCACAAAGCTGTCTGTCACCATCCTTATAGTTGAGGTTCGGTGATCCAGGAAGCCTGAATTATAGCATACCAGAAGGACCCAAACTCTTTATCTGGTGGTGGGCACACATACGGGCAGTTTAGAGTAGCCAATCGACCCAATCTGCATATCTTTGGACTGTGGGAGGAAACCGGAGCACCCAAAGGAAACCCACACAGGCATGAGGAGAACATACAAACTCCACACAGAAAGGCCCCATTCGGCCGCTGGGCTCGAATACAAAACCTTCTTGCTATAAGGTGACAGTGCTCACCATGTATTGGCCCTTTTCCACTACCCTTTTTCGGCTCACTTCGGCTCGCTTCAGCTCACTTCAGCCCGACACGGCTTGCGTTTCGACTACCTCAGAGCAGCATGACTCAGCTCGCTTCAGCCCTGCTCAGCACCCAAAACTCGCACGGTTTTGGAGTGGGGCTGAAGTGAGCCAAACCGAGTCGAGTGGGGCTAGGGGCGTGAGGAGACACTCCCCTGTGCACTGATTGGTGAGGAGGAGTGTCCTCACACGCCCACACACGCCCCGCGAGCACGCTGGGATCTGTAAACACCGTAAACCCGGAAGAAGAATTACGAATTACGAGAATTTCTGAAGCCTTATGCACCTCGCCTCATCTATACGCTCTTGCCAGTATCTGTTGGCGTTGTCGGTGACAACAAGCCACAGCACCAAGACCAGCAACACTAACGACTCCATGTCCTCCATGTTTATTGTTTACTATCTGGGTCGTGAGACTACCACTTAAAAGGTCACTGATGTGACTGTTTGCGCCGCCTAACGACATCACGTGACGTCCACCCACTTTCGCTAACTCCACCCAATGTGTCCACCCACTTCCAGCCAGCACAGTTCAGTGCGGTTGTAGTCGAAATGCAACTCCAACAGCCCCACTCAGCTCGACTCAGCCCAACTCAGCACGGCACGGCTCAGCCCAACTCGGCCGCGTTGGTAGTGGAAAAGCGGCATATGACTATCAAATGCTGCACTTTGCTCCTGTGGAGGGCAGTTGGGGGTCGCGCCTGGAGGACGCTCTGGACTCTTGCAGTGGTGCTTTTGTGGCTAGGGACTGCAGTTGACTTGCTGACTTTAGGACTGCGGTTGTCATGAACGGTTTTGCGCTCGGGTTTCCGTCGGTGGGGGGTTTATAGCATCAACGAAGCTGACTTTATGTTAGGACTGTTAATGTTATAGTCATGTTGTCTGTTGTTGCCCGGATATGGATGGGTTCCCTTTTGAGTCTGGTTCCTCTCGAGGTTTCTTCCTCATGTCGTCTGAGGGAGTTTTTCCTTGCCACCGTCGCCACAGGCTTGCTCATTGGGGATAGATTAGGGATAAAATTAGCTCATGTTTTAAGTCATTCAAATTCTGTAAAGCTGCTTTGTGACAATGTTTATTGTTAAAAGCGCTATACAAATAAACTTGACTTGACTTGACTTGCACCACCATGCCACCAATGTGGTACACCAGTCTGGTACTGGGATTATACAGTATGTCAGGAATCTGTACCAAATAGCCCATTACATTTTAGCAAGAGGACAAATATGCTAAAAAAATAGAAATCACCTCTGTTGGTGTTAAACCCCAAAGGAAACAGTCACACTACTCTCTCAGAAAATAAAGTACATTATTGTACCTTTAGCGGTACAATGGCTTGTCACTGGGGCAGTACGCTCTGAAGTACTTATTTGTACCCTTTATATACTGCTTGGGAACATATATGGACATTTCTGACCCTAAAACGTACACATAGTTACCTTGAGGTCCAAAAATGAGCCTTAGGGGGTACATTAGCGTAGATTGTACCTTGGGGGACAGAAATGGACTCCTACTGTACCCGTTTCTAACAGTGTACAGATCGCGATGCTTTGCAAAGGGTTATCGATGAAAATGAGGTGTTTGGTGGCGATGCTTCCCTGAGCTTTGGGAAGTATTCCCAAATCCGTCTGCGAGTATTTGTCACTTACTTTGCCAATGAAAACATCACCAACAAATGTCAATGCATGCACTGAAAATTTTTGTGACATTTTTGGCCACTCGGGCGGCACAGTGGTGTAGTGGTTAGCACTGTTGCCTCACAGTAAGAAGGTTCTGAGTTCGAGCCCAGCGGCCGACGGGGGCTTTTCTGTGTGGAGTTTGCATGTTCTCCCCGTGTCTGCGTGCATTTCCTCCGGGTGCTCCGGTTTCCCCCAAAGACATGCAGGTTAGACTAACTGGTGACTCTAAATTGACTGTAGGTGTGAATGGTTGTTTGTTTCTATGTGTCAGCCCTGCGACAACCTGGTGACTTGTCCAGGGTGTACCCTGCCTCTTGCCCATAGTCAGCTGGGATAGGCTCCAGCTTGGCCGTGACCCTGCACAGGATAAGCGGTTACAGAAAATGGATGGATGGATTTTGGCCACTCATGAGGTGGAGACACATCAAAAAACAACTCGTGAAGCTTGGAGAACATTTGCCATGCATCGCACAATTGGTGGCGATACGACCAATTTTTCATTGCCAAGTATTCGCAAACCCATCGCGAGCTATAGTGTGACCAGGGCCTACCTAATTTGTTCTGCTGCAATCAGTTGACATCAAAAATCGCATAATTTAATTTAATGGCCTTCCTCAACTTGTAATCCCACATTACCAAAAGGAATGTTGGAGGATTTCTGGTTTGATGAAACCAGAAAAGGTCTTTCTGGCCTCGGTACTCAGCACTCTGTTTCATGGGAACCAAACACTCCTCATTTCCCTGAGAGCACCATCCCAAGACTGAAGCATGATATCATGTCAGTATCATGTCAGAATTGGGAAACTGGTCAGGGTTGAGGACAATATGGATAGAAACAAACACAGGGCATTCTTAGAAGAAAACCTTTTTCCAATTGACTTGCAAGAAACATGAGAGCGGACAGAGCGTCACCTTCCACCAGGACAACAATCCTAATAATACTGCTAAAGCTACACTGGAGTGGTTCAAAACCAAGAACCCGAATGTGGTAGAATGGCCCAGTCAAAGCCCAGTCTTCCATCCAGTTAAGAAACTGTGGCAAGACTTGCTGTTCATCAAAAGTTTCTATCCGATCTGATAGACCATAAGCAATTTGAACCATTAGCAAGAATATCAGGACCCTTCAGATCTAAGAGTTCATTTACATTCCAGGTTTTATCAGTACAATACTGTATGTGGAAAGGTTCAAGGGGGTGAATACTTTTGTAAGGCACTGTAGAACCTCTGTTCTTGTCCAGGACATCTAATAGGAATCTTTGCATCCGTTTCTGTATTTGAAGACACATAGAAATGCCATGTAGAAAACCTGCTCAGATACACCCTCGCCATATCGTAGCAGGGTGACAAAGTGCTCGCAGTTGCTGCCCAACAGGTCATATGACACCTCCTGACCAATCAGTAGCTGAGCTCGCTCAATGATCTCAGACACGGGTAAAGGTGTCCGACTGCTATCATATTTGTTGTTGATACGGAACGTATCTTCCCCCACGACATCTTTCAGGAGCTGAATCCGCACCACAGCCTTCCGAGAGAACACTGACTTCACGCTGGACATGGCGGCTGCTTGGGTCTCATCTGAGGGAAGAACAGAAATCGCACACATATACTGTATATACTACTCACACCAAAATATATACATACACTCCCTGGCCACGTTATTAGGAACACCCATACACCTGTTGTTTTACTCATCAGCCAGTCGCTTAACAGCAGCACAATGCATAAAATCATGCAGATACAAATCAAGAGCTTCAGTTAATGTTCACTTCAAACATCAGAATGGGAGAGGTTGTGATCTCAAAGTGTGACTTACTTTCACTGTGGCATGGGTGTTGGTTTGAGCCAAATGGACTGGTTTGAGTATTTCAAAAACTGCTGATCTCCTGGAGTTTTTGCACACAACAGTCTCTAGAGTTTCTGGAAAAATCCTACGACTCACCTTCAAAGCCCTCCATAACCTTGCTCCTTCCTTACATCCATGACCTTCTCACCCCTTACAGTCCATCCCGCTTTCTCAGATTCTCTAGCCAGAATCTCCTTGCTGCCCCCCGCACCAGACTCTCTACCCTGGGTGGCAGGTCCTTCAGCACCATGGTCCCCAAGCTCTGGAAGTCCCTCCCTCAACTCTCTAGGCCGTTCACACCCAGTCCTCAGTGACCCACACCAACAGAATGACTCAACGACACCTTAGGATTGCTTTTCATCCATGAGAGGATAAATACCTGATACTCCCTATTAGTCAGACAGAACTGAAGAAGCCTTTCGGATGAGGGGTGAAACGTCTTCAAGAATCTTCAAGCAAGTCCAGTTGCTCTCTTTTACCACCCACAACCTCCCTCAACCCCTCCGTGACTGCTCTTCCCTTTCTTTCTTCAAATCTCATCTCAAAACCTTTCTGTTTCATGAACACTTCCACTGTTCCACGAATAAACTTTCAAAGTTTATTACGACTGCATAAACTTGCCACTCTTTCGCAACTTTTTTACCGTGTGTTCTGTTTTCTTTGACCTCTGTAAAGCGACCTTGAGTTTGAGAAATGCGCTATATAAATGTAACTTATTAGTATTATTATTATTTACACAGAATGGTGCGAAAAACAAAAAACATTGAACGAGCGACAGTTCTGTCGGTGGAAACAAACGCCTTGTTGATAAGAGAGCTCAGAGGAAAATGGCCAGATTGGTTCGAGCTGCCAGGAAGGAACTCGTATAGTAACTCATATAATCACTCTTTACAACCGTGGTGAGCAGAAAAGCATCTCAGCATGCAACAGCAGAAGAACACATTGAGTTCCACTCCTGCAGCCAAGAACAGGAATCTTGGAATCAACAACAAGTTCCGATTAAAGTGGCCAGTGAGTGTATATTTACGGAGTAAGTGGGGTGAAGTATTGTACACTGCAAAAAATAAAAATCTTAGGAAGTTTATTTGTCTATTTTCAAGTCAAAACATCTAGCCACCCTTATTATAAGACAGAATTGCCCAACAAGCAAAACCTCATTTAGCTAGAAAGGCTAGTTTTTAGACAGTCCATCTTGAAAATCTTGTATAGACAAAATGTCTTGAAAAAGTCTTATTTGGAGCACCTTTGAAAATAAAACAAGTTTTTTTTTAAGACAAGTAAGTACATTTTGGACATTTGTCAAATGCGGTTAATCTTGTTTCAAGAAAAAAAAAAACGAAGTATGCTTGTTTTGGGAATAAATGAACTTTACTGAAATCTTTGAATCTTGCCCCCAAAATGCACTGTTGCTTTGGCGTTGTGTAAGCACTTTAAGTCAAAATGCGTAGACTTTTTTTTTTATTATTATTTTTTTTGGTGCCTGAGGTCCTGGGGAAGTGGAATCTTAAGAGATGCTTTTATGTTTGAATGTTGAAATGGGACAAAAAATAAACTTGTTGCAATGCTACACGTGTCGTCAACTTGATTCAAGATAGTCTCTGGTCTCAGATCTAGAGTATTTTACTAATTACAGGTCACAAAAGGAGAATCTTTTAAGTTAGCAATGCTTAGTTGTAGAATTTAACAATCCTAATATTAGTATAGGGCGGCACGGTGGTGTAGTGGTTAGCGCTGTCGCCTCACAGCAAGAAGGTCCGGGTTCGAGCCCCGTGGCCGGCGAGGGCCTTTCTGTGCGGAGTTTGCATGTTCTCCCCGTGTCCGCGTGGGTTTCCTCCGGGTGCTCCGGTTTCCCCCACAGTCCAAAGACATGCAGGTTAGGTTAACTGGTGACTCTAAATTGAGCGTAGGTGTGAATGTGAGTGTGAATGGTTGTCTGTGTCTATGTGTCAGCCCTGTGATGACCTGGCGACTTGTCCAGGGTGTACCCCGCCTTTCGCCCGTAGTCAGCTGGGATAGGATCCAGCTTGCCTGCGACCCTGTAGAACAGGATAAAGCGGCTAGAGATAATGAGATGAGAATGAAATATTAGTATATTTATCTTAAATTCAGTTTTTACTGCTAAGACTTTGTCATGAATTTAAGTGAAATACCCTTAAAATGAAATAAATAAAAATGACTTGAATGGCTAAATGTAAGAAGTACGATCTTGTTATAAGAACTATTTTGATTATTTTGAGTTAATCAGATCTCGCGTAATAAAGTTCCCCAATCTTATTTTGGAATTATTTCATCTAAAAACAGGTTAGATTTTTCATCTTACTTTAAGAAATCTTACCAAGTCAAATTTGACTAGTTCCATTGGCAGATTTTTTTTCACCTGATTCAAGCAAATATGCTTTGTTTTAATTTTTTATTTCTTATTTTTGAAAGGCCATTTTTTGCAGTGTACAGGGTCGCAGGCAAGCTGGAGCCTATCCCAGCTGACTATGGGTGAAAGGCGGGGTACACCCTGGACAAGTCGCCAGGTCATCACAGGGCTGGAAAGGTCAACCTTTCGGTCAAAATAACATATTTTCCATTTAAAATCAAAAACGGTTGCCGATCGACAGATGTTTACTATTATGAGCATATAGGAACTCCCATATGGGCTTTCATTTGACACCATGATCTTTGACCTTGAGTGACCTTGAAAGGTCAAACTCAAGGTCACGGATTTTAGAGGGCTGTAACTTGAAAACGGTTGATGGTAGACAGATATTTACCATTATCAACTTATAGGAAGTGCCATATGGGCTTTCATTTGGCACCATGATCTTCGACCTTGAGTGACCCTGAAAGGTCAAACTGAAGGTCATAAGACTATAACCTGACTGTTGATGATTGAGAAATATTACCATTATCAACATATAGGTATAAAATAAGTGCTGCCAGGCGAGGTTTGTTTTGCCTGGCAACACTTGTTATATATAATATTTTGAGCTTAAACACATGGAGACACTGTGTAGTTTTATTTTAACACAATATTTTTTTCTAATGTCTTGTAACTCACTAAGACTCGCTGTGTAATACTGGTGGTTGGGGATGCTTGCACAAAACTATTGGCACCCTAAAAGCACAGCACGGAGTCTCTTCCTACAAGGTTGGGAAAACCTACAGAGGATTTTGGACTCCTAACTCCTTCTGTATTTCAGTTTGTGTAACAGGACGTCCTGTTTAATCAGACCACTGCTTTTCAAAAATGTTCAAATCTGGAGTCTAGTCATCATTCCAATGACATTTTCAACTTTTTTCAGAGATCAAAACTTTTCTTTTTTATATATAGAATCGGCTTGGTTGTGCTTAATGGTAATTTTACTGCTTATGTATTTTTCTATATCTATGAACTATGTTGTGTTAAAAGCTTTTCGGTTTTCCACATGGTGGAAAATAATGATAAGGGAATTACAGTATTATGCTTTTTGTTTCACTGACCAGGATAAAGCAATTACCGAAGATGAATGAATGAATGAATGAATACTATTACTTATCAGAGTAAGTTTATAACAAGTTCTTTTTTTTTAAAGATTTTTTTTGGGCTTTTTCACCTTTATTGGATAGGACAGTGTAGAGACAGGACAGGAAATGATCGGGAGAGAGAGACAGGGAGGGATCGGGAAATGACCTCAGGTCGGAATCGAACCCAGGTCCCCGGATTTATGGTATGCGCCTTAGCCACCTGAGCCACGACGCCCCCATAACAAGTTCTTTACAAGGAAACCGAAGTAGTTGGAATAAAAAATATTGCAATCATTCTATGTAATGTTTATGATATAGGATATTTTTGTCCATTTTCTTAAAGGGTGCCAATAATTGTGGAGTGGATTATATTCTCGAGTCCAAATAACTTACATTAACTTATTTTCATGAGTTTCAGTTCCTACAGAGTCAGAGTCGCAAGCCTGACGCACTCACCAACTGGTGTCAGGTTGACGATGTATCCATCTCCTAGATACAGGGCCCAGTGCTGATATGCTGGTCGAAAGATCTCGATGAGGTCACCAGGCTGGGGTTCACTGTTAGTGTCTGGGTCACTAGTGGCCATCTGAAATGAAAATATCCCATTCATCAAAACTCACGAGAATTCTGAATGTCACTTTGTTCACAAATGTTTTCTTTGGTGACGTCATTCAGTGACTATATGACTAAACGCTTCATTACTTACAGTATGGTTTGTGTTTGGTTGATTATCCATCATCCCACAGCAAAACTGGACATATTCTATGAAAAATATATATATATTTAATATAAATTTCAGTTTTTATCATCATGACATCTCACGAACCAGGAAGAGGGTAGAGAAAACCGTTAAGGACTCCTCACATCCTGGTCACAACCTATTCCAGCTCCTCCCCTCCTGCAGGCGCAATCGAGTACCGCGAACCAGAACCACCAGGCATAAGAGCAGCTTCTTCCTCCGTGCCATCAACGTCATAAATATCTGACCTGAACCATCATTGTCTTTATGCTATTGTACCACTTGTACCTCCTGTAACAGCCTCCTGTTTGCACGACCTCACTGCACTGTGTACTCTGACTGTCATGTATATTTTTAGTATATTGTGTATTATCTATAATTATTCTATCCACATTCACTGGATATGATCAATCGTGCGCTCTGATTGGCTACTCTATTCCTAGCCTATCAGCTCATATCCAGTGAGTAGAGAAAAACAAAATGGTGGAGCATGTTGCTGAACCAACCGGACGAAATAAAAACTCTACTCGAAAACAACCCCCCCAAAATACAAAAAAGCAACAAAATATGGAATAAAAGTATTTGATGGTAAGAACGTCTCTTTTTTTAATTTTTCAAGAATTATTATTATTATCATTGCATTTTTCACAAATTGCTCCTGTCATTTCGTCAGTTTGTTTACAGTTTGTCGGACGTTTTGCATAAAGCTTTTATTGATCTAATTTGCAAAAGAATAAAAAGGGTCCGTTTCTCAAAATCCAGTAAACGTGGATAGAATAAAACAGTTATTCAACCCAATCTCGTCGCACATGACTTATAGCCGACTCGGTGCTACGCGCCTCATCAGCGATCAGCTCATGTACGACTCGATTTTGTGGAATAACTCTTAATTATAGATATAGTATATTATTGATATAGATATTTTTATGCATAATATATCACAGATATTGTATGTTATAGATAATTATTATTCATAAGGACACTTGTTCGATGGAATAAAAACATATGTTCTATTCCCTTCTAGCGGGTTTCATTCATTTGGTTTGATAGCATGCAATATTGTTAGCATATCGCTTATCCTACGTGTATTACGTCACTCTACTCTACTCAATGGAGAATGAGCGTTGAATATGGTTTACGATATTGCATGGTTGTCAAGACAACATGATGTCACACGTCGGAGACGTAAAAGTTCCACGCTAGCGAGCGACTGTGACAATTTGTAAGCAAACATGGCCGCCAGGTTTGCTTTGTTAAATGCGAAAGATTTTGAGGGAATTTTGAAAGAGAAAGACGTGTTGAACACCCAAAAGGAATGTGTATGTATAATAATAATAATAATAATAATAATAATAATAATCAGATTGGCTGGGGTTTTTTCTTGGTATATCAGATATATTCCATTCAGCTAGCGTGATATTGAACGACTCATTCAGTATCATGCTAGCTGAATGGAATATACTTGATATACCATGAAAAAAAGCCAGCCAAATATTATTTAAATACATTTTTTATATTGCATATACATAACTTACATATACATATATTCTGTCTCTTCCTCCCTGCAATTTTTTTCTGTATCGCCAGAGAGACACCAACTGCCAGAACCAAATTCCTTGCGTGTGTCAACATATTTGGCCAATAAACATGATTCTGATTCTGATTCTGATTGTGATGTCATCACTGTCATGTGTGTGAACATGCATTTGTTAAAACATTGCATGAATCGATGATGATGATGATGATGGAGTTGTGCTGTTCTAGCAAAATAATCAACAATAGGTTGGTGTGATACGGTGCAAAGTTGATTATATTCCAATAACAGCATGTCTGATTAATTTTATACCACATCAATTTGCCAGTGATTAGACAATTTATTAATTAAAGAACGACATCACACATTTTTATCCGTTTATAGTTACATTTCATGTCGTGGAACGTCCGTAAAACAAATTATGTAGCTGTCGCACTGATATCACTTACGTCATAGCAGCTGTAAAGAATCATTCTTTCACCGGATTTTATTTTTTCTCCTCTCTCGAAGTTAATAAGACAAATGAACGCAGCTTGTCAATGTCATTTTCGAAACCTCAAAACACAAACTCCTCTGTCGTGAAGATTTATGACAAGCATCCATTATACACCCACTGGCCACTTTATTAGGAACACCCACCTGCTGTTTCCTGCAGTTATCCAATCAGCCGATTCCTTGACAGCAGCACAATGCATCAAATCATGCAGATACAAATCAAGAGCTTCAGCTAATTAATGTTCACTTCAAACATCAGAACGGGAAAAATTGTGATCTCAGTGAAAGTGTGACTTTCTTTCACTGTGGCACGGGTGTTGGTTTGAGCCAGATGGACTGGTTTGAGTATTTCAGAAGCTGCTGAGCTCCTGGGGTTTTCACACACACACAGTCTTGAGAGTTTACACAGAATGGTGCGAAAAACAAAAAACATCGAGTGAGTGAGTGACAGTTCTGTGGGTGGAAACAAACGCCTTGTTGATAAGCGAGGTCAGAGGAAAATGGTTGGATTGGTTCGAGCTGCCAGGAAGGAACTCCTACAGTACGAGGGTAAGTCAAAAAGTTCTAAGGCAGATGTTATAATTTCAAGAGTTGTGAAAGACATCCCCCAGATTTCTACAAAGAAGGAATTCTCCGATAGAAACACCGCTTGCAGAAGTGTTTCGACTGAAATGGAGGATATGTAGAGAAATAGCTTTGTTATTTTCATAAATAAAGATTTTTTTTCCAATTTGTCTTAGAACTTTTTGGCTTACCCTCGTAACTCATACAGTATAATCACTCTTTACGACCGTGGTGAGCAGAAAAGCATCTCAGCATGCAACAGCAGAAGACCACATTGAGTTCCAGTCCTGCAGCCAAAGAACAGGAAGCTTAGAATCAAGAACAAGTTCCTATTAAAGTGGCCGGTGAGTGTAGATCACAACAAAAGCTGAATATAAAAAAAAAAGGCAAAGGGTCCACATCAAAATACATCAGCACAAAAAACAAACACTTATTTAAAAAGAAAAAGGTTATGATTTAGCTACAGTATATACAGATTTTAACACCGTTATGAAGATTCAGGGCGGCACGGTGGTGTAGTGGTTAGCGCTGTCGCCTCACAGCAAGAAGATCCGGGTTCGAGCCCTGGGGCCGGCGAGGGCCTTTCTGTGCGGAGTTTGCATGTTCTCCCCGTGTCTGCGTGGGTTTCCTCCGGGTGCTCCGGTTTTCCCCCACAGTCCAAAGACATGCAGGTTAGGTTAACTGGTGACTCTAAATTGACCGTAGGTGTGAATGTGAGTGTGAATGGTTGTCTGTGTCTATGTGTCAGCCCTGTGATGACCTGGCGACTTGTCCAGGGTGTACCCCGCCTTTCGCCCGTAGTCAGCTGGGATAGGCTCCAGCTTGCCTGCGACCCTGAAGGACAGGATAAAGCGGCTACAGATGATGAGATGAGATAAGATGAGATGAGATGAAGATTCAGGAGACACTGAAACTATGCTTTTCAGGATGTCAGCTAAAGCAGCAGTCAAAATGAATTTAAAAAAAAATCCTGCCAGAAATGTTAATTCACTGAAGGGCAAAGGACGCAGGACATGAAAGACATGTTTGCATCTCGTAATAGTTACTTCTGCTTCACACCAACTTTATCACATTGTCTTGTGATGTGATGATCCTCAGCCTTGAGTCATAGAAATCAGGTGGGCGGGGAAAACAAACAGACAAACAAACAAACAAACAAACAATTGCAGGAGCTGTTTCTTATTAAGTAGCACTCACACTTGAACTTTGCCTGACTGTTTTTTTTTTATTTTTTTTATTACTGTTGCCTCTCATACATCTGAAAAACAAAATGGCTGCCTTGGTCACTGATATAGATTCTGTGAGCACCCACAAAAGAAGATGCCGTTTAAGCTGTTACTATAGAAACGATAATGTATTAGCATGAGTACGAGAGTTTTAACATAAACCTGTGGCTTTGAGCTGCACTGTTGTCACAGCTGCGGTTATAGAAGATTAATGAACACCTTCTGACATCAGAATCAAGAATCGTCGTACCGTATAAACAGTATTAAATAGGAATTAGGGACAACTAAGAATAGAATAAAGTGATACAACAGCTGGTATGAAGATGACCAGAGAATGTTGGAGAAGTTCCAGACAATGAGCTGAACACACACACACACACACACACACACACACACACACACACACACACACACACACACACACACAATACATTGGCACAAGAAGCCACAAAATAACAATAGCCACAAAATAACAGAGAAAGATGTAGAAACATACAATGGAAGTGCTAAAGCATATATTATTTATATTATAAAAGATTATTTTTGGTCCTCACTTTCTCTGCTAATCATAATTATCTTGTACACAAACTAAACAATTGTCACATAATAATACCTGAATGTTATGACTAATAGTGAACCACAGCCACTACTACTATTATTATTTTCATGATAAGAAACCTTATTATTTAATGGAATTATCCTCATCATCTTATTATTTGTTTGTTTGTTTTAGTTTTGTTCTATTTCATTGATTTTTTTTTTTATTTTTTAATTTTTTTAGATTAAGTCGATTGGTGACTGAACCTCCGAAAGCTTATCAAGGTTTTTTGTTTGTTTGTTTGTTTTTTTTACACTTTTTTGTCTGAGGTCTGTAACCAAATTCGTGAAACATTAAGCCAACTATCACAAAAAAAAAAATTCAGAGTACATTTATTTAAAAAGAAAACACTACAGATCCAAAATAATACGTGATACTTACTTAATAGCAGGAATCATCCTTGTACGAATCTCTATTACACCTCCATTGGAGTCAGAATAGGCTCATTCAGAGAAAAAAAACTCAAAATATTTCCTCAAACTGATGATGATAAAGCAGGCCAGTAAAGTGTGGAGGGTTGAGCAGTGGAACCACAGTCAGGACTGAGCTCTCTGTGGGCTGATCTCGCTCTGCTGGCTGGAACACGAACACACCAGGGTCATTCTCAGATCAGTGCTTTCATTGTGCCAAAAAACAAAACAACAACAACAACAACAACAAAACAACCCTGGTGCCCTCTGCTGCATCACACAAGCCAATGGGGGAGACGGAGTTTAGTAAGAGTTGGACAGAGGACTTTAGAGAAAGCACATGCAGAGAAGCAACTAGACAGATGAAATGAAGAAAAGCTGTACATATGTGATAAATAATGGTACATATGTGATAGATAATGGTATGTATGTAACACATAATGGTACATATGTGATAGATAGGCGGCACGGTGGTGGAGTGGTTAGCGCTGTCACCTCACAGCAAGAAGGTCCGGGTTCGAGCCCCGTGGCCGGCGAGGGCCTTTCTGTGCAGAGTTTGCATGTTCTCCCCGTGTCCGCGTGGGTTTCCTCCGGGTGCTCCGGTTTCCCCCACAGTCCAAAGACATGCAGGTTAGGTTAACTGGTGACTCTAAATTGACCGTAGGTGTGAGTGTGAGTGTGAATGGTTGTCTGTGTCTATGTGTCAGCCCTGTGATGACCTGGCGACTTGTCCAGGGTGTACCCCGCCTTTCGCCCGTAGTCAGCTGGGATAGGCTCCAGCTTGCCTGCGACCCTGTAGAACAGGATAAAGCGGCTACAGATAATGAGATGAGAGATGAGATGTGATAGATAATGGTGTGTTTATGATAGATAATGGTATGTATGTGATAAATAATGTATGTAAGTGATAGACAATGGTATGTATGTGATACACAATGTACATAAGTGACAAATAATGGAACGTAAGTGATAGATAATGGTGTGTTTATGATAGTTAATGGTACATATGTGATAGATATTGTATGTAAGTGATAGATACAGTAATGGTATGTATGTGATAGATAGTGGTGTGTATGTGATTGATAATGTACATATGTAACAGATAATGGTATGTATGTGATAGATAATGTACGTAAATGTACATAAATGTACGTAAATATGTACAGTGCTGAGCGTAAATGAGTGCACCCCCTTTGAAAAGTAACATTTTAAACAATATCTCAATGAACACAAACAATTTCCAAAATGTTGACAAGACAAAGTTTAATATAACATCTGTTTAACTTATAACATGAAAGTAAGGTTAATAATATAAACTTAGATTACACATTTTTTCAGTTTTACTCAAATTAGGGTGGTGCAAAAATGAGTACACCCCACAACAAAAACTACTACATCTAGTACTTTGTATGGCCTCCATGATTTTTAATGACAGCACCAAGTCTTCTAGGCATGGAATGAACAAGTTGGCGACATTTTGCAACATCAATCTTTTTCCATTCTTCAACAACGACCTCTTTTAGTGACTGGATGCTGGATGGAGAGTGATGCTCAACTTGTCTCTTCAGAATTCCCCATAGGTGTTCGATTGGGTTCAGGTCAGGAGACGTACTTGGCCACTGAATCACTTTCACTCTGTTCTTCTTCAGAAATCCAACAGCAGCCTTAGATGTGTGTTTAGTCATGTTGGAAAAGTGCACAACGACCAAGGGCACGGAGTGATGGTAGCATCTGCTCTTTCAGTATAGAGCAATACATCTGTGAATTCATGATGCCATCAATGAAATGCAGCTCCCCGACACCAGCAGCACTCATGCAGCCCCACATAAGGACACTGCCACCACCATGTTTCACTGTAGGCACCAGGCATTTTTCTTTGTATTCCTCACCTTTGCGACGCTATACAGTCTTGAAGCCATCAGTTCCAAAAACATTTATCTTGGTCTCATCACTCCAGAGTATAGAGTCCCAGTAGTCTTCATCTTTGTCAGCATGGGCCCTGGCAAACTCTCGGCGAGCTTTTTTGTGCGTGGGCTTTAGGAGAGGCTTCTTTTGTGGACGGCATCCACGCATGCCATTCCTCTGCAGCATACGCCGTATTGTGTCACGGGAAATAGTCACCCCAGTTTGGCTTTCTACTTCTTTAGATAACTGCAGTGAACTCGCATGCCGATTTTCTTCAACCCTTCTCATCAGAAGACGCTCCTGTCGAGGTGTTAACTTCTGTGGACGACCTGGACGTCTTTGTGAGATGGTTGCAGTTCCATCTTTCTTGAATTTTTGTACCACTTTTGCTCTAGTATTCTGACTGATAAGTAAAGCTTTGCTGATCTTCTTGTAGCCTTCACCTTTGTGGTGTAAAGAAATTATTTTCTTTGGGGAATTCTGAAGAGACAAGTTGAGCACCACTCTCCATCCAGCATCCAGTCACTAAAAGAGGTCATTGTTGAAGAATGGAAAAAGATTGATGTTGCAAAATGTCGCCAACTTGTTCATTCCATGCCTAGAAGACTTGGTGCTGTCATTAAAAATCATGGAGGCCATACAAAGTACTAGATGTAGTAGTTTTTGTTGTGGGGTGTACTCATTTTTGCACCACCCTAATTTGAGTAAAACTGAAAAAATGTGTAATCTAAGTTATATTATTAACCTTACTTTCACGTTATAAGTTAACAGCTCTTATATTAAACTTTGTCTTGTCAACATTTTGGAAATTGTTTGTGTTCATTGAGATATTGTTTAAAATGTTACTTTTCAAAGGGGGTGCACTCATTTACGCTGAGCACTGTACATATGTGATAGATAATGTATGTATGTGATAGATAATGTGTATGTGATAATGTTGTGTACGTGATAGATAATGGTATGTGTGTGATAGCTGATGTATGTATGTGAGAGAAAATGTACGTAAGTGATAGATAATGGAACATATGTGATAGATAATGGTGTGTTTATGATAGATAATGGTGTGTATGTGATAGATAATGTACATATGTGATAGAGCCATAGAACCACCAAGCTGCCACTTTTGGGCCTTTGAAATCAACATCAAAGACCCTCCTGTGTCAGGACTTAGTCTTCCCAGGCAGTTTCCCGTCCCACTACTAACCCGGCCCTTAAGGCATATTGGGCAGCGCCAAGCTCCATTTCTCTAGCTATTGCCCTCTCGCCTATTACATAGCGAGGGTTACAGTGGGGGACTGGTTTTCTGGTAGTTGGGCCCTTGAACAAGGACTTTAACCCTCATTGCTTGAGGGTCACTGCATCCTGGCTGACTCTGGACTCTGACCCCTGCTTTCAGCTTCCTAACAAGCTGGGACAGGGGCGTAGGTAGGATTTTTAAAGGGGTGTGTGTGTGTGTCACACACTGACTGGCAGCCTGAGTACATACCCGCAGGTTTGTAAATGAAAAAATTCAGTGAATACATTTGAGAAAATAACGCGGTCTTTGCATCATTCTTTCATCTCATGTTGCGAGCTGTTGAGATGTCGGACAATGATTAGGCCAAATCAGCTTTATCCGGCAGTGTATGAATCGCAGCTCGACATCTTACTCTAGGCTCTCTATTCTTGTTGTCTTACTGCTCATTGGCCAAAATGTTTCAAAGTAAAAGGCATCATGGATGACAAATGGCAAAGATGTCAACGATCTTGTCAATGTCGATTGCTCTGCCATAGTGTATCCTTCCATGTTTTCTTGATGTTGTGTGTAGAACCAGAGCAAGTGGGTGGAGCACAGAAGCACGGCAGGCCAGAACTGAGTTCTCAGAAACTTTTTATTTTCTGTTTTATAGGTGGCTTTTCAGCTCATTCACTCTCGCACACACATGCATTCGGGTCGGGAGAGAACTCCCTTTCTCTGCTCTCTCTCTCCTTTTATAGGGCGCAGTCACTGGGGAAGACACACAAACACAGGTTAACTCACATCAGGTGCAGTGATTCTGCCACTTACCTTCCCTGACTGCCCTCCATTCACAGACTGACGCTTGACCACGCCCCCGCTGCCACATACCCCCACCGCCCGACTCAGGTCGGGGAGCCGTCCAGCCTGCAGCTGACTCCCCCCCCCCCGACGGGAGAGGAAATCCGCCACAACCCCAGCCTGTGGACCACCTTGAACTTAAACGGCTGGAGTGCCAGATATCAACAGGTGATCCGCGCGTTGGCATCCTTCATGCAGGGGAGACACTGGAGGGGTGTGTGGTCCGAACAGAGGGTGAAAGGGTGTCCTAGTAGGTAGTAGCGGAGGGTGAGGACCACCCACTTGATGGCGAGGCACTCCTTTTCTATGGTGCTGTACAGGCCCTCACGCACCGACAGCTTCCAGCTGATATACAGCACTGGACGATCCTCCCCCTCCACCTCCTGGGACAGAACAGCCCCCAGCCCTCTGTCCGACACGTCCGTCTGCAAAACAAAGGGGAGAGAAAAGTCAGGGAAGTGTAACAGTGGCCCCCCACACAGTGCAGCCTTTACCTCAGAGAAAGCCCGCTGGCATTGCTCCGTCCACTGGACCGGATCTGGTGCCCCCTTTTTAGTGAGATCAGTCAGTGGGCTGGTGACGGCCGAATAATTAGGTATAAACCTACGATAGTAGCCAGCCAGCCCCAGGAACTGTCTCACCCCCTTTTTGGTCTTGGGCCTCGGGCAGGCCGCAATCGCTGCTGTCTTATTAATTTGGGGACGCACCTGCCCATTGCCCAAGTGGAAGCCCAAATACCGTACTTCCACCTGCCCAATCGCACACTTCTTCGGGTTGGCTGTGAGACCCACTCGCCTCAGCGACCTAAGGATGGCCCTTAGATGTTTTAGGTGTCGCGGCCAGTCATTACTGTAAATAATGATGTAGTCCAAGTATGCGGCCACGTAGGTGGCGTGGGGACGGAGGACCCTATCCATAAGCCACTGGAATGTAGCGGGTGCCCCAAACAGCCCAAAAGGAAGTGTGACAAACTGGTGTAAGCCAAATGGTGTGGAAAAGGCTGTTTTCTCTCGGGATAACGGAGTCAAGGGGATCTTCCAATATCCCTTTGTCAAATCCAGTCTAGAATAAAAACGAGCCATGCCTAGTCGATCAAGCAACTCGTCAATACGAGGCATTGGGTATGCATCGAATTTAGACACCGCGTTGACTTTTCTATAGTCCACACAGAACCGGACTGACCCATTGGCCTTGGGAACCAAGACCACCGGGCTGCTCCAGTCACTGTGGGACTCCTCGACGATGCCCATTTCGAGCATGGCCTCGAGTTCTTCCCGAACTGCCTTTTTTTTGTGTTTGGGCAGTCTGTAAGGGTGGCTGCACACTACCACCCCCGGGGACATCTCAATGTAGTGTTCTATGAGGTGGATTTGGCTGGGCAGGGGCGAGAATACATCAGAAAATTCTGTCTGCAACTGGGCGACCTCCATGAGTTGGGTCAGAGAGAGGTAGTCTCCACAGGGGACCGGAGTGGTGGGCAATGTCAATTGTATTTTTTGAACCTCTGGCCCCAGCTCTGCCTTCTCTGGAACTACCGACACCAACACCATGGGGACCTCCTCGTTCCAAAGTTTTAACAGATTGAGGTGGTAAATCTGTAACGCCCCACCCCTGTCTGTTCGCCGCACCTCATAGTCGACGTCCCCGACTCGCCGTGTGACCTCAAAGGGTCCTTGCCACCTGGCGATCAATTTGGAGCTTGATGAGGGCAACAACAAGAGTACTTTATCTCCCAGTGTGAATTCCCTAAGGCGCGTGCCCCTGTCGTACAGACGGACTTGACGTTCTTGGGCCTGCCGCAAATTCTCCTGGGTTAGGTGCGTGAGGGTGTGGAGTTTGGCGCGCAGGTCGATCACGTATTGAATTTCATTTTTGCTTGTTGAAGGTCCCTCCTCCCAATTTTCACGCGGCACATCTAAAATGCCACGCGGCTTACGCCCGTATTATAATTCAAATGGGGAGAACCCCATGGAGGCTTGTGGGACCTCTCGCACTGCGAATAACAGGGGCTCGAGCCATTTATCCCAGCTGCGTGCGTCCTCGCTTACAAATTTTCGAATAATGTTCTTGAGGGTGAGGTTGAACCGTTCGACTAAGCCATCCGTTTGTGGGTGATAAACGCTGGTGTGGATAGGCTTAATTCCCAGTAACCCATACAGTTCGCACAGTGTGCGTGACATAAACGTAGTGCCTTGATCAGTCAGAATCTCTTTGGGGATTCCGACTCGGGAGATGACGCGGAAGAGTGCTTCCGCAATGCTGCGTGCTGAGATATTGTGAAGAGGCACTGCTTCCGGATATCGCGTTGCATAGTCCACCAGAACTAAAATAAAGCAATATCCTCGTGTTGACCGATCTAATGGCCCGACGAGATCCATCCCAATTCTTTCGAACGGGGTCTCGATTAATGGCAGAGGGCACAAAGGTGCTTTTGGAATGGCCGCTGGATTTACTAATTGGCATTCATGGCACGCCATACACCACCTACGGACATCACCGCGAATCCCTGGCAAATAGAACCGGGCCATTATTTGGGCTAATGTCTTATCCTGCCCTAAGTGTCTGGCCATGGGATTAAAGTGAGCCGCCAGGAATATAAATTCCCGACGGCTCTTTGGGATCAAAAGCTGTGTTATCGGTTCCTTCGTCTGAATGTCCTGCGTCACTCGGTATAACCTATCCTTAATAATGGAGAAATAGGGGAAGGATGGGGTGGCGTTTGGCTGGAGCATTTGATCATCGATTACTCTCACTTGGTCAAACGCATGCCGCAGAGTCTCGTCTCGCGACTGCTCTAACAGGAAATTCGCGAAGGATTCCCCGAGAGAGGGAGGAGGAGCCTGCTGCTCCTCACTCTGACGCAGTGATGATGTAGACAGCTCTGTGACAGCTGCTCCTGCCAATGCCACACCGGGACCTCCCCCTGCTAAATTATGGCAGGCCCCACTCTTCACTAAATGTGACATTAATTCCTGAAATCCCGGCCAATCAGTCCCCAAAATTATCGAGTGGGTAAGGCAAGGATTAACCGCCGCCTTGACTCTAAATTTCTCCCCTTGAAATAGAATGTGGACTGACACTAAAGGGTAGTTGTGAACATCCCCGTGCACACACAACACCTTCACCAATTGTGCTGTCCCCAATGCCTCGTCTTGCACCAGGCTTTGGTGGATTGAGGTCTAATTACAGCCGGAGTCCACCAAAGCCTGATATGTATCCCCTTGGATACTCACCGGTATGCGATACACTCCGGCCCGATCGAGGGCGGTCCCTGGCGCGTCGGGGATCCGGACCACCGCACCCACCTCCATTGCCGAGCACTGATGCTGGAGGTGCCCCGGCTCCCCGCAGCGCCAGCATACCGGCCCAGGCTCTCCCTCTGCACCAGTGTTTCGGAGCTCACTCACCTGAGGGGGGGAAGACACAGACATGGAAGTAGGAAACGGTAGGGCACTGCGGGTGCGGCGGGCCGGCTGGGGTGGAGCCGGCCCCCTCCTCTGCGGTGGGGGAATGGGGTGAGGACAAGACACAGAAGGGGAGAGAGAGAAGAGAGGGGAGAAGAGGAGACACGCTGTCCTGCCATCAGAACAGCCGCCATAGGGAGGGAAAGTAATCTCATCGCCCCCTACTGGATGCGTTCCAACCTCTATGGCAAAATGAATGGGAATATCTTTTCAAAAAATTACATTTAGGGTTACACTTCTAAGTTACGACAATGGCTTCCATATGTTGTGCATGTCGGGCAGCTCTATCGATCCTGGTGATCATACTTTATTTTTTCCACCGATTTGAATTGTTTTGAATGTTTTTTAATAAGCTGATCAAAGACTACACGGACCCGATGTCGCGTATGTGATGTCACCGCAAGTCTAGTGCCTTTCCAAATCTGTAGCAGGTAGCGGCCGGCGAGTAGCCTACATCAACATGCCAATTTGTATAGCGTGGTTGGCGGAGTATTTCTGTACCAATAAGAAATGCATCCCTCGTGGGGATAACCATTACAGATCAGGGCATGTAGTCAACTGCCGCTATTCACAGGGAGAGGTGTCAGCAGTCGTAAGGGCTAGTATGAAGAACAAAACTTATCAAGCCTACTGCTGACGTAATATGAGCGACTCTGACTAGACAGTTTGGTTGTAGTCTGTTTCTGACAGGTTAGGCGCAAGTTCAATCTTTTAAAAGACAGCAAAATTTCACCTGATACTTTCACAGTTAGTAGATAATCCCAACATATACAACATATTTTTGGGGGGTGTACAAGTTCCACATCATAACTTCGTGGGATTTTTTAAAAAATCGGGGTTCTATGGGATTTTCAATAGTATGGCTCTCGGCTTAGGAACGCTACCACTAGGCTTGATGTGTTTCACTTTCCCTCCCTATATGGTCCTCCGCCAGCTTGATGGCCTGATCCAGCAACGCCGGGCAATGGCACTGGACCCACTCCGCTGTTCCTTCCGGAAGTCGGGCGGTGAATTGTTCCAGCACCACCAGGTCAGTGATTCCCTTGGCGTCGCGGTTGTCGGCCCTCAGCCACCGCCAGCAGGCATCCCGGAGTTGCTGGCCAAACACGAACGGCTGGCCGACCTCCTCCAGGCGCAGCGCACAGAAGCGCTGCCGTTGCTGCTCTGAGGTGCGCCCCACACGTTGGAGGATGGCCCTGAGGAGGTCGGCGTAGACCAGCCGGCTGTCGGAACGCCTGGTGATCTTCCTGCTGTGCCAGCACCAGGGCTTTGAACTGTTGTTCTTGCTCCTTCCGGAGGGCGACCAGCGCCTGGTGCTGGCTTTGTTGGGCCGAGGAGAGGGCATGGACCAGGTCCTTGAAGGGGGAGGACTCTATGGGGCTGTCTCCTTCTGCGTTTCGTCCCGGGTTTCAGCACCACTGTAGAACCAGAGCAAGTGGTTGGTGCACAGAAGCACGGCAGGCTAGAACTGAGTTCTCAGAAACTTTTTATTTTCTGTTTTATAGGTGGCTTTTCAGCTCATTCACTCTTGCACACACACATGCATTCGGGTCGGGAGAGAGCTCCTTTTCTCTGCTCTCTCTCTCTCCTTTTATAGGGCGCGGTCACTGGGGAAGACACACAAACACAGGTTAACTCACATCAGGTGCAGTGATTCTGCCACTTATCTTCCCTGACTCCGCCCTCCATTCACAGACCGACGCTTGACCACACCCCCGCTGCCACATTGTGTTCTCGAAACAGCACACTAAAACTTAGCTTCAAAGCCACAAAATGCAACTTTGATGGAAAAAAATATCATAAATTGCTTACCTCTCTTCACGTTGAAAGAAGGGGGAAAGTTTCATTTGTTTTGACATGGTGAATTATTAACACAAGAGGAAATATTCATAATTCGCAACTAAAAAGACTGCAGCTACACTGGCAGCTTGACCATGCTTTCTAGTGCAATCGTGTTGCGCTTGCGCAGAACTGGGTTTTTGCGCCCAAACCACAGGAAGTCCATAAAAGGTTATAGAAACCTTAATGAGGCTGAGGTGACAATCTAGTTAAAAAAAATGTTAGAAAAATTATAGTGGCCGCTTTTTTAATATTCTTATGCGGCTATTGAAAAAATGTATGGTCCAACAAAGAGGGGGTCACGGGCACCCCAGGACCCTCCCCCAGCTATGCCCCTGTGGGATATGCAAATAAAAGAGTTTCATTGTGCTATAATGTATCTGTGACAAATAAAGGTTTCTTCTTCTACTTCTTTTTTCAAAAGTCATTCAACATTTGTTTTAAAGATTAGATTTAGTTTTTTATCTTGACTGGGGAAGCCTTGGCCTAATGGATCGAGACACAGCTTTGGGATCAAAAGATCATCTGTTCAATTCTCTGGACCAGCTGAAGTGCCCTTGAAGTGGGTATTGGATTGGATACAGAGATGATACCGGATACCAAATACAGTGATGTCACGACTGTGCTTTAAACTCGCGGCGGAATCGAAATTCTTTCTCTCTGGTGGTGGATTCCACTCATGAAAGAGAGATCTCGTGCATCAGTGCTACAGAAGGACGAAGAACAAAGAACGAGCTATTGATACCAGACCTTTAGCCAAAGTTCAATGTATTTGACCTTCGCAGAGTTGTAATAATAACTGAACCGGTTAGTTACTGCAGCCCATGCAGTATTTCAAAGAGAAAAGGTGACCGGATCCCTTTTCCCTTTCTCAACGTCGACGAGCTATAAATAAGATTCCTTCCAGATCATCGGACGACTGATGGAACACTGAAGATCTTCAGCTGACAAGCTGTGAAAGGAACAGAACTGTCTTCTCCCTGGACCTGCGCTCTGCGCTGTCTTCAGATAACAGAAGGTGCACTTTCAGCTGCCAAGAGCGATCTCAAATAAGGCTGGCATCTGGGCAATTGTTATTCTTAGTTGTGGCTAGTTAATGTGAAGAGTGTTGTTCATTTGAATTCATTTATGGTTTAAATGTACGCATTTTGATTCACATGAAAGTCGGTCTTAGACCACGTGTTTTGATTTACTTTGTTTACTATCTGTATTTAGTTAGATCATGCATGCGTTCTCTCTCTCTCTTATTAACTCCCTCCATCGTACTTCACTCCTCAACATTGGGATTTCAGGAGTAGCTAAGGGTTAAGTAGAAGTTTGGGTTTAAGGCCTAGCCGAGACAAGTTTAAACTACCGATTCCTTTGTTTCTTCTTTTTGCGCGCTCTTCCTTCTGGGCGCAGCCTGGCACAGGGCTTGCACATTCCATTCGCGTTCCATACACCCACTCTTACACACACACACACACACACACACACACACACACACACACACACATAAACACGTGATTTCCCTATCATATTTTAAGATCCACTCGCCCCTACATTGTAACACTGGCATATAGCTTATTACTTCTGATCACCTGTGCCTTAATTATCATATACACTACTGATTCTTATTTGTATACATTGTACCACTATTTATATTGAATTATTCCTTGGCTGCTATTGTTGTTATATCTGATCAGTATTAGTTTGCTAATTCATGTCAGCTATTTCAATAAATGGTATCTTTGGAATAAACTGTGTCCTGTTTATTGCTACAACATTCACTGAATGCCAACCTCTGCCAACCAAGTATTCTAACTGCCTTCACCCATTTGGTTGTTATATGAATGTTATACATCTAGAGTAAACATATTACATTAGAGCTATAATACTCAATAAACTATAACAACATCACCACCAAGTTATTCCAGTGATTTTAATCGCTTAGCTATAAACTATTAGACACTTGGATTAAGGATTAATGAATTTATGAGACTGATCCCTTTTTACATGAGACTGATTTGATAAGCCTATTGCACCTACAATGTTGTGAAGATCAGACTTTGATAGATCCCTGTTCTTTAAAAAAACAGGGTGCCCACTCACACCTGATTGTTATCCCATTGATTGAAAACACCTGACTCTAATTTCACCTTCAAATTAACTGCTAATCCTAGAGGTTCACATACTTTTGCCACGCACAGATATGTAATATTAGATCATTTTCCTCAACAAATAAATGACCAAGTATAATATTTTTGTCTCATTTGTTTAACTGGGTTCTCTTTATCTACTTTTAGGACTTGTGTGAAAATCTAATGCTGTTTTCGGTCATATTTATGCAGAAATATAGAAAATTCTAAAGGGTTCACAAACTTTCAAGCACCACTGTAAAGGCAGCAACAGCCACCGTCAAATGGTGCGGTTGGAGTCTTGTTCTCGGACTTGACTCGAAATTTTCTTTAATGACTTGGGCTCGACTCGGACTTGAACACTGGGGACTTGAGACTGGACTCCGACTTGAGGTTTAGTGACTCGACTACAACACTGGTTGCAACACAACCTGGGGTAAATTGTACCAGTAAAATTGAAGAATTAAAAATTGAGACCACACAACAAAATATACATCTATGTAAGTTTATTGTGCATGTGCCAACAGTTGAGCATCTTCCTGTGGTTCACTAATGCCCCTTTTCCACCAAAGCAGTTCCAGGGCTGGTTCGGGGCCAGTGCTTAGTTTCGAACCGGGTTTTCTGTTTCCACTGACAAAGAACTGGCTCTGGGGCCAGAAAAACCGGTTCCAGGCTAGCACCAACTCTCTGCTGGGCCAGAGGAAAGAACCGCTTATGTCAGCGGGGGGGGCGGAGTTGTTAAGACCAACAACAATAACAAGACCGCGAAAGATCGACATTTTTAAGCGACGAGAAGCAGCAGCTGTACAAACGCGAAGTCATCCATTATTATTATTGTTGTTGCTGCTGCTGCTTCTTCCATGTTGTTTTTGCTTTGATATTCGTGCCAAGGTTTATGCAAACGTAGCGCCGTAACTGATGTATACAGCGACGTAATGACGTATACAGCGACGCAATGATGTGGCTCCGCTTAGCACCGCGAGCTATGGAAAAGCAAACTGGTTCTCAGCTGGCTCGCAAGTTGAACGAGTTGTGAACCAGCACCAGCACTGGCCCCAAACCAGCCCTGGAACTGATTTGGTGGAAAAGGGGTATAAGAACAAAAGGAACTCATCACTGATGGCTAAATGAAGAACAGTGTCAGTGGTGTGTGTCCTGACATTAGAAGAGCTTTCTTAAAGAACATCTGATAACACCTACTGACACATATGAATGGAACACATAACACATATGAATGGAAACCTTCAGCAGGGGGTCAGATGCAGCTCATCATAATCAACATAAAATTCCAGGAAGACTTTTTATGCATTAATAAACCAACAAACATGAACACTGTGTTTTACTTTTAAATGCTAAAATGTGAACTTGAGTGTGTGTATCTGTGTGCATGTTGTCCACCTAATTAGAATCGCTGTGGTGACAGATGTATGTTGGTCTACCAGGGGTGCAGTTTTTGGGGACCCAGAACTTGCAATTTACACATCTGATCCACTTTTCTTTGTTTTTGGAATTTCCAAAGGGCTCCATTCACACAACACAAAAGTGTTCTTTGATGTGAGTTGTAATTACAGGGATAGTTGTAACACTTTCTTATGAGATGTTACAACCATCCTCACCCCTGTGAGTCATTGTTTCGCTAGCTGTACCAGCATGGTGGCCCCTGTTCTACAGGGTCGCAGGCAAGCTGGAGCCTATCCCAGCTGACTATGGGCGAGAAGCGGGGTACACCCTGGACAAGTCACCAGGTTATCACAGGGCTGACACAGAGACAAACAACCATTCACACCTACGGTCAATTTAGAGTCACCAGTTAACCTAACCTGCATGTCTTTGGACACCCACACAGACACGGGGAGAACATGCAAACTCCACACAGAAAGGCCCTCGCCGGCCACTGGGCTCAAACCCAGGACCTTCTTGCTGTGAGGTGACAGTGCTAACCACTACACCACCATACCCCTACAGTATCAGTACAAATCCAAATATAGACTTTGTTAGGGTTTTGCTGGGATTCGAACCTGGTTCGTTGGTGTGATAATCCAGCAAACCCCCACTAGGCCACCAGGGGGATGACTCAAATGCAGAGGCGTGAGGCGGAAGTAGAAAAAGAATCAAAAGGTTTATTTAAACTATATACACTATATACAGGGCAAAACAAAAGACAAAAAAAAAAACCAAAGAGTATAATCCAAAAGAAAAGCAAAGTGCAAAAATTCAAAAGCTAAGAAGATCAAAAAACACAGTACAAAGGAAACTGGAGATAAACATAACAGCACAAAGACTCCGTGACAAGAGGACTGAACTCAGGGGTATAAATAGACAAACTAATTAAGGACACAGGTGAAGATAATTAGGCAATTAACACAAACACAAAACACAGGAACAGTGGCGGCCTCTAGAGGCCAAAATAAACACGACATGAAAAGGAAATAACAGCGGCCTCTAGAGGCCAAAACAGTCCTAGTCCTAACAGGACCCCCCCCTCTAGGAGCGTCTCCTGACGTTCCCAGGGCGATCCGGATGGGCCGAATGGAAGTCCCGACATAGTTCTTTATCAAGGACATCCCGAGCAGGAACCCAGCAGCGCTCCTCAGGACCATAGCCCTCCCAGTCCACCAGATATTGTAACCCGCCGCGGACCCGGCGGGAGTCAAGCAGGCGATTCACAGTGAACACAGTCTGCCCCTGGAAGATGCGGGGGGGTGGGGGGTTCCTAGGGGCAGGGGCATACGTAGACGTCAGTACGGGCCGTAACAGGGAAACATGGAAAGTGGGGTTGATCCTCAGAGTCCGGGGCAACTGGAGCCGGTAGGAGACAGGGTTCACCCTGCGCACCACCTTGAAGGGGCCAATGTAGCGAGGAGCAAGCTTGCGGTTCTCCACCCGCAGTGGAAGGTCCTTAGTGGACAGCCAAACACGCTGCCCAGGGCGGAAAGCGTGTGCAGGTCTTCTATGGCGGTTGGCCTGAGTCTGGTTGGTTCTGGAGGTCTGTATGAGGGTCTTCCTGACCTTGCTCCAGGTCTTGCGACACCGTCTCACATATTGGTTGACCGAGGGCACCCCCGCGTCCTCCTCCTGGTCCGGGAACAGAGGTGGCTGGAACCCGAATTGGCACTGGAATGGCGACAGCTTGGTGGCCGATGACTGCAGGGTGTTGTGGGCGTACTCCGCCCATGGCAGCCAGGTGCTCCACGATGTCGGGTTATCCATAGCCAGGCCTCGCAGGGTGGTTTCCAGGTCCTGGTTGAGCCTCTCCGTCTGACCATTGGACTGTGGGTGAAACCCAGAGGAGAGGCTGGCAGTGGCTCCGATGACCTTGCAGAACCCGTGCCACACTCGGGAGGAGAACTGGGGCCCTCGGTCTGAGACGATGTCCTGTGGAAGACCAAAGACTCGGAAGACATGATTAAACAAAAGTTTCGCAGTTTCAAGAGCAGAGGGGAGTTTGCACAGTGGTATGAAGCGGCAGGCCTTGGAGAATCTGTCAACTAAGACCAAAATGACCGTGTTACCTTGTGACTCAGGGAGACCCGTGATAAAGTCGACTGCCACGTGGGACCAGGGACGCCGGGGAATGGTCAGAGGATGCAGGAGACCCTGGGGACGCTGTCGTGGGTTCTTGGTTCTGGTGCAAACCTCACAGGACAGGACAAATGACCTTACTTCCTTCTCCATGTTAGGCCACCAGAAGCGTCTTTTCAGGAAGTCCAGGGTCCTCCGAGCTCCCGGGTGGGCGGTGAGAGGGGAAGAGTGACCCCACTGGAGAACCTTGGCCCGGGCTTGATGTGGGATGTACAAGAGGCCTGGTGGCCCCGTCCCAGGACCGGGGTCCTGGCGTTGGGCTCGTCGGACAGCCTCCTCAATACCCCAGCGGACAGGGGCCACAATCCGGGACACAGGGATAATAGGCCCGACTTCATTCTCCCTGTTAGTGGCAGAGAACAGTCTGGACAGTGCGTCAGGTTTGGTGTTCTTGGAGCCGGGGCGGTATGAGAGGGTGAAGTCAAACCGACTGAAAAACAGGGCCCACCTAGCCTGTCGAGGGTTCAGTCTCTTGGCTTGCTGGAGGTACTCCAGGTTCTTGTGGTCAGTCCAAACCAGGAATGGATGTTGTGCTCCCTCCAGCCAGTGCCTCCACTCCTCAAGGGCCAGTTTGACCGCTAGCAGTTCTCGATCCCCCACATCGTACCGGGACTCAGCAGGACTCAGGCGGTGGGAGAAGTAAGCGCAGGGGTGCAGCTTTCCTTCCGAACGTTGAGAGAGCACCGCGCCGACACCACTGTCCGAGGCGTCCACCTCCACGATGAATGGTTGGGAGGTGTCCGGGAGAACCAGAATGGGTGCCGTGCAGAAGCGGTCCTTGAGGTCTTTGAACGCCTTTTCTGCCTGAGGAGACCAGCCATAAGATCCACCTGTCCCTTTGGTGAGGTCTGACATGGGTGCTGCCACAGAACTGAAGTTCCTGATGAACTTGCGGTAGAAGTTAGCGAATCCTAAGAACCGCTGAACCTCCTTAACGGACTTGGGAGTAGGCCAGTCCCGGACGGCCAGGGTCTTGGCAGGGTCCATTTGGAGTTGGCCTGTCCGTACAATAAATCCCAGAAAGGAGACCTCGGGAACATGAAATTCGCATTTCTGGGCCTTGGCGAACAGATTGTTCTGTAGCAGCCTCTGGAGAACCTGGCGGACATGGTGGCGGTGCTCCTGCACGGTCTTGGAAAAGATAAGGATGTCGTCGAGGTAGACAAAAACGTATAGGTTAATCATGTCCCTTAAGACGTCGTTGATTAGGGCCTGAAAAACAGCTGGTGCGTTGGTGAGTCCGAAGGGCATCACCTGGTATTCGTAGTGCCCAGACGGGGTGTTAAAGGCAGTCTTCCACTCGTCTCCCTGTCGGATACGGATGAGGTGGTATGCGTTCCGTAGGTCCAACTTGGTGAAGACGGTGGCGCCTTGGAGCAGGTCGAAAGCTGTGGACATCAGCGGAAGGGGATATCGGTTGCGCACAGTGATCTTGTTCAGGCCCCTGTAGTCAATACATGGTCGGAGCCCCCCATCCTTCTTGCCGACAAAGAAGAAGCCGGCTCCAGCAGGTGAAGTGGAGGGTCGAATAAACCCAGAGACCAGGGCATCTTTGAGGTATTCCTCCATGGCCTTGCGTTCTGGCTGAGAGAGTGAAAACAGTCTGCCACGAGGAGGGGTAGTCCCAGGGAGCAAGTCGATGGCACAGTCGTAGGCCCGGTGCGGAGGAAGAACGGCGGCCCTGCTCTTGCTGAATACCTCCTTGAGATCCCAGTACTCTGTGGGAACTTGAGATAACTCGGTGAGATCAGGGGGCTCGGCAGGAGACACAGGAGAGCTAGAGAGCAGACAAGAGGCATGGCATGCAGGGCCCCATTCCACAACCTGGCTTGTTACCCAGTCTATGCGAGGGTTGTGGCGAGTAAGCCAAGGAAGGCCTAGAATAACTGGGAACTCAGGTGAAGGAATCAGGTGCAGGGATATTTCTTCCTTGTGACCTTGAGACTGGAGGAAAACTGGAGAAGTAACTTGGGTGACTCTTCCATCACCTAACGCTTGGCCATCGAGGGCAGACACAGACAGTGGGACATCAAGAGGTGCAGTCGGAATATTGATGCTTTGGGCGAAGTGAATATCCATAAAGTTCCCAGCCGCCCCTGAGTCTATCAAAGCTTGACAAGAGTGGACAGACTCACCCCAGGAGATGGAGACCGGGATGTAGATTCCTTGACCAGGGAGTCCGGGAGAGAGGGTAGGCCCCGTCACAACCCTCCCTCGGCTGGACGGGGCGGTCCTTTTCCCAAGAGTTCGGGACATGATGCTCGGAAGTGACCAGGCTTGCCACAGTAGATGCAGCACTTGTCCCTCCTTCTGCGCTCCCTCTCAGATGCGGAGAGGCGAGTACGACCCACTTGCATGGGTTCTGGACAGTCACTGAAGGAGGTAGACGGTCTCCAGGTAGAGGTAGGGAGGCTGGGGGGGCTCAAGGCTTGGTGGCGTTCTCTCATCCTGTTGTCCAGACGAATAGCATGTGAGATGAGGGTTTCGAGGTCACTTGGGCATCCAATAGAGGCCAGACCGTCCTTGATGGGGTCAGACAGACCATGGTGGAAGGCTGACACCAGGGCAGTCTCGTTCCATCCACTTACTGCTGCGAGTGTTCGGAACGAGATGGCGTAATCTGCGACGCTTCCTCCTTGCCGGATGGACATGAGCTTTCGGGCTGCGTCGGTACTGATGTCTGCCTGATCGAAGACCCGAAGCATCTCTTCAGAAAACAGCTGGAAATCAAAGCACTCAGGCCCCTGTCTTTGCCAGATAGCAGTAGCCCAGGCTCGCGCCTTACCAGCTAATAAGGTGATCACAAAGGCAATCTTGCGGCGATCCGTAGTGTAGGTGGTAGGCTGAAGCTCAAAGGTGAGTTGACACTGGGTAAGGAACTCTCGGCACTCACTGTGCTTGCCGTCATACCTCTGTGGTGCAGGAAGGCTGGGTTCGCGAGGTGAAGAAGGCAGCATTGCAGGAGGCACTGGAGCAGGAGTGGGAGCTGGATCAGGAGCAGGAACTGGATCAGGGGCAGGAGATGCAGGCAGAGATGTCAGCTGTGCCAGGGTTTTCCCAATTTGCTGAAGCAGTTCCTCGTGGCGAGCGAGGGCCTCACGTTGGCTGGTGAGCGTACGTCCATGAGCGTCCATGGTCGCTCCGAAGCGTGTCAAAGCTGCCATAATTCCCTGAAGGTTGGCCGGGTAGACAGTTGAAGCAGCCTCTGCTGAGTCGGTCATGACGGAGTCTTTCTGTTAGGGTTTTGCTGGGATTCGAACCTGGTTCGTTGGTGTGATAATCCAGCAAACCCCCACTAGGCCACCAGGGGGATGACTCAAATGCAGAGGCGTGAGGCGGAAGTAGAAAAAGAATCAAAAGGTTTATTTAAACTATATACACTATATACAGGGCAAAACAAAAGACAAAAAAAAAAACCAAAGAGTATAATCCAAAAGAAAAGCAAAGTGCAAAAATTCAAAAGCTAAGAAGATCAAAAAACACAGTACAAAGGAAACTGGAGATAAACATAACAGCACAAAGACTCCGTGACAAGAGGACTGAACTCAGGGGTATAAATAGACAAACTAATTAAGGACACAGGTGAAGATAATTAGGCAATTAACACAAACACAAAACACAGGAACAGTGGCGGCCTCTAGAGGCCAAAATAAACACGACATGAAAAGGAAATAACAGCGGCCTCTAGAGGCCAAAACAGTCCTAGTCCTAACAGACTTGATCTAAAAAAAATAGTGTTTTGGCTGTAAAATCGGTACACTTCTTCACACAGCTATGCAAAGTCACATACAAGGTCAGGGAGGGAGTGGATATATGTGAAATCGATCACATGACTCTTATGTTATCTCTTACTGGTGAAAACGATGCTGTTACAACTATCCCTTTGTTTCAACCATCCCCGTTTTAGGCAGCACAGTGGTGTAAATGGTTAGCATGGTCACCTCACAGCAAGAAGGTTCTGGGTTTGCGGCCGGCGGGGGCCTTTCTATATGGAGTTTGCATGCTCTCCCTGTGTCTGCATGGGTTTCCTCCGGATGCTCTGGTTAGAGGTCTGCGCGGGTCGGATTTTTCAGTCCCGCTCCCGCCCACGCCCGCAAAGAATTATGATTTTCAGTCCCGCTCCCGCCCGCGCCCACAAAGAATTATGATTTTCAGTCCCGCTCCCGCCCGCGCCTGCCATATTTTGTCCCGCTCCCGCCCGCAAATCCCGTATGATGCAGACGTTCGCGTTATTTCTCAGGAAAGTTCTTGTCTTGATACAGCGTGATGGTGCCCCGCCCCCTACTTTGAGTGGATTTGAGCATAAATATCTACAGCTCACGTTCACGTTTGTTATTATTTACCTTGTTTCTGAATTCAGCATGTAGTGTCTCTAATAATAATAATAATAATAATAATAATAATAAGTGCTGTCAAGCGATTAAAATATTTAATCGCGAATCGCACATTTTTTTCACATGAAAAACCATTGTAATTCTCTGATCAGCATAAAAAAGTGAATGGGCTTGCTTTGTACCAATGTTTTTTTTTTTTTATTGCAAAGCAGAGCTAGCAAGAGAACCATGAGTGAAGTAATTTACTGCTTAAGTTAGTCTACAACTCTAATCAGAGAGACAGGTTACACAGTGATGGTAGGCTTGACATGCTTGCTTATAATATAAAGTACACTATTATATTAACTTTAAGTTGTTTGTTGATAAATATTGCATTGAATCTGATCTTTATTGTTTCAGCTCACTTAACACATTTTGTACTTTTACACTTTCTGCCTGTTGATGCGTCGCGCTGTCCAATCAGAGGCGGCTAAATTTGCATATTACAGGAAGGATTTCTGGGATAGCATTGAGTTTACAGACGCTGTCTTCTTAAAACTGAACAAATATTTAAAAAGAGCCAAATGAGCCAGTCTTTTGAACGACTCTTTTCAAAGAACGGATCACAAAGATGCGGATCCCATCAAAGAGCCATAAATCCCATCTCTACTAGTTTCAAAAGCTTATGAAAAACCTACATCATGTCACAGAGCGTTAACCTTGCGATAAAAAAAATTATCGCCGTTAAAACTGAGTCAAGTTAACGCAATAATAACGCGACATTTTTTACAGCACTAATAATAATAATAATAATAATAATAATAATAAAAGACAGGCGAGCACATAATTCCAAGTGGAAATTTGGTATATTTATTGTTCAGCCATACAAAACATTAGGCTAACCCAGTTTACATTTGTTAAGCATTTCTAACTAGAATATCCTATAGAATACCCTATAAGCATAGCATATATAAATGTTATAACAAAACACAGTCCTAGCCTACAACAACAAAAAATCAACAGTATAGGCTACTGTAGCCATTATAGGGCTATGGTTGCACATTTCTAAAACTATTTGGGCTTGAGCCTCCGTGCAAGTGTTAAACTCAATATAACATAGCTGACCTTGTTTGAATATGAATAAGAAAAACGAGAAAATCAAACACGGGTAAACGAAACAACTAAGCCTATTGCTTAGGCTATCGGGTTCTTTGAACAGCTATGGAGAAACAGAAAATTGTTCACTGTTGAGGGCTTCAGCATACTGCGCCTTTCCTCCAGTATGCGACCACATATGCTGAACACGCGCTCGGATGGTGCGCTGGAACCTGGAATGGCCAGTACATGCCGTGCCAGTTTGGCAAGTGTGGGAAAGTCATAGCAGTGATTTTTAAATTGAATAAATTGAATGATACATGTTGATGGATTAATTTGTTGTTTCTCACCTGTGAAAGGTAATCCCATATGATCTCGTTTGGACGGTAAACCTGTTGGTACAGTTAAACGCAGCACATGAATCTTTATTCTCCACTTTGACCTATCCAATATGGCGACGAGGATGATGTATGATTCTACGCGGAAGGCGGCGTCTTTAATGGTCCGGAATAAATTGAATGCTACACGTTGATGGATTAATTTGCTCTTCTACGCCCTTTTTGAGGAATGTATTGTAGGACTTAAACCCACATCTGAAGAGGTGAGATCGCTCCTTTTTTCCCTATTTTTGCTGGCGGGATTGACTCTGCCCTAAGGGCAGAGTCTCTCTCTCTCTCTCTCTCTCTCTCTCTCTCACTTTGCACCATTACACAATAAATATTCACAGTGAAAATATTTTGTAAGCGCGTTTCATGAACCAAGTTATAGGATTTGTTGACAACTCACATCGAGTTCGTTACACTTCTACCCGGCGTGAAGCACTCACAGTCATGTGGTTGTGACGTCATCGTAAACAAATCCGTTCTACTCATCCAGACGACTTCACGACGGCAACGTTGCCAGATCTTTCCACTCTGGAACCCGTTCTCAAAAAGATTGCGTTTTGGGCACCCAAAACGCCGGTGCCGTGTGGACGCCAGGCCTAAACGATAAGCAATTGTATCGGAGTCACCTGAATCCGTTGCCGTGTGGACAGGGCCTGACTCTCTCTGCAAATTTAGGCATCTTAAAATGCTTTTATTAATACCAAATAAAATATCCAGCACAAATTATATATGATAGACATAAATTAATAATTTATAAATTTTATTTCAAACACATTTTTAGTTAGCGGGACTGCAGCTTATCACCGCTCCCGTCCGCGCTGCATATGTGCACTCCCGCTCCCGCCCGCGCCCGCATATGTGCACTCCCGGTCCCATCCGCGCCCGCAATGAGCTTTCAAAATTTGTCCCGCGCCGCACTGCTTTGCGGCGGGTCCTGCGAGTCCCGCGGGACTCCCGCAGGAGTGCAGGGCTCTAGCTCCGGTTTCCCCCACAGTCCAAAGACATGCGGTTAGGTTAATATGGGATGACCTTGGGTTGAGGTGCCCTTGAGTGAGGCACCTAACTCCCAACTGCTGCCCGGGTGCTGTTAGCATGGCTGCCCACTGCTCTGGGTATGTGTGTGTGCTCATTGCTCACATGTGTGTGCATGTGTGTGTTCACTGCTTCAGATGGGTTAAATGCAGAGAGGTGTGACGAATAAAGTTGTGCTTTCTTTCTTTTCTTTCTTTCCCCTCCCACCAGAATGATGAGTCCTTGTGCCATTGTTTATGAACATGATAGTCAAAATGTTTAGTCATGGTGTAAGTATAACAGTTTGCTCTGTAAGTATTTTCTAGTGAAAACTGTGACTGGGATTTTGAAAATGCACAAGGCAGCACTTTTTTCTGTGTGGTATAACAATATCAATACAACAAAGTTACACATTCCTCTGTGTGTGTGTGTGTGTGTGTGTGTGTGTGTGTGTGTGTGTGTGTGTGTGTGTGAGTGAATTGGTTGCAAAAGACTAGATATGATTCAAAGTTTTTACCCTCTGCCACCTCTGTGAGGTAGCTTTGCAGTACCATATGGTACAGTACAGTACAGTAAAATGCAGTACAGTAATGTTTGAATACATATATTTCCTGTATTGTAAATATAGTACAATGCTTGCTTACTTTGTTTCAGCCTGTGGTTCCAAAGAGGAACATTGGGCACTGACAATCTTCCTCCACTCTTTCTGGTTCTGTGCTTCTTTCTCCAATTGTTTCCAGATGTTGCCAGCTGTCTGGATCTCTGCTGTTGTGTTCCGTCTCAAGGTATTCCAGGGGTGACCTCTTTTTCTTTTCCCCTGGGGGTTCCACTGTAATGCCTGTCTTGTGATGTTGTTCCTCAGTTTCCGGAGGTATAGCCAATCCACCCACATTTTCTTCACTGTATTTGGGTTACCATGGGTGTATCTTTTGTTCTTACCAGCAACTCTTCATTGGTAATCTTTTCTGGCCAGCATAGCCTTAGGATCCTACATAGGTGTCTGTTGACAAAAGCCTGGATATTCTTTAGGCATGTTAGTTCTTTCTTTCCTTTGTCAGTCTGGTCTCAAGAGACTGTCATGTATGTAATGACTGTATGATGCATCTAGTGTGTAGGCATAGCGCTTGTGTGCTTGCCACCTCTCACTTTCAGCTGTCACCACTGGTTAGCGGAGCTGCTGTGCAGCACCGTGAAAAGAAAGCCGAGTATGTAAGTCTCTCCTGCCAGAATATAGCCTCTTCACAGCAAGTCCTATGCAGTGCCTCCACATGGCTAGAGAGAGAAACTGGGCACCGCAAGGCCCCAGGCTAAACTGCAGGGAGCTCTGAGGAGGTCTGGCCCCCAGACATGTGGCATGCATGGGCCACTGGAATGTGGACACGCCCTGATGCCTATGAACCAGACCCCCAACTATGGGTAAATAGCACACAGGTAGACGGAGTTCGTTCACCTAGGAAGGCGGTCCATCTAGGGGAAGGCACCCTGATTTCAAACCTGCAGCCAAGATGGTGCCAAACATCATGCTCTGCATTCCTTTGGATTACCACCATCAAGGCCGAGAGGGGGATTCTGATGTTTGGGCAGCCCAGGATCTCCATACCTTTTGTCCAGGCTTCATGCCCTAGAGTGAGGACACAACAGGGAAGCTGTCAGTTTATGGGTTATAAGCCCCTCCCGATAGATGTAGGGTGTATGGGGCACCACAAGTCAACTTCGATGGTGGAATAGCTCATCGTATCCTATTGGCCAATCATAGCCCGCCTCAAGCCAGGCAGCCCCCAGACAGTTAGTTGTTGGCCAGCCTACGTCTGCTCCTCCAGAGGGTTTAGTGCTTAATGCATTACTCAAGCATGACAAGCGGATGGAAACCCTGCACCTGACAAGCAAAGAAACTTGAAAACAAAGAAGACACCAGTTTTTCAACTTGCAAGCTAGAATGTGCTCACTATGTGCACAGGCCTCTCTGATGACTTCCATGAGGTGAACAACACTAGGAAGATAGCCATTATTGACAGGGAACTCATTCGACTTAACATTAACATAGCTGCCCTCTAAGGAGTATTAGTACAATGCATAAATACATAAATATAATACAGTACAATAAATAACTGAATGAATAAATGTAAAAGCAAGTGGAATTCTGTACTTCAAAGCTTTACATTAAGTACACAGTTTTACTGTATGCGCAGTACAATCACATTTTTTGATTAACCACCTGTTCTCCCAATGAAATGTCTGTATGATTGAGGATACAGTGGTTCTACTAATACTTGGCTGCACCCTTTGACCAGCCTCGGTCATTGCAAGACCATGATTGAGGATATGGTCCATAATTGTATCCCTTATTTCATCAGGAACATGCCTATGTAGTTGTACGGTACTTGGCCTCTTCTTCCTCTTCCTCTGTTTTGCCTCCTGACCTTTCTACTTCTACCTCTACCTTACTCCTCTTCTTCTAGACTGTTGTCCTTCCATTAGCCTACTGTGTCAGAAATCATTACACTGTGTTCTGCTTGCCAATTGAAGGTTCATGGGATTCACCTCTGAGCTATTATAGAGAACTGGTTGATCTGATGCTTCACACGTTCCCCTTCATAAGTGGAAGTTAAGACTCACCTGAGACCAGTTCATCAATTTAGGACACGTTTACAAAAAAAAAGTAATAGAAATGTATCAAATATGATTGCTGATAGTGATTCATTTCATATTCTCATTCTCCTTGATTTAAGTGCTGCACTTGACACCATCAATCATGACACACTCATCTCCCGTCTGTCAGCTATTGGTATCACAGACATCGCCCTCCACTGGTTTCAGTCCTACCTCACCAACAGACGGTTTGTCACACTGGGTCCACACAAGTCCTCCAGGTCCCCTGCCACTTGTGGTGTCCCCCAGGGTTCTGTTTTTGGGCCCCTCCTCTTCCTTATACATATCCTGCCTCTTGGCCAAATTATTCGTAGCCATGGTCTTCACTTCCATTGCTTTGCTGATGATATTATATCTCACTACATCCTTCCCCACTGACCCCCCTCCCAGTTCCCTCAGTGACTGTCTATCAGTCCGAAAGTGGTGGATGCATAATAATTTTCTAAAACTTAACACAGATAAAACAGAAATCATTCTTATCTGCCCCAAATCTCCATTGTCTAAATCTTCCAACTTCAGTCTTAACATCGATGATGCACTTGTTGAATCTTCAACTGTTGTCAGAAACTTTGGAATACTGCTTGACCCCTCAGTCAACTTTGATCCCCACATTAAATCCCTCACCAAGACTGCTTTCTTCCACTTCCGGAACACTGTCCACCTTCACCCCTTCCTTTCCATTTTGGTCCACTCTTTCATTATGTCCCACCTAGATTATTGCAATTCCCTTCTCATTGGCCTCCCAACTAAATCCCTTCATAGACTACAATACATTCAGAACTCTGCAGTGAGACTCATCACCAATACCAAACGATCTGCTCATATCACCCCCATTCCTTCTCAGCTTCACTGGCTACCTGTTCTGTCCCAAATTAAGTATAAAATCCTACTACTCACCTTCAAAGCCCTCCATAACCTTGCTCCTCCTTACATCCATGACCTTCTGACCCCTTACACTCCATCCCCCTCTCTTAGATCCTCTAACCATAATCTTGTTGCTGCCCCTGCACCAGACTCTCTACTCTGGGTGGCAGGTCCTTCAGCGCCATGGCCCCCAAGCTCTGGAATTCCCTCTCTCAACCCCTCCATGACTGCTCTTCCCTTCTTTTCTTCAAATCACATCTCAAAACCTTTCTGTTCATGAACACTTATCCTCCACCACCACTGTATAAACTTACCACTCTTTACCAACCTTTTGTGTATGTGCGTTCTGTTTTCTTTGTTTTGTTTTCTTGACCTATGTTAAATGACCTTGAGTTTGAGAAAGGCACTATATAAATGTAACTTATTATTATTATTATTATTATTATTATTGACAAATTATGAGAACTAGTTCAACACTTTTGCATGTGATGACTTAAGCAATTAAATAATGCCGAGATGTTTTGGGAGGTAGAACGATTCAACAGAGAACCAACATAATGCATTTTGACCGGCATGACATGAGCAATTGATAATGTAAAAAAACAATAGACAATTGGACACAATCAGTTGCATGGATGTACCAAAACATTTGCTGTTTGTTCAAGATAATGAGAAATTGCTTTTATGATGTGCACAACTGATTATATGATATGGAGTTTGAACAAACAGTCTTGGGAATTTCAATTCTGATCTGAGAAATGCACCAAACCGACTGAGGAAACTGTAATATCAAAAAATGGCTTTTTTTTCCAGAAAATCCTGACACTTCAGACTCCTTCCTTCCCATTAGGAGTCGCCACAGCAGATAATGTCCTTCCTTCTTCTCCTGTCCTCCATATCTTTTTCTGTTGCACCAACCGTCCTCATGTCCTCCTTTACCACATCCATAAATCTCAGCCTTGGTCTTTCTTGTTTCCTTCTACCTGGCAACTCCATCTCCAGCTTATGGCTGTCCGTTGATATTCAACGATGATGACGAGGTCCTCCTCTTTACTGTCTTCTTTGCCTTCCCAGGTCTTGCTGCTGTTGCTGTTGGGGTTGTCGCCGTCTGTCGCTGTCTGTCATGTGCCCGCTTACGAGAGAGAAGCCCGATCCTGGACTGGAAGATCCTGGAACAATGACGACAGGTGAAGGGACCAGGCACGGGAGCAGAGGGAAGGAATAGCCAAAGGCATCGCTGGGCCTGTTTCTCCTCCCTCAGCCTGGTCCGTTCTTCCTCGAAGTGGCAGACTCCCTGGGACACAGTCTGCTTCCAGTTCATGCGGTCCTTGGTGAGGATCTCAAGGTCAGCAGGAGGGATGTTGCACAACTGCAGGGATGACTTCAAGAAGTCCTTCCAATGCTTCTTGGGCCTTCCATGGGAGCGGGTCCCTTCTGTGAGTTCTCCGTGGAGGACCATCCGGGGCATTTGGGGGCGGGTGAGGGGAGGACATAGCCTGCGCAAAGGATCTGTTGTTGACGGTGGTGATGAGGGTGCGCAGTCCTCATCTGCACCACTTTGCTCCCTGCCGGGGATCCAGGTGGCAAGCGAGGGAGCAGGACGACCAGGGCCGACGGGGGGCTGCGCCTCCAGTGATGGTTCCCGGGAGGATGGGGATCCGTGTCTGAATCGCCAGAGCATTTGGACTGCCTGGCTTTCAGCCTGTGTTCACCCTTCCATCAGTGATTCCAGGAATCACCCCCTTGCAGGACCAGCATTCTTTTCCCAATACGCCCTGGATCTCTCCTCTGTACGTGTCCAAACCATCTCAATCTCGCCTTTCTCACTTTGTCTCCAAACAGTCCTACATGTCCTGTCCACTAATATACTCATTTCTAATCCTATCCAACTTTGTCACTCCCAATGAACATCTTGTCACAAATCACTCCTGACCCTCTCCTCCATCCATTCCAACCTACTTATGCTCTCTTCCGCACTCTCCATTACTTTGCACTGCAGACTCCTTCCAAAAGTGCGAAATAAATCTGTGTTCATAGAGAATATGGCAAAACAGGACAACATTTCAATCATACCAGTCAATATTTAATTATAAAATACATATATGTTATTTACCAGCTGGGAGGTCCGTATCGTGAAATACCGTGACCGAGATCTTGAAAGTACTGAGCGAGGCCCTCTGGGCCGAGGTCAGTATTCAAGGCTAAGGTCATGGTATTTCACCATACGGACCGACCTTAAGCTGGTAAATAATATATTTATTTTTTTCTTTACCAAATTCTAACAGAAAACGAGAGCGCCCGAAAGGGAAAACCGAACCGAGCTGCCATTTTGAATCCTCATTCACGGCTGTAATGCAAATGGCTTCCTCCTTGGTATACAAGTGCACTTCCATGGCAGGAAAAAACTACATTTTGCAGCCTATGTAGTCCCCTATTTATACAAAATTGAGTCATTCAGGATTCAGCCATGTTTTTGCTCAGTGTGAGCAACAGTTACAGGTTTTTAGCTTTCTCCTGAAATGTTTTCTTTTATTTCGTCTTCCTCAGGGTAGTAAAACTCGCGTCCGCTGTGAAGACTGTCGTTATCGCTATCCATGCTGTAAAATTAATGCTATTCACCTCAGAAATGCTGGCAAAAATTTATAAGATGTTTGATAATCTTATAAATAAATCTTATAAAAAAGATAAATCTTGACAAAAATTGCTACTATGTTTGTTGTTGCGAACGAGCGAGTCGCCAGAGGTCCGAAAAAATAAATATGCTATATTATTTCGGATTATGGGCGGCACGGTGGTGTAGTGGTTAGCGCTGTCGCCTCACAGCAAGAAGGTCTGGGTTCGGGCCCCGTGGCCGGCGACGGCCTTTCTGTGCGGAGTTTGCATGTTGTCCGCGTGGGTTTCCTCCGGGTGCTCCGGTTTCCCCCACAGTCCAAAGACATGCAGGTCTATGTGTCAGCCCTGTGATGACCTGGCGACTTGTCCCCGCCTTTCGCCCGTAGTCAGCTGGGATAGGCTCCAGCTTGCCTGCGACCCTGTAGAAGGATAAAGCGGCTACAGATAATGAGATGAGATGAGTAATAAAGTCATAAACTGACAGTTATCACACCAGCCACTAGGTGGCAGCAGCAGCTGCTGCGTTCCACCGTTCACACCATTTTGATGCTGTAAATGATAATATAAACAACCATAGCTGGTTTAGAAATCCACTAGCTTGTTTAATTGCCTATAGATGAAAAAGACTGTTCGTTGTTGTGTTCGGAAATCAAAAGCTTCTTCAACGGAAGTCAGAACTATTTTTCCGAACTGTATTCAGTATTCTGGATTCTGATTGGTTCAGAGTATGGCGCTTCCTGAGATGGGAGGCGGAGTCGATGGATTGGACAAATGGGGTGCTTGGGATTCTGTCGTACTCGCCAATGAGTGGACAAATGGGCGGGGTTTATTGAAATACGGGTGGGGTTTTAAAGAAAAAAAAAAACCTAAGGCATACTTGGGACGTAGACAAGTTCTCGCGAGAGGACAAGCGGAAGTTGGGCAGATGGGGTTTTGGATGACAGAGAGACGAAAGTAATGGTTTGTTTTTATGGTTAAACATGTCAGGCAGGTGTGTGTGAGTTACAGCTGGGTGAAGTCCAGACGGAACCGGGAAGTTTTCATGCTGTGCGACTTGTTGTTGTTGTTATTATTGTTGTTGCACGAGCTCCCGCTGGCGCTGTTGCCCAAGCCGACTTGCACTCGTTTGTCCCGGGGTCATCGGCCACTGCGCCCGCTTCCTGCCCACCGAGAGTCGGCAGAATGACCGGAGAGAAGATCCGCTCCCTCCGTAAGGACCACAAGCCCGGGAAGGACGAGGACTTGCTCGAGCCGGATGAAGAAGCCGCGACCGGCACCTTCACATCGGCCAGCAGGACGAGCAGCAAAGGCAAGAGCAACAAGATCTTCAGCAACCACAAGCTGGTGAAATCCGCCTCGCAGCACAGCCACAACAACCAGCAGCAGCAGCAGCAGACCCAGCTCAACGCCAACACTAACGGCATCTCCACCCCGGAAACCGGCGACGATAAAAACAAAAACCCGATTATTCGAAGCGCCGATGATTTCCCGGTGCACGAGTGCGTGTTCAAAGGAGACGTGCGGCGATTATCGTCGCTTATTCGCACTCAGAATATCGCACAGAAAGATGTTCATGGTAAGTTTGATCCGGTTTGACATCAACGCACAATTCTCTTCATGTACACACTATCCGATTATTCGATCATTCTTGGTTGAAATGACCTATAAACTACGATTTATTGACTTTACGGTGCACAGATCTCCTACAATCTCAGGAAAATAAGGGTACTAAACGGTCCTATTCCTTGAGCGGTACCATCAAGAGTATATCGTCACTGCAGCGTTGTAGTCGAGTCACTAAACCTCGAGTCGTTTAAAAAAATTCGAGTCCAATTCGAGACCGCACCATCTGACAGCTGCTGTTTATGCATCATTAACATTAGTTTGTTCTCTTTGTCAGGGAGTGTCGAGTATTCTGTCAGAGATGGTTGGGAGACGGATGTAAGTGCTGAAAGTGTGTTTACTCATACAAGTGAAGACGGTAAACGATCCAGAACGGCAGGCGAAACAGTGAAATGGGGGATAGATAGATAGATAGATAGATAGATAGAGCGAGGCACAAACAGGCTATCAAAGACGAGAAACAGGAAATAAGGCTCGGTAGTGTATCAGTAATGCAAGTCAATACTTCGCAAAGTAAGTGTTTTTATATAGGTGCGGTGGTTGCGAATAAGCGATTATCGATAATTGCTTATTTGTAGTCATACAGTAATAACGCACAGAAAGATGTTCATGGTAAGTTTGATCCGGTTTGACATCAACGCACAATTCTCTTCATGTACACACACGTGCGCTATCCGATTATTCGATCATTCTTGGTTGAAATGACCTATAAACTACGATTTATTGACTTTACGGTGCACAGATTTCCTACAATCTCAGGAAAATAAGGGTACTAAACGGTCCCATTCCTTGAGCGGTACCATCAAGAGTATATCGTCACTGCAGCGTTGTAGTCGAGTCACTAAACCTCAGGTCGTTTAAAAAAATTCGAGTCCAATTCGAGACCACACCATCTGACAGCTGCTGTTTACGCACCATTAACATTAGTTTGTTCTCTTTTTTGTCAGGGAGTGTCGAGTATTCTGTCAGAGATGGTTGGGAGACGGATGTAAGTGCCGAAAGTGTGTTTACTCATACAAGTGAAGACGGTAAACGATCCAGAACGGCAGGCGAAACAGTGAAATGGGGGATAGATAGATAGATAGATAGATAGATAGATAGATAGATAGAGCGAGGCACAAACAGGCTATCAAAGACGAGAAACAGGAAATAAGGCTCGGTAGTGTATCAGTAGTGCAAGTCAATACTTCGCAAAGTAAGTGTTTTTATATAGGTGCGGTGGTTGCGAATAAGTGATTATCGATAATTGCTTATTTGTAGTCATACAGTAATAACACACAAAGATGTTCATGGTAAGTTTGATCTGGTTTGACATCAACGCACAATTCTCTTCATGTACACACACGTGCGCGATCCGATTATTCAATTAATCAATCATTCTTGGTTGAAATGACCTATAAACTACGATTTATTGACTTTACGGTGCACAGATTTCCTACAATCTCAGGAAAATAAGGGTACTAAACGGTCCCATTCCTTGAGCGGTACCATCAAGGGTATATCGTCACTGCAGCGTTGTAGTCGAGTCACTAAACCTCGAGTCGTTTAAAAAAAATTCGAGTCCAATTCGAGACCGCACCATTTGACAGCCGCTGTTTACGCACCATTAACATTAGTTTGTTCTCTTTTTTGTCAGGGAGTGTCGAGTATTCTGTCAGAGATGGTTGGGAGACGGATGTAAGTGCCGAAAGTGTGTTTACTCATACAAGTGAAGACGGTAAACGATCCAGAACGGCAGGCGAAACAGTGAAATGGGGGATAGATAGATAGATCGAACGAGCGAGGCACAAACAGGCTATCAAAGACGAGAAACAGGAAATAAGGCTCGGTAGAGTATCAGTAGTGCAAGTCAATACTTCGCAAAGTAAGTGTTTTTATATAGGTGTGGTGGTCGCGAATAAGCGATTATCGATAATTGCTGATTTGTATTCATACAGTAATAACGCACAGAAAGATGTTCATGGTAAGTTTGATCCGGTTTTACATCAATGCACAATTCTCTTCATATACACACGTGCGCGATCCGATTATTCGATCATTCTTGGTTGAAATGACCTATAAACTACGATTTATTGACTCTACGGTACACAGATTTCCTACAGTCTCAGGAAAATAAGGGTACTAAACGGTCCCATTCCTTGAGCGGTACCATCAAGAGTATATCATCGCAGCAGCGTTGTAGTCGAGTCACTAAACCTCGAGTCGTTTAAAAAAATTTGAGTCCAACGTTCCGACCGCACCATTTGACAGCCGCTGTTTACGCACCATTAATGTTAGTTTGTTTTCTTTGTCATGGAGTGTCGAGTATTCTGTCAGAGATGGTTGGGAGACAGATGTAAGTGCCGAAAGTGTGTTTATTAATACAAGTGAAGACGGTAAACAATCCAGAACGGCAGGTGAAATGGGCGATAGATCGAGCGAGCGAGGCACAAACAGGCTGTCAAAGACGAGAAACAGGAAATAAGGCTCAGTAGTGTATCAGTAATGCAAGTCAATACTTCGCAAAGTAAGTGTTTTTATATAGGTGCGGTGGTTGCGAATGAGCGATTATCGATAATTGCTGATTTGTAGTCATACAGTAATAACGCACAGAAAGATGTTCATGGTAAGTTTGATCCGGTTTTACATCAACGCACAATTCTCTTCATGTACACATACACGTGTTATTCGATTAATCGATCATTCTTGGTTGAAGTGACCTATAAACTACGATTTATTGACTCTACGGTACACAGATTTCCTACAATCTCAGGAAAATAAGGGTACTAAACGGTCCCATTCCTTGAGCGGTACCATCAAGAGTATATCATCACTGCAGCGTTGTAGTCGAGTCACTAAACCTCGAGTCGTTTAAAAAAATTTGAGTCCAGCGTTCCGACCGCACCATGTGACAGCCGCTGTTTACGCACCATTAATGTTAGTTTGTTTTCTTTGTCAGGGAGTGTCGAGTATTCTGTCAGAGATGGTTGGGAGACGGATGTAAGTGCCGAAAGTGTGTTTATTAATACAAGTGAAGACGGTAAACAATCCAGAATGGCAAGCAAAATCGTAAAACGGTGAAATGGGCAATAGATCGAGCGAGGCACAGACTATCGGAGACCTGGCAGAATCAAAGACAAGAAACAGGAAATCAGGGATCAGGAACCCAAACAAGGAAATGAGGCTCGATAATGCATCAGCAATGCAAGTCAGTACTACGCAAAGTGTGTTTTCACAGTTTTTATATAGGCGCGCTGATTGCACCTTAATCCTGTGCAGGTGCGAGTCGTTTACGGCGTGCGAGAGTCCACTTGGCGTGTGCGCTGTCCGGAGCGCGCCCGAGAGTCTATCTGATGCATGTGCCAAGGTGCGCAGGTATAACACTGTTGCACAAAATTGGTACAAAAATTAATGTAGATATAATAATTTGGCATAAGATATTTATGGCATGTTAGAAAATTTAAAGAAAAAGTCCAAGTCACCGTTTCCAATTTACAAGTCCGAATCCAGTTAATGCATGAGTCCAATTTCGAGTCATCAGTGCTCGAGTCCAAGTTGAGTCACGAGTCCTTAAGATTAGGGCACGAGTCAGACTCGAGTACCACAAGCCTGCATCATTGTCGTCCCCGATCCGGGCTTGAAGTGAACCATGTTTAGTTGACTTGACCAGAATTGCAGCAGTAGGGTGGCCAGTTCTTTTCTGCGCAGTCCTATGGGCAGTTTTGAATAGCCAGTGAGCCTAACTGCCTCTGCATGTCTTTGGACTGGGGGGGGGAACCAGAGAACATGTACATGGAGAACTCCACACAGAAAGGCCCCCGTCGGCCACTGGGCTCGAACCCAAAACCTTCTTACCATGAAGCGACAGTGCCAACCACTACGCCACCATGCCGCCCTATCAAGAGTACACTTGCTTCTAATACTGGGATCAGACGACATGAATTTAGGGGTGTTCACATGGCAACTTTTACTCCGGTGTAGCACCGGGGCTGCCCCAGCTTAAACCGGTGCAAATCTAACCCTGCTCGGGAGGTGGTTTAAGAAATTTACTCTGGAGTAAATGCTAGTTTGCGGGGCATCACCGATATAAAATGGGACGTCTGAACGTTATGCGTGAGGAGAGTTGATTACATACGGGCATTGCATAATTTGCATCCTGGTATTTTGCGCTTCCAAAATGGCGAATATCAACAACAACAGAACTGCGTGTCTTCCAGTGTTGCCAGATTGGGTGGTTTTAAGTGCATTTTGGCGGATTAAACATATTTTGGGTTGGAAAACGTCAGCAGTATCTGGCAACACTGGTGTCTTCATCCACGTTGTTTTCCCGGCGCTTGGTGATGCCGTGACAACCGGGAAAAGGAAGTACATTTTCACGCATGCGCATATTTCATTTCCGCATTATTACTATCGTATAGCACGGTCGCAGAAACTGCCGTGTGAACGCAAGTAGGGATGCACCGGTGCTAACACGCTTCTCTCTAGTAAGCAGGTTTGTGACGTGTGAACGCTCCACAAAATTTACACCGGTGTAAGATATATCACAACAAAATACATCGGTGCAGCATCAGTGCAAATATGTGCCGTGTGAACACCCCTTTTGACACGATTTTCCAGCATCAGGAACGACGAATGGAAGTTGTAGTGTGTCATCATTGGAGAATAGTGACATGGCAACGTGACACTCTGATGAAAAGTTAAGTCTTTCAGAATATTTAACAGTTATTCCATGAAATCAAGTCGTACATGAGCCGAAAGTCGACGAGGCACGTAGCACTGATTAGGCTAGAAGCCATGTATGATGAAATTGAGTGGAATAATTTTTTTTTTTTTTTAATTTTATCCACATTCACTGGATTTTGAGAAACGGAGCATTTTTATTTGCATTTTTTGCAAATTCGATAAATAAAAACTTTATACAAAATGTCAGACGGAATAACTTCCGCTTAGAATGTAAACAAACCGGCGAAATGACAGGAGCAATTTGTGAAGAATGTCGTAATAATAATTCTTAAAAAAAAAAAAAGCTACGTTCTTACCATCAAATACTTATATTTTGTTGCTTGTATTTTTTGAGGTTTTGTTTTCAAGTAGTTTTTATTTCGTCCTCGGTTGCTTTAGCGACACGCGCCGCCATTTTGTTTTTCTCTACTCATGGTATATGAGCTGATATCCTAGAGTGTGATTGCTCATGTCCAGCGAATATGGATGGAATAAATATATATATTATATCCATCATCCAAAAATTCCCGTGCAGGGATTGGCCAAGGATGGGTCATGTGACATACAGTAAAGTAGTTCCACCATTGATTAAGCAATGTATCTTGTAAAAAAAAATGGATATGGTGTGAATCAGTTGGTCATGGTATATTTTGGATATACCATGAACTGATGTCTCTATTTTGAGCTATACGGTTGACTCGAGTCACAACTGTGGCTCCGCGAGCATTTGTGTGGTGTGTAGATTGACGGATCATGATTATGCTGAGCGAGGCAGAGTTAGACCTCGCTGTAATATTTTTATTTTCAGGTTTATTTCTAATCCTTTGGAGTTAACACTTGTTTATTTTGTAATTTTTTTTGATGAGGGATATAAATCTAATATACCGTGCGCTGAGAGGCGCCAGGAATTATGGATTTCATTCCATTCGATTTGTTTATTTTACAGGAAAAGATATAAAAAGTGCCGTTTCAGTTCCAGTTAAACGGGTCTGACTCGGTGAAAACTGGTTTACAGGAGGTTCCTCTTCCGCAGCACGAAACAAAGAAAGATCACATCAAAATACAATCAAGATAAAAATCTCATTGACCAGACAAACAGAGACAAACCGTAATTAAGGACGTCAATAGAAATGAAAACAATCCAGACAGCTCCACACACAGACATTGAAAGCGGAGAGGATTTTGGTGTGTGGATGGAAAAAGTGATCTCTGACCCTTCGTGTTTTTATAAGCAGGTACTGAAAGAAGCGTGTGTTACAGATCGAGTCGAGCCGCTGTATGTTCTGTGTTGGGAGAAAAGCAGTAAGTGTTGCTGAGGGGCAGTTGGTTTTGAATCTGGAAATAAAATGGAACAGCGCGAATGTTTTTGTAGTTCTGAAAAGTCATGGCATTTGAATGTGAAAGTGCAGTGCAGTGATGAGTCCGAGTAGGAAGTTTACGGTGGGATGAGTAGCATGCTAGAGATGCACAATGGTGTAACAGGGAAAAAAATTAAAAATTCAGGTTTTGATTTTATGTACTGAAATAACTATTAGGCACAATTTTTACAATATCTATATAAATTAGTTGTTTTTACTAGGGCTGTAACGATACACCCAACTCACGATTCGATTCGTATCGCGATTTTTGACCCACGATTCGATACGCCCACGATTTTTTAAAAAAATGTTTTTTTAAAGTAGTAAATTTGACTTATTAACATTTACTTACTTACATTAACTATTTAATAACAAATAATTCAGACCACTGCAGAGAATGAGTAATATGTATGCAAAAATGAACAAATGTATATCCAAAGATTGTTTTATTTCTCAAAATAATACTGTTGAGCCGGAAGCTCTGTTTTTTTCGGTTCTGAAAAAGTCATTTTTCCAAATCGTGTAAATCCGTTAAGATTTTTTTTTTGGGGGGGGGGGGCTCTCTCACTGTCTCACTCTCATAGGGCCAATGATTTTCTGTGATCGCGGAAAACAGATGGAAATTACGGAATTTTTATGGTGAAACGTTGCTCGCGTGTCAAAATGTAACTGCCGCAGAAGGCTTCCGCCCAAGCAGACATGCCTTCAGTGTTGCCAGATATTGCTAACGTTTTCCACCCCAAAATATGTTCAAAACCAGCCAAAAAGCACCTAAACCTGCCCAATCTGGCAACACTGCATGCCTTTCCGGTCAAGTGATTGTAATTGGCTTGTGGCACACCTAGCCAGCCAATGAGCTGCTTGTCGCAGGTCGGCGAAAAAACGACTTACTAATAGATATTAAAAAAAAAAAGTAATTTAAGTAAGTTTAAAATGTAATTTAAATAAAAAGTAAAGTATTCATAAATTGAAGTTTGGAAGCGCCTCTGTTTTTGGGCGGAGGAGAAGTTTGAAAGGGTGTACCGCGATTCTGCCTTCTTGTATCGCGATACGGATCGTGGCTCTGCGTATCGCGATTTTGATTTCGATACGCATATTGTTACAGCCCTAGTTTTTACCCATTTTAACCTTGAAATCAGCATTTTAATGATTACCCATAATGCATTGTTTATCGCACTAAAACAAGCAAAAACGTCATAAGACAGTGGAAATACTACCTTTACTACCTTCACGTGGCGTCTTTCTCGATCGCACGTGCCTAGAAGCGTACCTTCTAGAACATTCCTGGGTGGTCACGGACTGTCACGTAGCCTAGTTCGGTTGTGAAACTCGCTAGGATGGAGTATTTTCGCGAGTTTAGTGGCAAACTTTTGCGCCGCAGTTTCTCTATTCTCAAAATTTGTAACCTGAAACCCTACAAGAAATGTTTCATAATGTTTGGGATTTTGAAAAATGCTTCTAGCAAATTTATTTCGCTGTTTTTTTCCATGAAACTTGGCATAAATCATCCTTAAGTGATGAGCATGACATTGTTATTTTGGTCTGGGTCACGGAGTTAGTTGGAAGCAAGAGAAATGAGAGTTTCTCAACTACAGCAGCACTTCTCACCATAGATGGCTGGCGTGTTTCACAGCGTTTGGGATTTACTAAATCGACTAAATCTCTAGATCTACTGAAGCTACGAGGACATAAATCACCAGGATTCTAATTTACTGGGTGAGAAGTATTATATATTTTTTTGAAAGGTTTATTCGCGCTACAAGTCCATGAAAGTTGGAATTGTTCGTGAAGGGGTTAGTTAGATTTTGGTAGCGTGACGCGCACGACAAGCAAAATAAAAACAAATTTTCTTCCAGATTTCCTTGCTTTATCAAAATTTATTTTTTGATACATTAAAAGACTGTGTGTTTATAATATTTAAACTTTTTTATTATAGAGAACATTTGATCAAAACTTTCAAAACAGCATTCAAAGTGATTTTTCACGGGTGTAAATGTTACGCGTGACGTCCATAATTACGTTAAATTTTAAGAACTCAAATTCTGTTAAAAATTCTAGATTTGTGCTATCATTCTGGAGTTTTGCTGAATAATACTTTAGGGAGTTCTCTTACAATGCTGAAAATTCAATGAGTTTTGGTGAAATTCTAGAAAAGTTATTTACATTTTAACGCACCCGATAGCGATTGTGCTCACACAGCGTGCTACTCATATGGATCTTGTACTTGTACTGCGCCCCTCACAAAATAGTACTATACCGGTCACGTCAGAAAATCCATAATTTCAATCGGAGTCTCTCAGTGCATCGTATATTTGATTTTATAATACATAGGGCCAAATTACTCAATTCTGATTGGTCAATCAAGGAGGGCTTTTTTTTTTCCCTTAACACGGGGCCGTATTTCTGAAATGCTATTGGCTAGGTCGTTGCTTGGTTACGGTTACAAAAATTAGCAAATTTTGTCAACTAAATGGCTGACTCTACTGACTCAGCAATGCCGCGTTTCGCCGTATTTGATGAAGAAATGATAAACCAATTGAAAGCTGCAAGCGAAAATTAAAATACCAAAAAAAGTACGAATTTTTGACTTTCCGTGTTTGAGAAATGGGCCGCAGAAAGACAAATAAACGACTCTCTAGTAGCATATGAATGCTGTGAGTTCGAATACACCTTGTCGCCGTGTCATGATGAAAGACGCTTTAGAAACTGATTCAAATGTGCAAGATAGTCTCACGCCCTGATTGGTTCAGAAAACGTGAATGACAAAATGTTGTGAACTTGAATGGCTTCCGAAGTATGAATTTGGCCCGATATATTATAAATCGTATGGGGCCGAGTAAAATTAAGGATCAATTTCACTCGTGATTTCAAAGTTTTGCGACTCGGGCAATTTTCGAAACTTCGAAATCACTCGTGAAATTAATCCTTAATGTTACTTGGCCCCATACGTTTACCGATACTAATATATGCACTTGAATGTTTGTTTTACTGGGAAATCCACCACTCGTATTTTTCATTCGAGCTCCATCCGGGACATGGAGAACCAAAACCGTGACACAAATCTGTATATGTCAGTCGTGAGGAAATCGATGAGTGAGTTGTTTTGATAAATTTGGGGACTTTTTGTTTGTGAATGTGTCGATTTATAATAAAAAGAAAATCATACATTGGCTTGAAGATATGAAGTTTATCTTCTCGTGTTGAAAAACTCGCATTTTTCATCCGAAATACATCGCGGATCTGAGTGACTTTATTTAAATAATATTGGCTGGCGTTGAGTGGTCTATCACAGTGGCCCCCAACCCCCGGGCCGCGGACCGGTACCGGTCCGTGGGTCATTTGGTACCGGGCCACACAGAAAGAATAAATAACCTGCACTATTTCCGTTTCATTCATTATCTGAGTCTGAACGATGTTTGATTTTGAAAAATGACCGGATTCTCTCCGTTACATCCGTCTATAACTCACGCTTGACCAGAGCATGTGAGCGGAGTGGAGTGGCGAGAATTTCGGTCCTCGCTCACGGAGGTGGTCGCTCCGCTCGCTCCCCGCTCAATGTCGCACCATGCCGCTTCGCCCGTTACCGCTCAGCGCTCCACCAAGATTGCATCCTGCTCCACTCCACACTCGCTCAAAAAATATGTGCACGCATGCGCATAGCGGACGTGGAGCACTTCCCGTATCTTTGCCCTCTGTCCCCCGCACTTTTTACAGCCATTACAACCACTTAATTAATTTTTAACAAGTGGAAACGTGTTTTTCCGAGCCGCCTCTAAACGCATCATGAGCAGGCGGAGCGCAGGTGGCAAACAAACACCGCTGTCGTTCATTCTGAGCCACGTTGGGCATGCTTCAGACTCGTGATGTGAGCGGTAACGGGGCGAAACTGGAGCGGGCCATTGCCTCGCTCCATCCTTCCCATCCTTGAAAAAAAAATCCCGCTCCGCGCTCTTTTCAAAATTCGTCCGCTCCGCTCACATGCTCTGCTCTTGACGCATGTCAAGACGCTTATCTCAGCGACCAAGAATGTTGGAGAGAGGACGTTACTCGTGTTATGTTGCTGACGCGATGTTACGAGGATGCTGCTAATAAAGTTGCATACGAATACACAGTGGATTCACGTTTATTACTATATTTAGAAAATACCACAGTTTATCCACCACACTTTAAAGGCTGGTCCGTGAAAATATTGTCTGACATCAAACCGGTCCGTGCCGCAAAAAAGGTTGGGGACCGCTGGTCTATCAGATATATTCCATTCAGCTAGCATGATGCGGAACGAGTTGAAGACGAGTAGCTGAATGGAATATATCTGATAGACCATGAAAAAAGCCAGCCAATATAATTACCTCATCGAGGACGGAGTCCACCAGGGGGCGAGGTATTGTTTTCTGTGGGGTTTCTTTGTTTTTGTTTGTTTGTTTTTGTTTTGTTAATGATGTTACGGGAAAACGTCTGGACCAATCTTCATGAAACTTTCAGGATAGACGGGCATTGGTCTCAAATAGAACCTCCAACATTTTGAGGGTCATCCGGTCAAGGTCACCAAAAAGGTCAAAATCGGTTTTTCACAATGTTTTCCTTCATATTCATTCAGATGAGTTCTGATTGGCTGAGAAGAATACGGTGTGCGAATGAGAATCAGAACCATGTTTATTGGCCAAGTCTGTTCCAGTGTTCTCCATGGGCGCTTTTGAAGTGGCGCACCGCCACGTTATAATTCTGGCCCGCCACCCTTCCCTTGGGCAAAAAAAAAAGTAACTTCATCAGTAAACACCAAATAATTTTGTAACTATTTAACACACTGAAGACCATGAAACGAATGCATACAGGGCTACCCCTGCGTTATGCTACACCGCACCACGCCACACTATACTGACACATAGTAACGCTGGAAGCTACAAGCTGCGGCTAGCCAGCAGCTAAATAACTTTGCGGGTGTTTGTAGCGTCATTGTGCAACGCTTACACTTGCAGTGTTCAGCGTAAATGAGTCCACCCGCTTTGAAACAATATCTCAATGAACACAAACAATTTCCAAAATGTTGACAAGACAAAGTTTAATATAACATCTGTTTAACTTATAACGTGAAAGTAAGGTTAATAATATAACTTAGATTACACATTTTTTCAGTTTTACTCAAATTAGGGTGGTGCAAAAATGAGTACACCCCACAACAAAAACTACTACATCTAGTACTTTGTATGGCCTCCATGATTTTTAATGACAGCACCAAGTCTTCTAGGCATGGAATGAACAAGTTGGCGACATTTTGCAACATCAATCTTTTTCCATTCTTCAACAACGACCTCTTTCAGTGACTGGATGCTGGATGGAGAGTGATGCTCAACTTGTCTCTTCAGAATTCCCCATAGGTGTTCGATTGGGTTCAGATCAGGAGACATACTTGGCCACTGAATCACTTTCACCCTGTTCTTCTTCAGAAATCCAACAGCGGCCTTAGATGTGTGTTTAGTCATGTTGGAAAAGTGCACGACGACCAAGGACACGGAGTGATGGTAGCATCTTCTCTTTCAGTATAGAGCAATACATCTGTGAATTCATGATGCCATCAATGAAATGCAGCTCCCCGACACCAGCAGCACTCATGCAGCCCCACATAAGGACACTGCCACCACCATGTTTCACTGTAGGCACCAGGCATTTTTCTTTGTATTCCTCACCTTTGCGACGCCATACAGTTTTGAAGCCATCAGTTCCAAAAACATTTATCTTGGTCTCGTCACTCCAGAGTATAGAGTCCCAGTAGTCTTCATCTTTGTCAGCATGGGCCCTGGCAAACTCTCGGCGGGCTTTTTTGTGCCTGGGCTTTAGGAGAGGCTTCTTTCGTGGACCGCATCCACGCATGCCATTCCTCTGCAGCGTACGCCGTATTGTGTCACGGGAAATAGTCACCCCAGTTTGGCTTTCTACTTCTTTAGATAACTGCAGTGAACTCGCATGCCGATTTTCTTCAACCCTTCTCATCAGAAGACGCTCCTGTCGAGGTGTTAACTTCCGTGGACGACCTGGACGTCTCTGTGAGATAGTTGCAGTTCCATCTTTCGTAAATTTTTGTACCACTTTTGCTACAGTATTCTGACTGATAAGTAAAGCTTTGCTGATCTTCTTGTAGCCTTCACCTTTGTGGTGTAAAGAAATTATTTTCTTTGGGGAATTCTGAAGAGACAAGTTGAGCATCACTCTCCATCCAGCATCCAGTCACTAAAAGAGGTCGTTGTTGAAGAATGGAAAAAGATTGATGTTGCAAAATGTCGCCAACTTGTTCATTCCATGCCTAGAAGACTTGGTGCTGTCATTAAAAATCATGGAGGCCATACAAAGTACTAGATGATGGAGTTTTTGTTGTGGGGTGTACTCATTTTTGCACCACCCTAATTTGAGTAAAACTGAAAAAATGTGTAATCTAAGTTATATTATTAACCTTACTTTCCCGTTATAAGTTAAACAGATGTTATATTAAACTTTGTCTCATCAACATTTTGGAAATTGTTTGTGTTCATTGAGATATTGTTTAAAATGTTACTTTTCAAAGGGGGTGTACTCATTTACGCTCAGCACTGTCTCTATCGTCTTTTCTGACCATACACAGTTGCAGTAATCATATAACAGCACACAGACACATTAGTTAAGTTCAGGTCTTTTATTTTGTGTATCTGTGATCATGTAGGCGAGAGCTGCGTTTTCCTGTTGCTTCCCTGTGGTTCTTTACTGCAGGACTTCCAGGTTTCTGGGTCAAAGAACCCGAACTACGGAGGCCGGGGTGGCTTTGTAGTGCCGGTCTCGGGCACGCGCACCAGCTCGTGCATTGATTGGAGTGGTTTCACCCAATTAACACTAATTATGTGTATTGTAAAAAAAAAAAGTATGAATTTATTGTAATTGGGTATTTTGTTTATGCATGGAAGTTCATTTATTTTTCTCACACACACAAAAAAATATAATTAATTCAGGGATGCGCAACAGGCGCATCAGTCTCAACTGAAATGTCAAATGAGTCTCGCGTTGATATTAATGATATGTACAGTAAGGATGTGTTAATTTTTTGTAAAATGATTTCGCATTTCCTATCCATTTATTGGCCAGTTTCACTGTCAAAAAAGCCCAAAGTCCGTCAGCTTCAGGGGGACTTCATCCCCCTGGGTCCCCCACTGGGGCCCCGCCCCCTCCTCCACCTTTTTATTTTTGAAAAGTGGAGAACCCTGTGTTCTCACGCAAGGTCAAGGTCACCAGAAAGGTCAAAATCTTTTTTTTTTTTTTGCAATATCTTCTTTCATATTCATCATAAGTGCTACTGGGCAAGGTTTATTTTGCCTGGCAACATGTTGTTGTTATACATACACACACTCTTCATATTAGCATTCTCAAAGGCCAACGCTAGCTTACCCATGACTCGATGCTGTTAGCACAGTAGCCCAGTTACCGTCTAGCCGGTGTAGTGTTAGCGGCCTGGCAGCCAAAACTCTCTCCAAATCTTCCACTTTTAACGTCGCAAACCTGGCGGCCATGTTTGTGTACAAACTGTCAGTCACTCCTCAACACGGAAGTTTTACATCTCCGTGTCTCTTTTCCAGTTTTTCGATGTCCGTTGGTATGTTTTTCTCTTGTAAATATGCGTGAAGAATATGTAATGACGTTTCGGTAGCCTTTCTGGTGTTCAGTGCGTCTTTAGTTTCAGTTTATTTATTTCGGGCTTAAACCGAGCACTGAATTTAACCCCGTCTTCTCTCTTTCCCGGCCGACAAAGAAATTATTGTGCACGTGCGCAACAGAAAAGTTTTGTCATTGGATCTTCGCATGAGTGCCGATGTGTGACGGCTTGTTGTCTTGATAATGTGCAATATTATAACAATAATGCATGCTCATTCGCCATTGGGGAGAATGGCGCGATACATGGAGGATAAGTGATATAACAATATTGCATACCATCAATAAACCTGCTAGAAGGGAATAGAATACATATGTTATTTACCAGCTGGGAGTTCCGTATCGTGAAATACCGTGACCGAGGTCTTGAAAGTACTGACCGAGGCCTCTGGGCCGAGGTCAGTATTCAAGGCCAAGGTCGCGGTATTTCACGATACCGCCCGACCTGAAGCTGGTAAATAATATATTTATTTTTTCTTTACCAAATTCTAACAGAAAACGAGAGCGCCCGAAAGGGAAAACCGAGCCGAGGCACCATTTTGAATCCTCATTCACGGCTGTAATGGAAATGGCTTCCTCCTCGGTATACAAGTGCACTTCCATGGCAGGAAAAAAACTACATTTTGCCGCCTATGTAGTCCCCTATTTATACAAATAGCAGTCATTCAGGATTCAGCCATGTTTTTGCTCAGCGTGAGCAGCAGTTACAGGTTTTTATCTTTCTCCTGAAATGTTTTCTTTTATTTCTTCTTCCTCAGGGTAGTAAAACTCGCTTTCACTGTGAACACTGTCGTTATCGCTATCCATGCTGTAAAATTAATGCTATTCTTCTGAGAAATGCAAAATAAATGTTGACAAAAATTGCCACTATGTTTGTTGTTGTTGTGAACGAGCGAGTCGCCAGAGGTCCGTATCCAGGGTCTGTATCGTAGGATACGGACCTGCTCGCCAGCCAATCAGAGCGCAGGATTTGATGGAAACTGGACCGTGAAAAAAATAACTGTCTTTATTCCATGGAAAAAGTGTCCTGTATGTGTAATAATTCTTGATATTTCACTCCGATGATGTCACTCCTAGTGTTTTCTCGCTGACTGGATGTCAAAATGGCGAACCGGTTCAAAATTAAAGTTCTTTTGATGAACTTGCATGTTTTTTATTTTTTAAATGGTATGTGGATGTCCATATAATATAAAGAACATTACACAGTGTTGAGAAGATATGAAGTTTATCGTCTCGTTTTGAAAAAAAAAAATATATTCACCGCTCGACGATAAACTTCATATCTCGCCTAGTTTGCCAACTCCTTGTTACGACCTGTTCCTTGATGGACAGTTTCTTGACCCTCCTCTTTGACTACATGTAATAACGTGAACGGTGATTGGTCGAGGTCAAACTTGTCACGATGCCAGTCTCCCGATCAAGACGCGGCAAGAATTTAGGCCCCGGTCACACCGCCCGAACTTTGCTGGAGCGTTCCTTGAACGGTGGGGGGGGGACCGAATTTCGACAACGCTCGTCACCGCGCACAAAATGGGAAAAAATCGAAAACACGGGCGTTGGCTTAGCGGTGCACCGCTGAAGCCGGCGTTGCTTTAGCGTTGGTTTAGCGGTAGCGAGCGTTGGTTTAGCGGTGACGCGAGCGTTGGTATAGCGGCGTTCTGCGCATGCGGGCTTTGGCTCGGCGGGGGTATAAAGTTGGTTTAGCACCAATCATAGCAAGTCTCTCAGCATCCATGGTGATACAGTTTTACTGTAACTTTGAGCAAATTCGATATAGATGAGGTCTGAACTCAACAGCAGCTCGATTCCAAATGAGCTCCTGGTCCATTTCTCCCGTATTTATAGCCAAATTCTGGTCCCGCTCCGACACCTCTATACCAACGCCAAACCAAAGTTCATCGCCGCCATGGATGGCTGCTTCAACGCCCGACACCGTTCCAGCAACCCCGTGTCCGCTTGTAAAACGCTTACAACCGCTCCACCGAAGTTTGTGCAACGTTTAATCGCCACCCGGGCAACGCTGGCGAAGCAGCGGTGGTCCAGCGTTCAAGATTTCTGCGTTGGCCTAGCGGACCCAAGCGTCCACGAACTTGCGTCTAGCGGTGCCAAACTTTGGCTGGGCGTTGGTGGAGCGGGGGTGAACTTTGCCGGGGCGGAAAATTGCCCCCTCCTCACCGCTCGCAATATTTTGTGCAGCTCAAAACTTTCGGAGCGGTAGGAGGGCCCCTCGAGAAACATCAGCGGTGGCCGAGCGTATACGGCGTTGCTTTAACGGGGCCAACTTTTGTTAAACGGTGGTGAACGGTTACGAGCGGTGATGAATTTTTTTCACCGCTCCAGGAACGCTCCAGCAAAGTTCGGGCGGTGTGACCGGGGCCTTATGGCACTAATCTGACATGGTGACCATCATGAAGGATTATAAAGATCATGTGGTCTGATTCCGGCGTACCTTTTAAAGCGCCACGTGAAGTGTACTTATTAGGTTAACGTGTACCAGTATAGGTACGGGTACACTTGAGTACTATTTATTTGACGTGACTAATCAATAATGACATTTACAAATGGGGTCATGAGAGAAACTTGTAATTTCTTCTTTTGTTTCATTCACAAATTAACATTCGAAATATTGAAGACAGATTTTCTTTGCTAATGTTCCTGGGCGTCTCATTCATACAAGCGACGTTTAAGTTAATCCGTGATCCGAGTTTCAGTTTTTCTTTTCCAGTATCCGAACTAAAAAAGAACGGACACACATATCCCTGTCATCCACCTCCGTTAAATAACTTTGTCCTGCTCCAGACTGTTATCGAAGATGCGCGCTGTCCACCTTTCCTATTACATTTTAGTGTTTTTACATTTTTAGAAACCTCACTTGTTGCTTTCAAAGCTGTTGAAGTCTGTTTTGTGTGCCAGTCTTGTGAATTTTAACGAAAAATGATTACTAAATAGTTTTGCATGTCAGATGGGATCGGTGTTTTTTGTTTGAGACGCAGTTCATGACGACGGAACACATCACTGTGTCTAACATCGCAAAGCGTTTTACAGTTGGACTTGTTAATCTGATGGTTCGGGATGTTTAGGTTCTGTCGTGCCATCTGGGAATGTCACTTTTAAATCTTTTAAATGTATGTAAAGCCTCGGTCACAACCGGCCGTACGTGCTCCTACGGCCGGTCTACGTGCAAAAAACGCGTGAAACGCACGGAGGGCGCGCGTGTGACGTGCTGATTTTCGAGCCGTAGACCGGCCGCAGAGGTTCTTTGTCATGTCAAACAAACTCTACGGGCGCTTACGTTTTTTTCAGGTTGCAAGACAAACTTACGGCCAACGTGCATCTTTCTCCACGAACAAAAAAAACGCAGCGATTTGGGAAACGCCAAAAATCGCACGGCCAAAAAAATCATACGTCCGGTTGTGACCTAGGCTTAAGATGCACAGGGAATGTGTCTGTGGGTGTGTGACATCATCATCATAATAATAATAATAATAGTGCAGCTTGTTATACCGCTATACCCCAGGCTGATCAAATGTTCCAGTAGTCCTGTGTCATAGATCTTGGGGTTGCAGGAATCTCATGTCCATCTGGGGTCATTTGGCCAAAATATTTGGGAACCACGCTGCAATAACGTATGTTAAATATGAACATATTTAATGCCTTTTTACAAACTTCATAGAACACATGCAAAGTTCTTCACATAATCAGACAATGAATCATCATCAACACACCTAGTTCTTGGGTCATCGTATTTTTGTTCAGGTTAAAACTTTACATATTTTAATTTTACGCACTTATTTGGGCTTTTTCTTAACTATTATAGGGTTCTATGTGAACTAAAAAGGTTCTCTCCCTCCAACCAAAAAAAAAAAAAAGCCTTAAATGGCTTATTCTGGACTAATTTTGTGTTTGTTTTTTTTAAATATGAAAGTATGCCCCTTTACACACGCTTCCAGAAGGGTAATTTTGCACAAGGCCATCTGTCTATAGCAGAAAAAAATAAAATAACAAAACACGTCTGGAAAAATCCCAACGGAGTCTGGAGCCAGATTCGTGACATCACCTGCGGAAGCGCCAGCAGGCTGTGCGAGCTTTGCACGGTTTCAGTGCACAGCCTGTGTAGACCAAGCGCTCCCATTTCTCTCTCATTGTCCGGTCTTTTGGGAAACGACGAGTACTAATCCCATCAAGATTGGTGTTGCTACCCCCTCCTACGATACATCTGTTAACCATTTTAATAATTACGCGATAACGTTGAAGAAATTTGCAGAAAACCACCAGGTCGTTTTCTCATAAACAAACCAGCGCTGACGTAGGATTCAGAAGGAGGCGTCCCGTACGCGACGCCACGAAAATCAACGTTCGCCGGGAAATCCAAACGCCAGTTTTTTTCAGAGGCGGACCAATTCGCCTCAAATGGCTTGATTTCAACTGAATTTTTCTGGTATTGCGCAAGGGAAAAAAATTGCAGAGAATGCAGAATGTGACAGATATTTGACCAAAGTTTAATATAAAATAGGAGAATTACATTGATCTTGCTCCTGAATTTACCCGTGATATGCACTTTAAGGGTCCGAGATGAAATGTATGTAATTTTTTAAAAAAGTTTATTTTATTTTTATAACTTGTTTGGCTCATGCTGTTATAGTAAATTCGATCACAGTGCTCTTGAATTCTCGATTCTGATTGGTCAAAAGGAGTTAACAGCAGCTCTGAAAGTATTTCATCAGCAAATCACAGGTTAATATTAACACACTGTTTCTAATAAGTTGTTTGTACAACCCCGATTCCAAAAAAGTTGGGACAATTTACAAATTGTAAATAAAAACGGAATGCAATAATTTACAAATCTCAAAAACCGATATTGTATTCACAATAGAACATAGACAACATATCAAATGTCGAAAGTGAGACATTTTGAAATTTCATGCCAAATATTGGCTCATTTGAAATTTCATGACAGCAACACATCTCAGAAAAGTTGGGACAGGGGCAATAAGAGGCTGGAAAAGTTAAAGGTACAAAAAAGGAACAGCTGGAGGACCAAATTGCAACTCATTAGGTCAATTGGCAATAGGTCATTAACATGACTGGGTATAAAAAGAGCATCTTGGAGTGGCAGCGGCTCTCAGAAGTAAAGATGGGAAGAGGATCACCAATCCCCCTAATTCTGCGCCGACAAATAGTGGAGCAATATCAGAAAGGAGTTCGACAGTGTAAAATTGCAAAGAGTTTGAACGTATCATCATCTACAGTGCATAATATCATCAAAAGATTCAGAGAATCTGGAAGAATCTCTGTGCGTAAGGGTCAAGGCCGGAAAACCATACCGGGTGCCCGTGATCTTCGGGCCCTTAGACGGCACTGCATCACATACAGGCATGCTTCTGTATTGGAAATCACAAAATGGGCTCAGGAATATTTCCAGAGAACATTATCTGTGAACACAGTTCACCGTGCCGTCCGCCGCTGCCAGCTAAAACTCTATAGTTCAAAGAAGAAGCCGTATCTAAACACGATCCAGAAGCGCAGACGTCTTCTCTGGGCCAAGGCTCATTTAAAATGGACTGTGGCAAAGTGGAAAACTGTTCTGTGGTCAGACAAATCAAAATGTGAAGTTCTTTATGGAAATCAGGGACGCCGTGTCATTCGGACTAAAGAGGAGAAGGACGACCCAAGTTGTTATCAGCGCTCAGTTCAGAAGCCTGCATCTCTGATGGTATGGGGTTGCATTAGTGCGTGTGGCATGGGCAGCTTACACATCTGGAAAGACACCATCAATGCTGAAAGGTATATCCAGGTTCTAGAGCAACATATGCTCCCATCCAGACGACGTCTCTTTCAGGGAAGACCTTGCATTTTCCAACATGACAATGCCAAACCACATACTGCATCAATTACAGCATCATGGCTGCGTAGAAGAAGGGTCCGGGTACTGAACTGGCCAGCCTGCAGTCCAGATCTTTCACCCATAGAAAACATTTGGCGCATCATAAAATGGAAGATACGACAAAAAAGACCTAAGACAGTTGAGCAACTAGAATCCTACATTAGACAAGAATGGGTTAACATTCCTATCCCTAAACTTGAGCAACTTGTCTCCTCAGTCCCCAGACGTTTACAGACTGTTGTAAAGAGAAAAGGGGATGTCTCACAGTGGGAAACATGGCCTTGTCCCAACTTTTTTGAGATGTGTTGTTGTCATGAAATTTAAAATCACCTCATTTTTCTCTTTAAATGATACATTTTCTCAGTTTAAACATTTGATATGTCATCTATGTTCTATTCTGAATAAAATATGGAATTTTGAAACTTCCACATCATTGCATTCCGTTTTTATTTACAATTTGTACTTTGTCCCAACTTTTTTGGAATCGAGGTTGTAGTAATAACTTGCGTTGCGTCACCGGATAGTTGTGCGATACGATGATTCTCATTTCTACGCAGTCTTACATTGCCACAGTCTCCAGTGATGTTAATAATGAATAATATATATAAAAATTTACCAGGCCAAGGTCAGTATTTTCAAGGCCGAGGTCATGGTATTTCACGATAAGAACCAACCTTAAGCTTGTAAATAAAATAAATATATATATATATATATATATATATATATATATATATATATTTTTTTTTTCTTTATCAAATTCTAACAGAAAATGAGCGCACCCGAAAAGGAAACCATATTTAGAACAAACCAGCTTCAAGCTCGTTTTCGGCTTTCTCCTGAAATGTTTTCCTTTATTTCTTCTTCCTCAGGGTAGTAAAACTCGCTTTCGCTGTGAACACTGTTGTTATCGCGATCCATGCTGTAAAATTAATGCTATTATACTGAAAAATGCGAAAATAAATGTTGACAAATTGCGACACTGTTGTTGTTGTGAACGAACGAGTCGCCAAAGGTCTGTAACCGGGGTCTGGATCGTAGGATTCCGGACCACTCGCGAGCCAATCAGAGCGCGCGATTTGATGGAAACTGGACCGCGAAAAAAAATGTATTATATTGCACGGTGGCGTGAAGATATGAAGTTTATGTTTGAGTGGTGAAATATATTTTTCGACACGAGGAGATAAACTTCATATCTTTGTGCCACTGTATAATGTTCTTTATATTATATGGACACATCTACAAAAAAATATGCAAGTTAATCCAAAGAATTTTAATTTTGAACTGGTTCGCCATTTTGACAACGCGCGTCCAGCCAGTGAGAACACTGGGAGTGACGTCATTGGAGTGAAATATCGGGAATTATTATACATACAGGAGACTTTTTCGATGGAATAAAAACGCGTGTTCTATTCCCTTCTAGCGGGTTTCATTCATTTGGTTTGCTAGCATGCAATATTGTTAGCGTATCGCTTATCCTACATGTATTACGTCACTCTACCCAATGGAGAATGAGCATTGGATATGGTTTACAATATTACATGGTTGTCAAGACGACATGATGTCACACCTCAGAGATGTAAAACTTCCACGCTAGTGAGTGACTGGGACAATTTGTAAACAAACATGGCCGCCAGGTTTGCGTCATTAAATACGGAAGATTTTGAGAGAATTTTGAAAGGGAAAGACGTGTCGAACACCTGAAAGGAATGTGTATGGATGATAATAATAATAATAATAATAATATTGGCTGGGCTTTTTTTGTGGTATATCAGATATATTCCATTCAGCTACTCGTCTTCGACTCGTTCCGCATCATGCTAGCTGAATGGAATATATCTGATATACCACTCAACGCCAGACAATATTATTTAAATATGTCACTCTGTTCCGTGATGTATTTAGGATGAAAAATACGAGTTTTTCAACACGTGAAGATAAACTTCATATCTTCAAGCCATCGTTTGATTTTCTTTTTATTATATCGACACATTCACAAACAAAAGGTACCCAGATTTATCAAAACTATTCATCGATTTCCTCACAACTGACATCGCGGTTTTGGTTCTCCATGTCCCGGATGGAGCTCGTATGGAAAAGTCCGAGTGGTGTATTTCCCAGTAAAACACTCATATCCATATAATATTTAACAGTTATTCCACGAAATCGAGTCGTACATGAGCTGCTAGCCGGCGAGGCACGTAGCACCGAGTTGTCTATAAGCCATGTACGATGAGATTGCGCGGAATAACTGCTTTATTCTATCCACGTTCACTGGATTTCGAGAAACGGAGCATTTTTTTTTTTTTTTGCAAATTCGATAAATAAAAACTTGTCCGACAAAATCATTTCCACTGAATCGGACGTCTTAAAAACCTATCGACGGATGCACGAATTGACTTTCGTGTTGTTCTTTTGTAGAAAGTGCCGTCGTGCTGAGGCATAGAATAGCTTTAAACATTTATTTAATTCTTCCTTGGACATTTTCAGTTCTGTAGTTTTCAAACTTCTTTGAGCTTTTGTACCAGTCGGGGTGGAAAAAAAAAATCAACAAATTTTAATGCTTAAAGATGAAGAATGTGAACAAACCGGCGAAATAACAGAAGCAATTTGTGAAAAATGCAATGATGATGATTCTTGAAAAATAAAAAAATAGAAGCGATTTTCTTTCCATTTTTTTTTTCTTTTTCGGGGTTTTGTTTTCGAGTCGAGTTTTTATTTCATCCTCGGTTGGTTCAGCAACACACGCCATCATTTTGTTTTTCTCTCCTTGCAGTATGCATGGATGCAAACGGCGCGCCTTTTGGCGGATGCCGCCTTTTTCGCGGCTGGCAGATCCGATGATTTTTTTTTTTTTTTGGGTGGGGGGCGTTGGCGTGTCTGATTATAATTTCATCAAAGTAAATTCTGTATTAAAATTACTAAATAAGCAAATGCCGTTACGGTCCATGAAACATAGGAAGTACAAGTATGAGAAGAAAACGGTAAATCAGAAAGCTGCGCACGTAAAGCCATTTACGTAACTTGCGTTGGACTGATGGAAATCCTTGCGCGTGCAGTGAAGTGCAGCCAGCAGCAGATAATGGCGCGCAGCCAATTGTCTTTACGTGCGCAGCTTTCTGATTTACTGTTTTCTTCTCATACTTGTACTTCCTATGTTTCATGGACTGTAACGGCATTTGCTTATTTAGTAATTTTAATACAGAATTTACTTTGATGAAATTATAATCAGACACTACCCCCTAAAAAAAACCAAACTCATCGGATCTGTGCGATTCACACAAGTCCCCCAGACAGCCGTGAAAAAGGCGGCATCCGCCAAAAGGCGCGCCGTTTGCATCCATGAGTATATGAGCTGATATCCTAGTAGTAGAGTAGCCAATTGGAACGCACGATTGCTCGTGTCCAGCGAATGTGGATAGAATAAAATAGATTACGTTCTTGGACAGGAGCCAGTCAGAATATAAATCTGGCGTGAGCTGGGGAAGAGGGTGGGGCTCTCAGGCTTTGTCAGCGAATATCAGAGTGTTTGACTCATTCCAGATTCATATGTGGCTCATCTTTTGGTGTGGTGTTGGTCGTGGTGTTTTTTTTTTTTTTTGAGTAACTTATGAACGTATTCCAAAGTTACCCATGCAAAATGCGTAAAAGGTGCCACGTCTGGAGTAAATACTGTATCTCGTTGGATATTGCGGCAGTGTATAATCACGTACAATGATTTAAATTGTTGTATTGTACAACGCTGAAGAGAAAAGTGAGTTTCCTCTTAACTTCTGATTGTTGTTGAATGATTATACCCTGCTCATGACCTGTTTATTTCTGTTCATGCCAAAAGTTCATGTGTGAGTGACTAAACCTGGTAGCCTGATCGTTCGTTAGTGACTCATTTTTTCTCTTCTTCAGGAAACACTCCTCTTCATCTGGCTGTAATGATGGGTCATAAAGGTAAGCAGCAACATGGATGATGTGTGTGTGTGTTGAACTGTTGAACTGCTCTATGAAGATTTAAAAGCTTTCAGCCCGATTGCTTTTAGACAGTAAACATTGTGTGTGTGTGTGTGTGTGTGTGTGTGTGTGTGTGTGTGGACCACCAGTTCGCTGCCGGATTGATTTATGATAAAAGGTTCATGATGAAATAGATGTTAAAGGATCCTGAGTGAGGAGGAGGCAGCGAGGTTTTGTGGACGCATGCAGTATGTCGTATGTTTGCGGTTATAATACCGTACTGGTTATGTGGCTGTACAAACTGACCAGCTAAAACACGTTCACACATCAGAACCAAAAATACATGACAAATCGTTGAGATATTATTGATATACTGTACTAGTTAACCACTGCTCCAAGTTCAGCATTGAACCGTGTTAACATCTAAATCACTTTCATTCTTCCCTTGAACCAATAAACAGCTGGGATTTTCTGTTTGGCTGTAGTTTATGATTTCCGACCCTTTGCGATGGTGACGTGGGAGAAACCTTTTTAATTTGTCAGTAATGACAAACAGTAATGTTTTCCCTGTCGGAATTCACTGAACGGGAAAGGACGCGGGAGGTACCAGACTTTTGTGATGAATTTATCTCGGTGAACTTTGACCTGCGAGTTTATAAATCTCCGTCTTGTGAGCAAAACACAAGACTGACAAGGCGGTGCTGCGGTCTCTTTGGTCGGGAAGAAAATGGAGGAGCTGCTTCATTATTAAGTCACACCCTTCCTTTCGTAGCCTGACACGCCTTAAAACAACAAATTAGCTAGCTCATGTTATGCCTAAATTCCAAAGCCACAAGTTGTCATGATGTCATCACCGGTGGTCGTCTGATTTTGAACTTTGTTCACTGAAAATAATTGAACGGAAGGGTTTTTTTATATTTTATTTTATTTTATTTTTTTTTTTTGTTTAGTCAGTCTAATGTTGTAAGTAACTTTTATTAATGATTTTTTTTTTTAAGATAAAAATTAAATCACTACGGTTTGTGCAACATAAAATAAATGAAGGTTTTGGATTTTTTTGGTCCAGCGTATCCTGAATTTTGGTTCTGAATTTTCATTTCTATTGGTTGATTGACTGACTGACTGACTGACTGCATTTCAGATATACTGTGTGCTGTGTACTTTATTTTTTGTAATATAAATAAACTTAAAGAATTACTTTGACACCCCCCCCGGTTATAGTTCCATTTAATGTTTTGCATCATTCATGAAACAAATTAGTTCCTGTCATCACTTACATTATAGCAGCTATAAACATCAGTTCCTCTGTGCCTCCACACCACACACATCAACAATAATGTGTGTGTTTTTTTTTTTTTTTTTTTAAATTAGGGCTGTCAAAATTAATGTGTCAATTGTTGCGATTAATTTAAAGTATTTAACGGATTAAATTAACACAGTTAACACAGCTGCATTTGGGTTACTTCCTGTGTCAGGGCTGACCTACAGTATGATGCAGATGCTGTGAAACCTCATCCTTGCCAGAGACAATCCCGAACTAAAGGTGGAGACGAACAGTGAAGGACTTTTGGGTAGAAAGTTTCAATATACAGTGGTGCTTGAAAGTTTGTGAACCCTTTAGAATTTTCTATATTTCTGCATAAATATGACCTAAAACGACATCAGATTTTCACACAAGTCCTAAAAGTAGATAAAGAGAACCCAGTTAAACAAATGAGACAAAAATATTATACTTGGTCATTTATTTCTTGAGGAAAATGATCCAATATTACATATCTGTGAGTGGCAAAAGTATGTGAAGCTTTGCTTTCAGTATCTGGTGTGACCCCCTTGTGCAGCAATAACTGCAACTAAACGTTTGCGGTAACTGTTGATCAGTCCTGCACACCGGCTTGGAGGAATTTTAGCCCGTTCCTCCGTACAGAACAGCTTCAACTCTGGGATGTTGGTAGGTTTCCTCACATGAACTGCTCGCTTCAGGTCCTTCCACAACATTTTGATTGGATTAAGGTCAGGACTTTGACTTGGCCATTCCAAAACATTAACTTTATTCTTCTTTAACCATTCTTTGGTAGAACGACTTGTGTGCTTAGGGTCGTTGTCTTGCTGCATGACCCACCTTCTCCTGAGATTCAGTTCATGGACAGATGTCCTGACATTTTCCTTTAGAATTCGCTGGTATAATTCAGAATTCATTGTTCCATCAATGATGGCAAGCCGTCCTGGCCCAGATGCAGCAAAACAGGCCCAAACCATGATACTACCACCACCATGTTTCACAGATGAGATAAGGTTCTTATGCTGGAATGCAGTGTTTTCCTTTCTCCAAACAGAACACTTCTCATTTAAACCAAAAAGTTATATTTTGGTCTCATCCATCCACAGAACATTTTTCCAATAGCCTTCTGGCTTGTCCACATGACCTTTAGCAAACTGCAGACGAGCAGCAATGTTCTTTTTGGAGTGCAGTGGCTTTCTCCTTGCAACCCTGCCATGCACACCATTGTTCAGTGTTCTGATGGTGGACTCATGAACATTAGCCAATATGAGAGAGGCCTTCAGTTGCTTAGAAGTTACATTGAGGTCCTTTGTGACTTCGCCGACTATCACACGCCTTGCTCTTGGAGTGATCTTTGTTGGTTGACCACTCCTGGGGAGGGTAACAATGGTCTTGAATTTCTTCCATTTGTACACAATCTGTCTGACTTTGGATTGGTGGAGTCCAAACTCTTTAGAGATGGTTTTATAACCTTTTCCAGCCTGATAAGCATCAACAACTCTTTTTCTGAGGTCCTCAGAAATCTCCTTTGTTCGTGCCATGATACACCTTCCACAAACATGTGTTGTGAAGATCAGACTTTGATAGATCCCTGTTCTTTAAATAAAACAGGGTGCCCACTCACACCTGATTGTCATCCCATTGATTGAAAACCTTACCTTTACCTTGTACCTTGATCAGGTCACTACCCGTCCGGGTCTGCCTGCTCACGAGCTGACGCACGATTCTTAGCAGTGCGCAGGATGTGGCGCCAGTTGGAGCGATCTTGAGCTCTAAGGGAAGCTAGAGTGCTATCAAGACCAAGAGCTACAAGGTCGTCCTGATAAACTTTAAGGAGGGAATTTCTCGGGCGGCCAACACTTCGAGAACCATAGTTCGGGATCCAGTCGAGCAAGAATTTAGGAAACCGGTGGCGGGGCATCCGGACCAGGTGTCCAAAGTACATGAGGCGAATATGCTGCATGATGATGCCGAGGCTGCAACAACCAGCTCTCGTCCCGATCTCTCGATTAGTGATGCGATCTTCCCAACGAACCCGTAGGAGTCTCCGCAGACATGAGTGATGGAAAGAGTCAAGACGTTGCACTTGTTGTTGCTTCAGGGCCCAAGATGCGCAGCCATAAAGGAGGGGGGGTAACAACTCCGCACTCATAGATCTTAATCTTAGTACCAAGGGACACACCACAGTTAATCCAAACGCAATTAAGCATGTTGAATGCGTTTGATGCGATGCCAATTCTGATATCGATTTCCCTGTCTATAGAGCCATTGCTGGAGATCGTCGAGCCAAGATACCGAAAGTGGTTAACTTGCTCAAGACTCACCCCGTCAACATCAATGTCAAGCATCTCAGAGAAGTGGAATGGGCGCTGAATGTGATATTTCCCGATGAGCATAGTTTTTGTCTTGCTGGAGTTGATTTTCAGACCGGCACTCTTGGCGGTGTCAGAGATCAGCGAGGTTGTTTCTTGCAGGCCTGATGGAGAGCTATCCAGGATGGCAATATCATCTGTGTAGTCCAGGTCAGATATATAGACAGCTGGATATCTGGAACTCGGTCGTTTTCTAAGCAGAAAACCACCTGAAATGGATTTTGAGTGGATAACCTGCTCCATTACCCAATTAAGGACGATGTTAAAGATTGGGGGTGCCTGGATGTCGCCTTGACCGGTACCGCAGTTCACCTTGAACCACTTAGTCAACTTTTGAAAACACTTGACACTAATTTCACCTTCAAATTAACTGCTAATCCTAGAGGTTCACATACTTTTGCCACTCACAGATGCCCAATATTGGATCATTTTCCTCAATAAATAAATGACCAAGTATAATATTTTTGTCTCGTTTGTTTAACTGGGTTCTCTTTATCTACTTTTAGGACTTGTGTGAAAATCTGATGATGTTTTAGGTCATATTTATGCAGAAATATAGAAAATTCTAAAGGGTTCACAAACTTTCAAGCACCACTGTAAAAAGTTGCCCGACAGAGCCATTGAGAAAACTAAAGCAATTTGCACCGGTTGTAAAGCCGAATTTAATTATCACAGAAACACCTCGTCTTTAAAATATCACCTTCATGCAAAACACTCTGTGGAAACCATGTGTACTACTCGCCAGGAGTGTGGTACTCGGGGGCGAAGAACTAAACCAGGAAGTGAAAAGGTTACCAATGTTTTGGCTACTTGGCGAGCTAAAAACATCCGACCCGTGAGCATAGTGTTTTCCGTATGTGTATTCTTGTTCTCTCTCTCTCTCTCTCTCTCTCTCTCTCTCTCTCTCTCTCTGTGTCTCTGTGTGGCCTTGATTTTGAAATCAACTGGCACTTTATAGGCCTGAGTTTTTTTCTTTCTGCAACTGCGTAGTTCTGTGTTTAAAAACGCTATTAAACAATGGTGTCTGAAATGTACATCCTTTGTGATTATTAGCTCATCCGTCCGATAGGTGATGAGTTTATGCCATCGTGTTGTCCGTCCGTCCGGCGTCGTCCACATTTCACGAAAATCGCTGATTCTCTCTCTGTTCTTCACCGATTTTTATTCTTTTTTGGCAGGAAGGTAGGTCTGCCTGGGGTGCATATAATTTCTACCCAAATTTGCATAATTGCAATTAATAATGAAGATATGGAGTAGTTAATCAACCCCTAACGAGCAGTTTCCACACACATCGCTTCTTCTCCCTCAATTCTTCACCGATTTTTGATTCTTTCTGGCATGAAGGTAGGGATACCTAGGGCGCATACAACTTCTACCCAGATTTTCTTCATTACAATTATTAATGAAGTTATGGACTAATTAAGCCTTAATGAGCAGTTCAGCGAAAATGGCAGCTTCTCGGTCAATTCCTCGCCGTTTTGGATTCTTTCTGGCAAACAGGTCCTAGGGTGGATATAACTTGCGACATTTATTACACAGTGGCCCACTTTAGATCGTTCCTTCTGGACTAGACGGGGCCGGAGTGAGCTACGCCGTCGTTGACGGTCTCGTCGTACGTTGATTTGATGAGTCGACATTTATGCCGCTTTTCCACTACAAACGCGGCTGAGCCGTGCCGTGCCGAGTCGAGCTGAGTCGGGCTGAGCGGGGCTGTTGGAGTTGCATTTCAACTACAACCGCGCTGAACCGTGCTGGCTGGAAGTGGGTGGACACATTGGGTGGAGTTAGCGAAAGTGGGTGGACGTCACGTGATGTCGTTAAGCAGCGCAAACAGTGACATCAGTGACAGTGGCGGAACAAGTCAGAGCCGGGCCGGGGGCGGGGCAAATGACCGGGCCCTTTATTAAAGCTTATCATAACATCATTTTAGGCTACAAAATGTCCGCAACTGCGGTGTTTACCAATTTCAACACTACCGGGTGCAACTATGTTATTTAGTACATCAAGTCCTTCAAACGAACATGTAACTCAGAAACAAAAAACATTAGGATACTGTACATGGCTCATAATAAAACATCAATAGCCTATACTGCGCACATTATTTGAAGGGCATACGAATGAGCGCTCAGAGGTTGCAGCGGTGACAGGAAGAGTCAGAAATAAAAGGAGGGCGGTGCAAACCTCACTGAATGCACTGTGTTTACCAATTTCAACACTCCGGGGTGCAACTATGTTATTTTGTACATTAAGTCCTTCAAACGAACATGTAACTCAGAAACAAAAAAACATTCGGCGACATACTGTACATGGCTCATAATAAAACATCAATAGCCTACTGCGCGCATTATTTGAAGGGCATACGACGAGCCTTGCGCTCCGCGAACTCGTCCACGATGCTCTGTGTCACTGATTCAGTGATCTTTTAAGCGGTAGTCTCACGACCCGGATAGTAAACAATAAACATGGAGGACATGGAGTCGTTAGTGTTGCTGGTCTTGGTGCTGTGGCTTGTTGTCGCCAACAGATACTGGCAAGAGCGTATAGATGAGGCGAGGCGCATAAGGCTTCAGAAATTCTCGTAATTCATAATTATTCTCCTTCCGGGTTTGCGGTGTTTACAGATCCCAGCGCGCTCGCGGGGCGTGTGTGGGCATGTGAGGACACTCCTCCTCACCAATCAGTGCACAGGGGAGTGTCTGCTCACGCCCCCAACCTCAGTCGGCACGGTTTGGCTCGCTTCAGCCCCACTCCAAAACGGTGCGAGTTTTAGGGGCTAATCAGGGCTGAAACGAGCTGAGTCGTGCTGGTTTTTGGTAGTCGAAACGCGAGCCGTGTCGGGCTGAAGTGAGCTGAAGCGAGCTGAAAAAGGGTAGTGGAAAAGGGCCATTAGTTAAATACGCATTATAACAAGCTTTAGTCTTAAGAAGAAAAACAAGTTTTTAATCACGGTTAATTCATTGCAAAATGTGTGATTTAATTAGTTAATTTTTTTAATCGATTGACAGCCCTATTATTAATCTTAGGCTTAAATCCATCATTCAAAACCCTGTGAGAGTTGTTCCTATAGTATCGAAACAAATGAATGCGTTATATAAACGTGTGATTTGCAGCTCCATGACTGTTTAGAGCTGCTGAAAATGAATCAACACTTTGTGACCAGTCAGAGTCCAGAGAGATACCGTATTCTATAAATGTGATGTATTCAGTCCCCATCATGCAGCCCGAGTTGGGCCATGTCACTGTAATAGACTGAAACCAAACCAGACGAACGCCTGTTCTCTGCTCGTGCTCCTGATTTTTATTCCCAGAGCTGTTTTTCTCACGCATCCCGAATGCAAAACAACTCACTCGGGTTGATTTATATCCTGCTTCAGTGAATAAAGGAGTTTGAAAGCTGGTGCTGCATGTAGAATGCAGTAACTTGTTTCTGAAGGATTGCGTGTTTGTGTTGTGTGTGTGTGTATATGCACTTGACTTGTCTCTCTCGAGGAACCCTTGGGGTTGGGTAAGGACTTTATCAGAAGAGCTTCCAAAATCCTTCTTTAGAAGTTTGGAACTAGAGATGACACCCATTTGATACCCAGTATCCGTATTGGGCCGATACTATCAAAAAAAATAGTGAATCGTGTATCAGACAATGTATTGGATATCTTGTCACGAATGACAGAGATTGGAATCGGATGTAAAATGAATTGTACTTTTTAAGGATGAAGGCTTTCATTATGTGTATTTATATTTGGATGGCTATTGGCATCTAGTCTGGTTAACACCAGACCATATCACAAGTGAAATATGGTCTGGAATCCGCCTATTGAATTTCTCGTAGGGGAGGTGTGGTTTACGATTGTCAACGGCCGTTTATTGGACGTTGCGAATGTCTATCATTTGCCGTATACGTAGCCCATGGCCAATCATGGCAGTTGTACCCGGTGACGTAGTTAGAGCGACGACGAAGCGAAAGACTGTAACGCCAAACGCTGTTCTTTTTTTTAAAACAAACTTTCGCTCTAAACTATTCAGAACAGTGTCTAAAGCTTGATCGAAAGTTTGGTTCGTATCGCTCGCCGCCACGTTAAATGTGATCCGTAAACAGTCCCAAATAAACTACAAGCTTCCGTTTGTCGAGTAGTACGCGTCACCGTCTTTCCACCCCTCCCCACTCTCTGATTGGCTCCCTAACTCAGGCGAGCCTTTAGACCATAGTTTCCATGCTGTCTTTTCAGATCGGAACGATTGTGCAAAGCAGCATGGGATTTCCCGGGCTAATTGGCATCGGCTTATGCTCAAGGTTTCAGGTTGGAAAACGTGGTATCGTGCTATCTCTACTTGAAAATTGAAGTTGTATTCAGTTTGGTCAACTCGTTTTTATTATCTCCTGCTGGCCAAAAGGCCTGAAGGGGGATTATGTTGTAGCGATGTCCGTCCCGGGAAGGGTGCTCACGTTCTGAAATCAACTCCTCTCACAGTTTTTGGAGGAATTTCATGAAACTTGGCAGGATTCTTTGTTATATGTCGGTAATACGCATACTGCAATTTCGTTAAATTGGGTCACATTTTACCAGAGTTACAGCCCTTGATTAACAAAATTATACTTTGACCATTTCATGAGTGTGTGTTTTTTCCTTCTGAAATCAACTCCTCTCTCAATTTTTGGAGGAATTTCACCAAACTTGGCAAGATGCATTGCTGTATGTCGGGAGTACACATTATAATTTCATTAAATTGGGTCACACTTTACCAGAGTTGTGGCCCTTGATTAACAACCTTGTACTCTGACAATTTCATGAAGGTGTGCTCACCTTCTGACATCAACTCCTCTCACAATTTTTGGATGAATTTCTCGAAGCTTGGCAAAAGGCCTTGTTATATGATGGTAATATGCAGATTGCGATTTAATTTCATTTGTGAACATTTTCCCAGAGTTTTGATCCTTGATTAAATAACTTGTACTTTTGGGGTGTTCACACGGCACATATTTGCATCGATGCTGCACCGATGTATTTTGTTGTGATATATCTTACACTGGTGTAAATTTTGTGGAGCGTTCACACGTCACAAACCTGCTTACTAGAGAGAAGCGTGTTAGCACCGGTGCAGCCCCACTTGCGTTCACACAGCAGTTTTTGTGATAGAGGTCTGCGCAGGTCGGATTTTTCAGTCCCGCTCCCGCCCGCACCCACATTGTGCACTCCCGTCCGCGCCCGCAAAGAATTATGATTTTCAGTCCTGCTCCCGCCCGCGCCTACCATATTTTGTCCCGCTCCCGCCCGCAAATCCCGCATGATGCAGATGTTCGCGTTATTTCTCAGGAAAGTTCTTGTCTTGACACAGCGTGATGGTGCCCCGCCCCCTACTTTGAGTGGATTTGAGCATAAATATCTACAGCTCACGTTCACGTTTATTATTTACCTTGTTTCTGAATTCAGCATGTAGTGTCTCTAATAATAATTAGTGCTGTCAAGCGATTAAAATATTTAATAGCGAATCGCACATTTTTGTCACATGAGAAACCATTGTAATTCTCTGATCAGCATAAAAAAGTGAATGGGCTTGCTTTGTACCAATGTTTATTTATTTATTTATTTATTTATTTATTTTTATTGTAAAGCAGAGCTAGCAAGAGAACCATGAGTGAACAACTCTAATCAGAGAGACAGGTTACACAGTGACGGTAGGCTTGACTCAATGCTATCCCAGAAATCCTTCCTGTAATATGCAAATTTGGCTGTCCAATCAGAGGCGGCCAAATTTGCATATTACAGGAAGGATTTCTGGGATAGCATTGAGTCAAGCCTGCCGTCACTGTGTAACCTGTCTCTCTGATTAGAGTTGTAGACTAACTCAAGCAAATCACTTCACTCATGGTTTTCTTGCTAGCTGGGTGTGAACGGTGAGTCATTAGAGTGATCAAAGGATTTCCCGTTAGGGTGATCAATGGTAAATTTAAGATTCCATTCCTCACTCAATCTGGCAATCTGACTCTCTCTGCAAATTTAGGCATCCTAAAATGTTTTTATTAATGCCAAATAAAATATCCAGCACAAATTATATGTGATAGACATAAATTAATAATTTATAAATTTTATTTCAAACACGTTTTTAGTTAGCGGGACTTCAGCTTATCACCGCTCCCGCCCGTGCCGCATATGTGCACTTCCGGTCCCGCCCGCGCCCGCAATGAGCTTTCAAAATTTGTCCCGCGCCGCACTGCTTTGCGGCGGGTCCCGCGAGTCCCGCGGGACTCTCGTGGGAGTGCAGGGCTCTATTTTGCGACCGTGCTATACGATAGTAATAATGCGGAAATGAAATATGTGCATGCGTGAAAATGTACTTCCTTTTCCCGCCTTGTTTGTGATTTGATATATCGAAAAAACATGGTTTATACTTCTCCAGACAAACTTTCTACGTTGTGGTCTATCAGACACCGTAAAAGAGAGAAAGGAAAGGTTGCGCAAGTACAAGAGAGCATGAAAACAACGCATTCTACAATTCATTCGGCAACAAATCAACGACTTTGTGTCGTTCATGGCCATGTGGACGGTTGTCATGGCATCACTAAGCGCCGGGAAAACAACGTGGATGAAGACACGTATGCAATGCCCGTATGTAATCAACTCTCCTCACGCGTAGCGAGTCTACCCCTGTAGCGTTCAGACGTCCCATTTTATATCGGTGCTGCCCCGCAAACTAGCATTTACTCCGGAGTAAATTTCTTAAACCACCTCCCAAGCAGGGTTAGATTTGCACCGGTTTAAGCAGATTTCAGGGGCTACACCGGTATAACTTTGTACCGTGTGAACGCTTTACCGGGGCAGCCCCGGTGCTACACCGGAGTAAAAGTTGCTGTGTGAACACCCCTTTTGACAGTTTCATGAGGGTGTATGTTCTTCTGAAATCAGCTCCTCTCACAATTTCTGGAGGAATTTCACCAAACTTGGCAAAAGGTTTTGTTATATGACAGTTATACATGGATTGAAGTGTCGTTTAATTTGGGCAAATTTTACCAGAGTTATGCCCTTTATTATAAACAAACTTGTACTTTTGGCAATTTCATCAAGGTGTGCTTGCTTTCTGAAATCAACTTCCCTCACAATTTGTATCATCCCCGGCTGGTCGAAAGGCCCGAATGGGGATTATGGCATGGCGATGTCCGTCCCAGTAAGCGTACTCTCCTTCTGAAATCAACTCCTTTTCACAATTTTTGGAGGAATTTTATGAAACTTGACAGGATTCTTTGTTATATGTCAGTAATACGCATCTTGCAATTTCGTTCAATTCTGTCGCATTTTACCAGAGTTATGGCGTTGTTGCCAGCTGGGGATATTGTGCTCTCAGAGCACTCTTGTTCTTTTTATTATATGGACACGTTCACAAAGTACCCAAATTTATCAAAACACTTCATTGCTTTCCTCATGAGTGACAGATTTACGTCACCGGTTTTGGTTCTCCGTGTCCCGGGTGTAGCTCGTTTGAAAAATACGAGTAGCGTATTTCCCAGTAAAACACTCATGTCCATGTACTATAAACATGTATGCTTCTTGTACCCAATGAGGATGGATTCCCTTTTGAGTCTGGTTCCTCTCGAGGTTTCTTCCTTGTGTTGTCTGAGGGAGTTTTTCCTTGCCACCGTTGCCACAGGCTTGCTCATTGGGGATAGATTCGGGATAAAATTAGCTCATGTTTAAAGTCTTTAATTTTCTGTAAAGCTGCTTTGCTACAATGTCTATTGTTAAAAGCACTATAAAAATAAACTTGACTTGTAATTAGATGACTGCTATTTTTAATATCAGAAATGTACCAAACTGTTTCTGTATATTGGATTTTTAGTCATTTTAATATGAGAACTGAGTTGAAGGTTTTGTCATGACATGACACCAGGTTAATTTTTACCACCACGAGGCACATCGGGCGGCACTGATCTCCGTTTCTGTAGCCCTCGGCTTCTCGCTGATGACATCGCTAGGGTTACAGTGGTGGGGGTGGGGGCACAATACAATACATCTGTATTGTGGCGTGTCTCAATACGTAGCAGGAAGTACCATTTTTACGATGGTCTAAGTACAAGTCACGGTCTCCTGGTCAAGAGGCGAACACGTGAACCACAAGGCCAACTCGTGGTAATGAACTATTTATTAATTGTTTCTTTTCAGTATAAAAATGAAATGAACACTTATTCATGCAACATTAAAAAATGAGTATAAATAATAAAGGTGTTTGGGTTTTGGATTTTTTGCTCCAGCGTGTTCTGAATTTTGCTTTGCATTTTGTTCTTAAATTTTTATTTCCGTTGGCTGAATAAATCCTTGATGATTGATCATGCATTATTAATAGTGTGGTTTTAAATTTTTTTGGGGGGCCAGATGAGTGTAAAAATCTCATAAATCCAGCACCCAGAGAGAAATTCACTGAGCCCTGATATGAGAAGTAATATATCCGATCGCAGTGATGAAATATTGCTGTAACCGTGAGTCATATCTTGTCACACAGAGAACGGCCCCAGTTTCCATTTCAGTCCAGTACAGCTAGATTAGTAAGAAGAGCGAAAATCATACAGATGTTCAACATCTGTTGTGTTTTAAGGAATTATGAAAGCAAGCTTGAAAGGAATATTTTGTTCAGAAATGAAATTTACATTGTCCGAGTCTGAGACATGCTCCTTTAGTTAATGTTGCTAACCAGAATGTGAGGCGTGTTTAAGCATTTTTTTTTTTAAATCTCCAGAACAGGACCGTTATCCCTTTCCTCAACGTGTTCTATGGATGGCTAGCGCTGAGAATTAGCAATAATTCAACTCAGAAAAACGTGAGCCACACCGTTGTTGGTTACTTTTCTATAACGGCACACCTCCAAGTCTTATTCCTCAATGAGACTGCAAAAACGCTATCTTGTTAAGAGAAAATATCTTTAACATGGGTGAATTTATCGAATATTTCTTATTGGAATGTTCCTAGAACTCAAACGTAAGATTATTTGGCTGACTTTTAGACACCTTTACTCATTTCAAGCTTTAAATTTTCTTTTTCTTTTGGCAGATGGCGATTTTGCTAATTTTAAGCCTTTAATTCTAGAAAGAAGCAAAATTGTCTGCCAATAGTATATGAAACTTTTAAAGCTTGAAATGAGTGTCTAAAAGTAAGCTAAATTTTGTATTTGAGTTATAATAATCTAAGAAGAAATATTCGATAAATTTACCCATATTAAAGATATTTTCTCTTCGCATATTTTGCAGTGTATAAATCAAATTTAAACGACGTTTTAAGAAAACTCGTAACTTCAGACGATACATTTTCTGTTCAAGTGGTTAAATATGTGAGAAACCTGTAGCTAAGCAACTGGAAAATATGGACCCGGAGTTTGAGAGGCAGATGAATTGCGTCTGTTATTAGCTATCCGAGCTAAGGCCTGGCAATAAATCCTTTACACGAAATATACCTGATAAAAGTGAAAAATGACACTGGACACATGATAAGAAGGTCAGAAACATCAACATTTACCTCAGATTTGTTAGCAAATTGCTTAAAAAATGACTCTATATGACAAAAATCGAGGTTTGATTACCGTTAGCGTCAGCTGCTAACCTTAACTGCTGTGCTGTATGGAAAAACATTAACATTGTGTGACAGGATTATGAAAATGAGCTGGCTTCAAGATGCAACTTGTTTTATTATTATAATTATTATTATTATTTATATTTTAATTTTTTTAAATCATTGCAGTGTGTGACCCCCCCCCCCCCCCCCCCCCGGGAGGGTCTGTTTTCAAAGATAAGTGTGTAATTCTTTCAGGAAAGTTTGTGCACTGTGCTAAAGTGGAAGCTAAGGTGGGGTTTACATTAGCCCGTATCAGCGGATCATCAGATTAACGTTTTTAAAACGATTAGTGTGCACACAGCAACACCAATACACGGATACGCTCGGCTCCGCAGGCATCCTGCGCTCCAAATCACTCCGCCCTGAACAGCGAGTGCCCTCTGGAGGGTGCGCACTCCGGCCCTGCGCAGCTCACAGAGCGCGCGAGTGAAGTGCACGAGCAGTGATTCGGGACTGAGCCGCTGTGTGTGTGATCCCAGCGCATATCACTTACCACTTGCAAGTGGAAGGATGGCAAGCCTAAAGACAATCATAACTACACAATGGGCAGTATTTGCAGTATTTTCATACTTTTATACTCTTTAATGAAAGGTGATACAAGGCGGAAGTCCGCGCCGTTTTTCAGCAGTCGCGTCACATGACCAACGCCAGCGAATCAGGAAGGTGGATGTCACAGTGACGTTGTCCAATGACGACGCCAGCTAGAGCTCAGCACAGCATATCCGCGTATTCTGAATGTTTACACAGCACCGGACCAGACACGATCTGGATTGAATACGTGGACCCTGGCGGATTCCCGTTTCCAGGCGGTTTAATGTAAACGGACAGTGCATCCGCGAAGAAAACGAGACAGATACGGTCTAATGTAAACTTGGCCTAAAAGTTTCCCTCACGTGCTAGCTTGAGTAGAGAAGAAAACCAAACCTGTCATGGCTGACTAGATTTGGGGTTCAGCTGTGAAAATTGTGCCATTTGTGCTCCAAATATTCATTTAAACCTAGTACTTGGTGATAAGTCAAACATTTTTATAAGTGTCGTACAATCATGGAGACATGTTTGTTTAAGCGTCACTTTTTTAACGCCTCCGCCACTGGGTTGTCATGTTGTCTGTCCGAGAATCTGTCAGGTTTTTGTTCGCGTGATAACTCAAGAAGTCGTTGAATATTTGTCAGATTTACGTGGAACCATCTTCATAACCAGCAGATGAGCTGATTAGATTTTGGATCTGATCCAGACAGTATCAAGGTCACAGCAAGGTCAAATGGCTTTGAAAGTTTTTTTTTTTTTTTTTCCACAGAGTTCTTCCTGTTACGGAGATGCGAGTTTATTTTCAGAACCAGGGCTCGACATCTTTTTAATCCACTTGTTCAGTTGGACAAGCAGCAAGATTTCTCACTTGTCCTGACCGTAACCTTTTTATTCCTATGTATTTACGAGTTCAGTGACAGGAAAGTCATTAACACAGTTTATCAAAAAGCAGGTATAGTTATGATAATCATTACGCTTTTATGATTTATAATTTTTCAATAAAACTTTAACTGTAACAATAAACAAAAACTATCCCATGCTCCATTATGGTGCGTGTGGTGTTCTAACCCATTACCTGATCTGTAGTTTTCAGAGTTAGACTCACAAAAATTCAAAGCTTCTGGAGGGAAATCAAGTTAAACCTTGATGAATCCAGTAAAACTTGAAGTATAAATTAATTTAAAGAAATGAAACTGAAAAAAGAAAACAAGTTGGACTTGATTGATTGATTGATTCCGAACAGTAAAGAAGATATAAAACAAACAAACAAAAAAAAATGCAATCATCAAAACATCGTCATAAACAGAATAGCGTAGCCACAAGGCAATAACATAATAATGTTTGGAAAGGATTAGGAAGAAGTAAATAACTTATCAAATCCTAACCGTCTATACCACCGTTAATCAAACGTCACTTTCCACCATAATAAACTATATATACAAAAGAAAGCAAAGTCAACAACAACAAAAAAAAAAAACATACCAACATGGTATAATATCACCCAAATCAAATCATTCATATATATATATATATATATATATATATATATATATATATATATATATATATATATATATATATATATCTATATATATATCAGGGATTCTTGAGACAAGGGATAAAATGGGTTTTTAATTTCTAAAAATAAAATGTTGATTTTTCCAAAATATATTTATATATTATAGTTGCCCCAGATGTTGGCCTTTTAATGCTGTCAAAATACAATCTCCCAGGTTTAACATTTTTAACATTTTTGTCATGATTGCTGGACAAGCATGGAATTTTGTCAACACCATAAGACACACAGAAACCTAGAAAATATGTATTTTGAATAAAATTATTGCAGTTCTTTTGAATATTGGAGATAATTTTAATCTGTGCTGATCTATCCACATTTTCAAACTACTACGATTACTTAAAATAAATAAATTATGGAGCTATCGCTTATTATTAGTGGGGAAATATACATTTTCACATTTAGTTTTTAATCTAAAAAACAATGGTATTCAGCTATATAAAAATTACAAATTCATTTAGGAAATGCAGTGTTTTTATTGAGATAATCTGAGACAGTATAATATCTCCTTTTAAAAACAAAAATGAAAAGAAAACTCATCTTATGGAGTTGACAAGCTGTTGACGGAGTTGACACACATCTTACGGTGTTGACGGATTAGAACAGGGTATAACTTCATTTACCATGACCATTGAACTTCAAAAACTCATTTTTTTTGCACTCACACCCACTTTAAAAACAGTAACTGGGCAGTAGTCTTTTCTAATCTCTTGAACAGTCCATCTCATCAAATATGTGGATCATGGACAAAGAACATTCAGAACATTCAGTAATTCAGCCTTTGAATGTAAACATCTCTGAGAGATGGGGGAGACAGAGAGAGAGACTCAAAACATGTACATGTATACATGTGTGTACTTGACTTACTTTCCTTATAATAGGCAGATTGAAATCAGCATAATAATAATTATACCATATTCAACAAATGATTGTTCGAATAATACAAAAGCTCTTCGTTATTTAAGCACCTTAAATGGAAAACATAACGTGTATTGTATTGTAACTTACTTATTTCTCACATAATGAACACACACGCACGCACGCATGTGCACGCACACACAGTATATACAGACTGAATTCAGTATTACAGAAGAAATAATTATCTTCTGTGTATTTCATATTGAATGAATGTATGTTATTAAAATATAAAATAATAAAACTACAATGTCAATGTATAAAATTTAATTAAATGGGTAAATAATACATTCAAGTCCCATTTGTCAACACCATAAGTTAAGTAAGACAAATTTTCTTATGGAGTTGACGTCTGATGGAGTCTTACGGAGTTGACGAAATCTTCAACTTTTCATCATAACGTGTTTTCTTTGCAGGAGCCATCTTGTTTTTCACCAGCTGCTTATGGCCTCCAAAATAAAGTTAGATTAAACTTTTATTTCTGAATAAAATCACATAAACCTTGAATTTTATCGACCATGGTGTTGACACTCTATGGTTGTGACATAGGTGGTTTTGTAAAAGAAGATAATTTAAGACAAATATGTGAAATATTAACTTACCAGAGCAGAGCCCTCATGGCATGTCCACCACACAGGGAGCAGAAAAGGGGTCCTTAGAATGTGAGTTGGCCACTATAATGCCTGATTTTTTTGCGTTTTTAGAAAAATCTTATGGTGTTGACAGAAAGTCCGGACACGATTTCAATCCCGTAAAAAGTACATAAATATATTTTTTAAATGGTTGGTTCCTACGCAGGTTGAATATTCATTTAAAATACATGATCACAGTAGCAATTTTGTTTGTTTTAATGTACTTTAAACAATTATTTAAGTATTGTGAAGTCATGAAACGTGCTTTTGGACATGGGTATTTTTAGGTTCAGGCAGCACACTAGGCTATTTAAAATACAATATATGTGTAAAAAAACATTAACATTTTGTAGTGTATATATATGTTGTTGTTTTATTGTTTAATCAAGTTATTTGACATTTTCTAAACACATTTTAATCATTACAATGAGTTTTATCTCCTGGACAGGTTTTGTCCCTCATCTCAAGAATCCCTGATATATATATATATATACACACAATACATATATACAGTACATACATATACACATACCTATAACTATACACATCCATATGTACACAGACAACCATATCATAATTATGCATATTATACTTATATACAGTTATGCACCATACATACATACATACATACATACATACATACTCACTTTTTATATAATATATCCGTATGTACCCATACCCACATATATACACTTATATTATCAATAGCATGTTATTGTAATTCCTCCTCCCTATACCTCGTAAAGATAAAGGTGACATCGCGAATGAAAACAAACTGTGAGTTCAGCACTGTCATAAAATTCCCCAGAAATATTTTACGACGTTTGTGATGGTTAACGTAAAAAATACAACGAATGTCCAAATAAAATGAAGATTTACCACAGATATATTTTTTTATTGAGGTATTTGATCGCCATTTCGATGAAGTCTAATAATCTGTAATGAGATTACGATGTGGTTATTTTTACACACACACCTGTTGCACTTGGCTTCCCCAGAATTTCATAAACAATAACATGGCCGGATCACTGAGGGGATTTAACTCATTTTGTGGGAATTTTATTGATGTAACTCTTGAATAATTACGATAAAAATGGTAATTTTTGACAAATATTCAACTTGTCCCGTTGGACAGGCAGATGTGAATTTGAATTGTCCGGACCAAACATTTTGTTGTCCCGGGCAGTTGGACTACCATTAATGTTGAGCCCTGGGGCTTCTACCTGAGATTTGAGATTCTCGTTTGGATGATCTCTCAAGAACCAGTAGTTGAATGAATGTAGGATTTTTATCTAATTATTATAACCGGCAGATCATTTGATGAAATATTGGAACCAGTTCAAACAGGATCAAGGTCACAGCAAGGTCAAATGTCTGAAATGGGCAACCACATCAAATCACTGCTGTTGGCTTAGAGTTCGACTTGTCTGGCAAACAAAGATTTTCTGTCAGTCCATCTTGGCTGTGTAATATGTCAAAAAATATGGCGTTAACTCTATGGATGTACCACCAATTGATCCAAATATGCTTATAGTGTATGTATTCAAATTATTAAGATTTAGCACTCGACTTGGAGGCTGACGCATTTCTGTTGATTCCATTGGCGTCGAGTTAACTTGTTTACAAAGCGTGAGGGTGAAAATCATAGACATGTACAGCGTCTGTTCTCTTCTGAGGCATTAAGAAAGCAGTTAGATCCGTAATCCTTGGATATGGTGAGAAGGAGAGAGTTTAAACTCCTCAGCTCGAGCGCCCATCTGCAGTCTGTGTAGTTTTCATTTTGCTCTGCATTGACGAGGGCGCTGAGGGCTGCGGTCCAGCAGCTCTGGCTGTGTCCAATCTGTGTGTGTGTGTGGTCCGAGAGTGAGTGGCAGAGTGTTTCAGATTTGTCCAGTCAGTCTGCTCTTCTGTTCCGAAGATTATTTCCGATAAATGCTGACGTTATTACAGTCAGACCTCTGGGATGTAAGTCAGACTGAAGAAGCACTGGCTCCACATGATGGCTCTGTTCTCAGGTTTGAATGAGCCTGATCCAGATCCAAGCTCTGTATATTACACCCACACATGCGTGCGTGCGCACACGCGCGCACACACACTTCACATCCATCCGTGATGCTCTCAGGCTTCAATTCCAGCAGATGAAAATATGAAGCCTTTCTTCTTTCACTTTTCTATAATCGGCGCTTTTAACAACATCTATCTAATGTACTCATCATTTAAAACTTTATTTAACAAGATAAACCAATTAAATAATTCAAATAGAGCAGTCACTTGTTTCTAATGTATTATAATCAAGGCACAGAACGTCATCGTTAGGGGGCCAAGCATAAATCTTCAGAAGCATTCGAGTGCCAGTTTTCCTTTTTGAGGTCAAAGCCCCAGAATTGATGGAGCTCAGTGGTGACTGTATTGTGTGGTGTGTTTTTTTTTTTTTTTTAATTTTATTTGTGTCTTGTCTTTGCGCAATCGTGAAAAATTGTTCATTATTATTGTCCAGACCCCAGAGATCCCAGAAGCCCTCTGGTAATCCGCCACTGTATAAATTCCATTATAGAAAGACCTGACAGGGGATTGATTTGGATGTGAGAAAGAGAGAGTGAGACAAAACTGGAAGTGAAGAAAAAATGACTTCAAAACAGTTTCACAATAACAAAATACCCAGATTTCACTTTCCTCCATACAATCTGTTATTGACTCCCCGGTGAGTTTCATTATGCTGACATGAGTGGGTTTGTTCGAGTTAGGACACCGTGACATTAGTTCAGCGGTTTTGCTGTGTTTGCAGGTTTATTCCAAGCTTCAAGTCACAACAAGGTCATATTCAGAAATTTCTTATTTGTGATTTGCAACACGTGCACTCACCGGCCACTTTAATAGGAACTTGTTCTTGGCTGGCAGGATTGGAACCCGGTGTGGTCTTCTGCCGTTACTTGCTGAGATGCTTTTCTGCTCATCACGATTGTTATATCCTTCCTGGCAAAAAAAAAACAGGTGGCCTTGATAGAGCTAACGGTACCCTGGGAGGAGAGGATTGAGGAGGCACACGAACGCAAGCTGGGGAAGTACCAGCCCCTCCTTGTAGAGAGCCAGCAGAGGGGGTGGAGAACCTGGAACCTACCAGTGGAGGTGGGTTGCAGGGGGTTCCCAGGGCAGTCCCTTTGGAGAGCACTAGGACGGCTTGGGGTTAGGGGTGTGACCCGTAAGAACTTGGTGAACAGCATCTCAAAGCAGGCGGAACAGGCATCCAGGTGGTTGTGGCGAAAGAGAAGTGACCGGTGGCTAAGCCAGGCTGACAGAGAAGAGGGGGGACAGAGTTGCACGGCAGGGTCCTGAATGACAGAGGGAGCAGTTCCAGGACGCTGGTTCTGCTATCAAGCCCCACTGAGGTGTTGTGGGGTTGTTGACAGAACACCGGTGAGGTGGGGTGCCCACTTGAAAACCCTGTGAAGTCTACAGGTCTTCGTCGTGCAGCTCTGTTCTCAGTTGAAGACGTCTGAGGGGAGCAACTTCTATGTTAGCCACCACACAGAAGGAGCAGGCCTTAATGCCTGCCAGGTGCGGTGGCTGCGGTATATCTTACCGTGTAAAGACATTCTGCTCACCACGGTTGTTGTATCCTTCCTGGCAACAAAGCTCGAACCAATCTGGCCATTTTCCTCTGACCTCGCTTATCAACAAGGCGTTTGTTTCCACCCACAGAACTGTCGCTCACTCTGATATATTTTTTTTTCTGCACCGTTCCGTGTAGAGACTGTATGTGTGTGTGAACCCCAGGAGATCAGCGGTTTCTGTAATACTCCGACCAGTCCATCTGGCTCAAACCAACACCCATGCCACAGTGAAAGAAAGAAAGTCACACTTTCACTGAGATCACAATTTTTCCCGTTCTGATGTTTTGAAGTGAGCATTAATTAGCTGAAGCTCTTGATTTGTATCTGCAGTGGGGCAAATATGTATTTAGTCAGCCACCAATTGTGCAAGTTCTCCCACTTAAAAAGATGAGAGGCCTGTAATTTTCATCATAGGTACACTTCAACTATGAGAGACAGAATGGGGGGAAAGAATTCAGGAAATCACATTGTAGGATTTTTAATGAATTAATTGGTAAATTCCTCGGTAAAATAAGTATTTGGTCACCTACAAACAAGCAAGATTTCTGGCTCTCACAGACCTGTAACTTCTTCTTTAAGAGGCTCCTCTGTCCTCCACTCGTTACCTGTATTAATGGCACCAGTTTGAACTCGTTATCAGTATAAAAGACACCTGTCCACAACCTCAAACAGTTACACTCCAAACTCCACTATGGCCAAGACCAAAGAGCTGTCAAAGGACACCAGAAACAAAATTGTAGACCTGCACCAGTCTGGGAAGACTGAATCTGCAATAGGTAAGCAGCTTGGTGTGAAGAAATCAACTGTGGGAGCAATTATTAGAAAATGGAAGACATACAAGACCACTGATAATCTCCCTCGATCTGGGGCTCCACGCAAGATCTCACCCCGCGGGGTCAAAATGATCACAAGAACAGTGAGCAAAAATCCCAGAACCACACGGGAGGACCTAGTGAATGACCTGCAGAGAGCTGGGACCAGCGTAACAAAGGCTACCATCAGTAACACACTACAACACCAGGGACTCAAATCCTGCAGTGCCAGACGTGTCCCCCTGCTTAAGCCAGTACATGTCCAGGCCCGTCTGAAGTTTGCTCGAGAGCATTTGGATAATCCAGAAGAGGATTGGGAGAATGTCATATGGTCAGATGAAACCAAAATAGAACTTTTTGGTAAAAACTCAACTTGTCGTATTTGGAGGAGAAAGAATGCTGAGTTGCATCCAAAGAACACCATACCTACTGTGAAGCATGGGGGTGGAAACATCATGCTTTGGGGCTGTTTTTCTGCAAAGGGACCAGGACGACTGATCCGTGTAAAGGAAAGAATGAATGGGGCCATGTATCGTGAGATTTTGAGTGAAAACCTCCTTCCATCAGCAAGGGCATTGAAGATGAAACGTGGCTGGGTCTTTCAGCATGACAATGATCCCAAACACACCGCCCGGGCAACGAAGGAGTGGCTTCGTAAGAAGCATTTCAAGGTCCTGGAGTGGCCTAGCCAGTCTCCAGATCTCAACCCCATAGAAAATCTTTGGAGGGAGTTGAAAGTCCGTGTTGCCCAGCGACAGCCCCCAAAACATCCCTGCTCTAGAGGAGATCTGCATGGAGGAATGGGCCAAAATACCAGCAACAGTGTGTGAAAACCTTGTGAAGACTTACAGAAAATGTTTGACCTCTGTCATTGCCAACAAAGTATTGAGATGAACTTTTGTTATTGACCAAATACTTATTTTCCACCATAAATTGCAAATAAATTCTTTAAAAATCAGACAATGTGATTTTCTAGATTTTTTTTTCTTCTCATTTTGTCTCTCATAGTTGAAGTGTACCTATGATGGAAATTACAGGCCTCTCTCATCTTTTTAAGTGGGATAACTTGCACAATTGGTGACTGACTAAATACTTTTTTGCCCCACTGTACATGATTTTATGTATTGTGCTGCTGTCAAGGGATCTGCTGATTAGAGAACTGAAATATTAAAACAGCAGGTGGACGTATGGGTGTTCCTGATAAAGTAGCCAGTGTGTGTACATTTTGTTAATACTGTTAATGAATTGCCTGAAATTTGTTCCAAACAAGAACTTTCTTGAATAGTCTTCAGGACGTTAACGTGATCATGCTAATTCCATGCCTTGTTGTATTTTGAGTTGAGGAGAAGTTTTATTCTTTTGGATTGCAGCTTTGCAGTAGAAATGGACCGTCCTTTTGAAATACCGTATCAAGTTACGATGGGATTTAATTTGCGAAAGCCTTCCAGAAATCTTCCACCTGAAGGCAGGATATGTGGATGAGAAATCCAACCACGTATTTGGGTGGCACAGTGGTGTAAGTGGTTAGCACGGTCGCCTCACAGCAAGAAGGTTCTGGGTTCGAGCCCTTTCTGTGTGGAGTTTGTATGTTCTCCCAGTGTCTGTGTGGGTTTCCTCCGGATGCTCTGGTTTACCCCACAGTCCAAAGACATGCAGTTTTGTTAATATGGGATGGGTGGGAGCACTTAACTCCCAACTGCTCCCCGGGCGCTGTTAGCATGGCTGCCCATTGCTCTGGGTATGTGTGTGTTCACTGCTTCAGATGGGTTAAATGCAGAGAGGAGTTTTACAAGCGTGTGATGAATGAAGTTGTTCTGTGGACCTGGGTGAATTTGCAGACCTCGAGGACAGGATGGTATTTAATATTCCGCAAACTAGCCAATTAAGTATTAATTTATAAGTTTGGAGTCGGCGTAGACCCAAGGCAGCGGAGTTAGACTGCGTGTTTTACTACCTCTTATTAAAGCATGTTAATTGTAGTCATCAGTTATGGATGCGAATGAGTTCCGCTTTAAATGCATCAGGGAAGGGACGAGTAGTTTTCTGTAGATGGCTGCAAGATATTTTTTGAGGTATGCTGTTAATTTGTGAGCTTTGCAGTGAGCCAGAGGTGATTTAAATAGACCACTGAGATCTGAAAAGGGAAAATGGTGCCATTATCATTACACGAGAGTGTGGTTGGATTCTCAGATCTGGGGTAGGGTTCCCAAAAGCATCACACCACAAAGATCGTTAAATGGTAGCGCGATCAGCACAATGAATGCTCTCTCTCTCTCTCTCTCCTAGTTAAGATGTTCTTCGCATTAAAGGGCATATTCTGGACCAATTTCGTGTGGTTTTTTTTTTTTTTTTTTTTTTAATGTATGTTCCTTTACACACGCATCCGGAAGGGTAATTTTGCACAAGGCCATCTGTCTACAGCAGAAAAAAAATAAAATAAAACGCGTCTCGAAAAATCCCAAGGGAGTCTGGAGCCAGATTCGTGACATCACCTGCGGAAGCGCCAGCAGGCTGCGCGAGCTTTGCACGGTTTCAGTGCACAGCCTGTGTAGACCAAGCGCTCCCATTTCTCTCTCATTGTCCGGTCTTTTGGGAAACGACGAGTACTAATCCCATCATGATTGGTGTTGCTACACCCTCCTACGATACATCTGTTAACCATTTTAATAATTACGCGATAACGTTGAAGAAATTTGCAGAAAACCACCAGGTCGTTTTCTCGTAAACAAACCAGCGCTGACGTAGGATTCAGAAGGAGGCGTCCCGCACGCGACGTCACGAAAATCAATGTTTGCCGGGAAATCCAAATGCCAAGTTTTTTCAGAGGCGGACCAATTCGCCTCAAATGGCTTGATTTTCAACTGAATTTTTCTGGTATTGCGCAAGGTAAAAAAATTGCAGAGAATGCAGAATATTACAGATATTTGACCAAAGTTTAATATAAAATAGGAGAATTACATTGATCTTGCTCCTGAATTTACCCATGATATACACTTTAAGAGGCTTTTGGGAAACCCACCCCGATTGGTTAGCAGGTTTTTTTTTTAAATATATGAAGAGCTCTTTTCCAAAACGCGATAAACGCCAAATTTAAAAAAAAAAAAAAGAGTTTGTCGCGGTATTTTGCTGTGTACTGAGCCTATTCACTGCTCCATTAATGTTTCATGCCAAATCGCTATATTTCCTTGTTTATATGTGCTGCAAATTGTAGTTTCTCGCCAAAACGCGATAGGCACTACACCTGTTTTTTGGCTGAGTGCGACATTTCCTCTCGACCAATCAGAGTTCGGTCAGCGTTCTACACTATCCCACATGGCGGCGCCCTGAAGCGAGGAGCTTTGTTTGCTTGTGTAGCTTCTTGAGCACAAATAACTTTTGCAAATGATGGTTGTGAATACTTTCGATGGTTCTGAAGAATTGAACTAACTGGCCATTTTGTTATTTAGTTAGTTGTTTTCTGTGGTGGACAGTCTTAAAACATAAGATTAAACGTGAATGAATTAATGTTATTTAAGTGTTTATGATTTATTTGATGTTATAAATTGATAATACATCCGTATGATGAAAGTTCCTGATATTATATATCTGCAGCATGTTCTCTTGTTTTAAAAACAGAATATATACCATACTTTGGATTTATAATCAATAACATTGTTAGATTTGTCAATTATTGTTAAATGTTCAGCCTGAACCAACTATCTATTATAATAGCATTTTGGAAAAGAGCTCTACATGTGCACACATACCGTACACACTGTATAATATATATATTTTTTAAAATTTTCTATAACAGCAGCTTTAATTCACTCGAATACTTTCCAAGCAGATTTGTAAAACAGGATGCTTCACATAATCTACGACTTGCCCTATAATAAATCTCATCTCGTTATCTCTAGCCGCTTTATCCTGTCCTACAGGGTTGCAGGCAAGCTGGAGCCTATCCCAGCTGACTACGGGCGAAAGGCGGGGTACACCCTGGACAAGTCGCCAGGTCATCACAGGGCTGACGCACAGGTGGGGTTTACATTAGACCGTATCAGCGGATCATCAGATTAATGTTTTTAAAACGATTAGTGTGCACACAGCAACACCAATACACGATTCGCGTGCACACAGCAACACCAATACACGGATACGCTCGGCTCCGCAGGCATCCTGCGCTCCAAATCACTCCGCCCTGAACAGCGAGTGCCCTCTGGAGGGTGCGCACTCCGGCCCTGCGCAGCTCACAGAGCGCGCGAGTGAAGTGAACAAGCTGTGTTTTCGGGACTGAGCCGCTGTGTGTGTGATCCCAGCGCATATCACTTACCACTTGCAAGTGGAAGGATGGCAAGCCTAAAGACAATCATAACTACACAATGGGCAGTATTTGCATCAGTATTTGCAGTATTTTCATACTTTTATACTCTTTAATGAAAGGTGATACAAGGCGGAAGTCCGCGCCGTTTTTCAGCAGTTGCGTCACATGACCAACGCCAGCGAATCAGGAAGGTGGATGTCACAGTGACGTTGTCCAATGGCGACGCCAGCTAGAGCTCAGCACAGCGTATCCACGTATTCTCAATGTTTACACAGCACCGGATCAGACACGATCTAGATTGAATACGTGGACCCTGGCGGATTCCCGTTTCCCGGCGTTTCCAGGCTGTTTAATGTAAACGGACAGTGCATCCGCGAAGAAAACGAGACAGATACGGTCTAATGTAAACTTGGCCATAGACACAGACAACCATTCACATTCACACCTACGGTCAATTTAGAGTCACCAGTTAACCTAACCTGCATGTCTTTGGACTGTGGGGGAAACCGGAGGAAACCCACGCGGACACGGGGAGAACATGCAAACTCCGCACAGAAAGGCCCTCGCCGGCCACGGGGCTCGAACCCGGACCTTCTTGCTGTGAGGCGACAGCTCTAACCACTACACCACCGTGCCGCCCCGACTTATAATAAATGATGGATAAAAGATTATTTAATAAAGAAAAACATGTAGTACTTGTTGATATGGCGATGTTTTCTTTCAAGAGATATTTACTGAACATTTCTGGAAGGAGTCTCTAGTATCATATCAGAGTTTTATAAACGCTCAGTAAGTTTCCCCATCACAGGAAAGCCTTTGGGACAGATGACTCTGAGATGGCTTTCCGGATTTTTTTTTTTTTTTTGCGATATGAACAGCTGCTTTTTTGTCTTATTAACTTCAAGAGAGGGGGAAGAAAGAAGGAAAGAGAGAGGGAGAGACTGGCAAGAGGCCGACTGTTTACAGGAAATAGCTTGTCTTGGGGACTTCTAAAACATTAAACACAACTATAAATGGACTAAAAGCTTATTATGCTTTTTTTTTTGTAATAAATGAAAAATTGGAATTGTTGAAAGAGTGCCAACAGTGAGAAATAGAACACTTTTTTTTTTTTTTTTTTTTAGGATGTGCTGTTGTCGGAAAATAATCAACTCCTGGGTGGTTGCCGTAACTTTGGGCCGGATCACACCATCCCGTTGATGATCGATTGGAAAATTAATCAGCAACCTCACACCCCTGAGTGATTTTGTGTGTTCAAGTAATTAGAACAGTGTTATTGTGTGTTGCAAAGCTAAAAAGTCAGCGTGAGATGTTTTGTTTGTTAATTGTCACTTTTTTTTTTCCTACCCATAAATCAGTGGGCCTCTCTCCTTTCGCTGCCTGCAGTTGTTTAAATGTTTTTCTGAAGTTTGTGGAAGAAAAGCTATGAAGGTGAGGTGGAAGCGAGGGCTTCTGATTTTTAGAAAAAAATCTGTACGTGATTCTCTGGGTTTTTTTAGATGTATAACAGCAGTAAAAAATAAGCGGAGTATTGCTCCTCCGGCCTCTCCTCTGTCCTGCCAAGCCTGGAAACCCTTTTCATCACGGTGTAGTTTGGTTACCAGACAAGAGCTTCATTAGTTGGACACATTCCCTGGAGAGGTGAAGTCTTTAATACAAAATTAGAGCTGTTCCTTTGTGCCGCTGGCGTCAGAAGGATGTTAAATTAAGCCCGGGCCTCTTTTTTTGGGGTTAGTGTGGAGAGTGAACAGGACTGAAATGCTCTGGGAGCTGTACTCCACGCTTGTGTCACTTTGTGTGTTTGTGATCAATCTGCTTTACATTGATTAAAAAAAAAAAAGTTGATTTCCATCAGAGGAGTTTGGGTTTTTATTTGTTTAATTTAAAAAAAAAAGACAAACCCTGTGTTTTTAACACTCCTGTTTTCTTTTTTTGGTGTTTTCCAGAATGTGCTCATCTCCTGCTTGCCCATAATGCACCAGTAAAGGTGAAAAACGCTCAGGGATGGAGTCCTCTCGCCGAAGCCATCAGCTACGGAGACCGTCAGATGAGTACGTTATCCATTGAACTCGTGCATTATGGGTATCCTGTACCATCTGTCCCAGCTCAGCTGCACTGACCTGTCCTGGTGCAGTGTGGTGTTTCACAAACGTACTAGATTTTGTAGGGCACTAAGTAGTGAATAGGGTGTAATTTGGACACTCGTGATGATTTTCCATGGCACAGAGCAATTCAGGTCACTTTGGCAGGTTAACACATGAGTAACGTAATGTGGGTGGAGCTAGAAACGGTGCTGACAGTTGATTGGTTAAACTGCACCTGGTTACGTTCTTGACTTGTGATCCAAAGTTACCGAGTTGACAGTTTTGCATCAAGCAAAGTGCAACGACACAACACACTGCAAGGCAGGTAATATATACTAAGTAACTTTAAGGCCCAATCCCAATTCTAATTTCTACCCCTCCCCCTTCCCCTCCCCCTTCCCCTTGGCCCTTCCCCTTGAAACTGAGCTACAAGGGATAGGGCTTGAAATTCAACCCTTACGTGTTGGGATAGCCCTTCAACGATCGCATACGTCATCGCGTACCTCCGTCAGCGTTTACGTTAGCAAAACGCGACCAAATGCGTCATTGGCTGCGACCAGCCGCTACAGTCAGAAATCTCTGCTGGCAGGGTGTGATTTGTTAACTAACACCACTGAATGGGATATCTTTGGCGCTTCGTGCACCACATCCAACAGAATGAGGTGTCAGAACACTCGTAAACAATAAAAGCGAGAATAACAGAACAAAACGTACGCAGTAAAGCAACCAAAAACAATACTCACTCCCAAAGCTTTTTAGCAGCAGCTTGGATTTCAGAAATCGCTGCTCATTCTCAGCTCGAAAGCGAATCAAGCGGCGTGTTTCCTCTGGATAACAACTTAAAACACGTAAATAATGGAGAAAATACATTTATGACAATCTTTCGCCGCGGGAACCGCCATCTTTCTGAAATCCGCATGAAATCTCGCTGAAATCCGCATGGCATTGTGGGAAATCACTCAAACCCCTTCGTTCGGAGTCTGCTCCAGGAAAATCTCCGTTTGGAGGGGTACAGAAGCCCTACCCCTTCCCCTACCCCTCCGCGTTAACTGGGATTGGGATACCCCTACCCCTTCACGTGAACGCGCAAAATGGAGGGGAAGGGCCAAGGGGTTGGTCCAAGGGGTGAAATGGGATTCGGCCTATCTGTGTTTCTCTCTCGTGTGTCTCTGTGTCTCTCTGTCTGTGTGTGTCTCTCTCTCTCTGTGTGTCTGTCTTTGTATGTCTGTGTGTGTGTGTGTGTGTGTGTGTCTTTGTATGTCTCTCTCTCTCGTGTATCTGTGTTTCTCTCTCGTGTGTCTCTGTGTCTCTCTGTCTGTGTCTCTCTCTCTCTGTGTGTCTGTCTTTGTATGTCTCTCTCTGTGTGTCTGTTTGAGTGTGTCTCTCTCTCTCTCTCTGTCTCTGGTTCTCTGTGTGTGTGTCTCTGTCTCTCTCTGTCTGTCTGCCTCTCTCTCTCTTGTGTCTGTCTGAGCGTGTCTGTGTTTGTGTTTCTCTCTCTCGTGTGTGTGTCTCTCTCTGTCTGTCTCTGTGTCTTTGCCTCTCGTGTGTGTGTCTCTCTCTGCCTCTCGTGTGTGTGTGTGTGTCTCTCTCTCTCTCTCTCTCTCTCTCTCTCTCTCTCTCTCTCTCTCTCTCTGTGTCTGTCTCTTTGTGTGTCTCTGTCTTTGTCTCTCTCTGTCTCTCCCTCTCTGTCTGTGTGTGTCTCTCTCTCCCCCTCCCCCCACCCCCAACAGTGTACTCTTTGATCTCTTCACCTCATTTGCCCTGATTTCTGTACTGAATACCGGTTTAGCTTTCATGCGTGCCATTATGTGATGGACAAACCAACGCAGGGTTTACGAGCAGTTCCTTGTTCTGATCTAGTTAGCGAGTTGAAGAAGTACAACTTCCTGGAGAAGGTTGATTTACGTGATAGTATGTAGCTGTTCTATGAAAACGATGCAACTTTATCTTTTGATTCGAAGAAGGCTAACTTGCTTAGTGCTCGGTACATAATAACCATGAGCAGAATAGTCTTCAGTCACACCCACTGGACACAGCGGTTTCTGAGTTTTCATGTGCTCTCGGAGGAGACGGGTTCAGTCTTGGGGCGATTCCTGAAGTCCATGAGAAGTTCATTCCAGTGTGAAAAGCTGGGAAACAAATTTAAATGCACCAAAAGATGGGGGAAAAAATCAAAATGCAACTTGGTGAAAATAATTAAACGGAGACTACTTTGTTTTAACATAGATGGTAATTGATCAAAATGGCAGAATATATATATATATATAGATGGATAGATGGATGGATCGATTTACTTTATTGATCCCAAGCTGGGAAATCGTTACAGCAACAAGTCCTCAGACATGAGAAACAGAAAAAGACACACAGTATAACATAAAATAGAATTTTTAAAAATCCAAGAATGAGCCAGCTATACAATATGCAGTTAAAACTGTAAGGATAAAATGCATGCTTCGTACTGGTGAATGTGCATTAATAGTGCTAAAAACAAGAATTGTGATGAATGAAAATAAACTGTGCACAAGTGGCAGTATTGAACAGAAGATGGATTTTAAAAAAATCCATCCAAATCAAGTCTAAAGTTGCAAAGTGGATGGCGTGGTATACAGTAGTGCTTGAAAGTTCATGAACCCTTTAGAATTTTCTATATTTCTGCATAAATATGACCTAAAACATCATCAGATTTTCACCCAAGTCCTAAAAGTAGATAAAGAGAACCCAGTTAAACAAATGAGACAAAAATATTATACTTGGTCATTTATTTATTGAGGAAAATGATCCAATGTTCCATATCTGAGAGTGGCAAAAGTATGTGAACCTCTAGGATTAGCAGTTAATTTGAAGGTGAAATTAGACTCGGGTGTTTTCAGTCATTGGAATGACAATCAGGTGTGAGTGGGCACCCTGTTTTATTTAAAGAACAGGGATCTATCAAAGTCTGATCTTCACAACACATGTTTGTGGAAGTGTATCATGGCATGAACAAAAGACCTCAGAAAAAGCGTTGTTGATGTTCATCAGGCTGGAAAAGGTTACACAACCATCTCTAAAGAGTTTGGACTCCACCAATCCACAGTCAGACAGATTGTGTACAAATGGAGGAAATTCAAGACCATTGTTACCCTCCCCAGGAGTGGTCGACCAACAAAGATCACTCCAAGAGCAAGGCGTGTAATAGTTGGCGAAGTCACAAAGGACCCCAGGGCAACTTCTAAGCAACTGAAGGCCTCTCTCACATTGGCTAATGTTAATGTTCATGAGTCCACCATCAGGAGAACACTGAACAACAATGGTGTGCATGGCAGGGTTGTAAGGAGAAAGCCACTGCTGTCCAAAAAGAACATTGCTGCTCATCTGCAGTTTGCTAAAGATCACGTGGACAAGCCAGAAGGCTATTGGAAAAATGTTTTGTGGACGGATGAGACCAAAATAGAACTTTTTGGTTTAAATGAGAAGCGTTCTGTTTGGAGAAAGGAAAACACTGCATTCCAGCATAAGAACCTTATCCCATCTGTGAAACATGGTGGTGGTAGTGTCATGGTTTGGGCCTGTTTTGCTGCATCTGGGCCAGGACGGCTTGCTATCATTGATGGAACAATGAATTCTGAATTATACCAGTGAATTCTAAAGGAAAATGTCAGGACATCTGTCCATGAACTGAATCTCAAGAGAAGGTGGGTCATGCAGCAAGACAACGACCCTAAGCACACAAGTCGTTCTACCAAAGAATGGTTAAAGAAGAATAAAGTTCATGTTTTGGAATGGCCAAGTCAAAGTCCTGACCTTAATCCAATCCAAATGTAGTGGAAGGACCTGAAGCGAACAGTTCATGTGAGGAAACCCACCAACATCCCAGAGTTGAAGCTGTTCTGTACGGAGGAACGGGCTAAAATTCCTCCAAGCCGGTGTGCAGGACTGATCAACAGTTACCGCAAACGTTTAGTTGCATTTATTGCTACACAAGGGGGTCACACCAGATACTGAAAGCAAAGGTTCACATACTTTTGCCACTCACAGATATGTAATATTGGATCATTGTCCTCAAGAAATAAATGACCAAGTATAATATTTTTGTCTCATTTGTTTAACTGGGTTCTCTTTATCTACTTTTAGGACTCGTGTGAAAATCTGATGATGTTTTAGGTCCTATTTATGCAGAAATATAGAAAATTCTAAAGGGTTCACAAACTTTCAAGCACCACTGTGCATATTTAATTCTCAAACCTGATTGGTCAGAAGGTGTGCAAGGAAAGATTGATATTTGAAATCGCAATTGACATCCCCCACTTGTTAGCTCATGTCCTTGGTCAGACTGTCCATGATTCGTCTCTACTAATCACGTAAAGACACGATTCTTCTTTGTCTGTAATGTTGAACTAAAGTGCAGAAACTTTTTTTTTTTTTTCCTCGATTGCAACACCCTCTGTTTAGACACAGCAGAGTCATTGATGGTATAAACAAATATTATCAAGCATTACTGCTTATATTAATGCACTTGTCATATGTTATTGTTTCTATTGATGACTTTCACGTTACCCATAATGCTTTGCACCTTGAGGGGTAACCAAAAATATTAACAAACTAAAACAACATAGCGTCGCACACTGATGATGATCTTTCAAATTTAAATCTCCCAAAAACCTCCAAAGTGTCAGAACTAACTAAACAAAAGATTAAAGCAATCTGCAAAGCTTTTTCTGTGGACTTTGAGAAATCAGTCGGTAAAAAAGCGCTTGTAAATATCGTATCGAACGCTTTGAACATCTCTACTTCGGGTGACGGGGGTTCCAACAATTACTGACCTGCACAAGTTAAAAGACTGGTAGAAGAGCTTTGAAAGATCAACACCGATCGTAGAAGAATCCGCAGTGAAATGGTCGTTGCTGGGTGCTGGTTACGATGAGAGCCGTTTAAAAAAAAAAAAAGAAAAGGCTTCGTCCGTGGGAACATAAGCAAGGAATTCAGTCAAGTAAGTCCTGTAAACACAGCAGAACTGTCATTTTCTTTTTAAAGTTGAAGTTGATTTTGATTTCCTTCACTCTGATTTCCCTCAGGCTCATACGCTACCAGATTACGACAGTCTTTGGGCTGTTAGAGGAAGCTGTTATTCGACCCTGTCGTCCTATTACATTCAGTCTACCTACAGAAACGCTAAAAGCAGAAGGACACGGAAGCTTACCGACACTGCATCGTTTGCGCTTTGTTTTGGGAGTCGATCCTTCAATCAAGTCGTCCTTTTCAGTTCTTTGACTCGCCCTTGTTTTTCAGTTTTCACTCTTTTTATAACTAAACACACAGACACCGGGGTTGTCGGCTTCTTGACTTGGATCGCCAGACTTGACTCCACCACTGAAGTGTGTAGAACACGGTCACGTTTTGTCTGTCGGTGTAAAATTTTGACGGCAAATTCTGTCTAATCACGCTTTTCGATGCTTAGCTTCTTTAGGTATTGTGTATTGTTGGCTCCTTCGATCTCGAAAGATCATGGTGATCTGCACCAGGGGTTATCCATCAGTTATTGAGTTGCAGCGTGTAGTATGACTGTATGGAGATCTTGCATGTGACGTCACAGCCGATCCAGATTGTAACAGATGCCGTCTTGTCGGTCAAACGCCATATTTCCGCCTTCTACTTCTGCTTCTACCTTTTTTCTTCTGGAAAACCCTACTATACACAATTCTACTACAACGGCTGCGGCTACAAGCTCTCCCTACCTGTGCACGTTTTTTATGTTTTTTGTGTGTATTTTTGCGTGTTGTTCGTCTGTACCGGACTTCAATATCCACTACAACCGTATGGACTTACTGGACATTGGTTTCCAGCAGAAAATGACGGTTTGTAGCAATTGCCATCGCATGCACAACATTCCGGACGAGATAGCGAGACCAGCAGGGTCTCCGTGGATTGTTATCGGAAGCAAAGCGAAGGAGGCGGTGCCGGGAGCGGAAGCAAAAGCGAGGCTGCAGGCAGAGCCGGCCTGTTGACTAAGCTCAGAAAACAGCCACTCAAATCTCCACTGCTAAGCTTCTACTTCTCCAACGCCAGATCCATGGTAAACAAGACGGACGATTTGGAATTACAGCTGGAATTACCTTATTCTATTCTATAATCGGCTGGTCAGTGCAGTACTAGTAATACTTAAGTGACTTACCCATCCAATGAGGATTGTTATTTTCTTGTTTACAAGATGCCACATCTGAGTCGCTGACAAATCCTGAATTTCTGTACAGATAACTGTCCAGAGATTTATAAGCACGCAGTGCTTCACCACTGAACAGCGAGGGAAAGTTAATGAGGTAATTACACATCTAGGTATTCCGCTGGCAGTTCAGTATCCACTGACACGGTCGTGAAAACTCCGTCCGGTAAGCCATAAGGGTCACTAATCTGTAGATCGTTTATTTTAGACATATATCTAATTATCTGTTCATTAGAAAAATGAGCCGTGTAGTCCGTCGGTTGAAATTGATCCATTCTGTACACGAGTGCAGCAGTATTCAGCTGTGTTTTTTACCGACAAGATGGCGGCTGTTAACTTTCCGGTCACGTGACTGCAAGATCTCTATAGGCCGATGCGTGAGCCGCACGGTCTGCTGCAGGTGAAGTTGCTTGGTCGGGTGTCTGTTGTTGCCGACTGCAGTCTCCACGGTCGTCGGAGCCTCCTCTCCCCCCACCGGGTCTCTCTCTCCTTTCCTCTGCCTCCCCAACGACGGCCTTGGTGGTGGACCGCCAGCCGGCGTGGTCTGAGGCCGCCGTCTCCAGGTCTGCAGGGTTGAAGCCGCCTGCCCTCAGGTCGCGCTTGCGCACGTCCTTGTAGCGTAGTCCGGGTCGTCCTGTGGGTCTGGAGCCTATGGCCAGCTCAACATACAGCACGTCCTTTGAGATGCGGCCGTCATCCATGCGGCTGACGTGGCCTAGCCAGCGCAGGCGTCTCTGGGTCAGCATGGCAAACATGCCATGTTTTATTGTGTAAAACTTTTTAAATCAGGAAAAGTCATTTTTTTCCCCGTGTGAATTCGAAGAAACGACTGAGGTTATCTGACTTGGTAAACAAATATAGCGCCTGGTTCCCCTGCCCAGGGCGCAAGGCATTATGGGTAATGTGAAAGTAGTCAGGAGTAACTGGTCATTTCCAGGAACTTGTATGGTGCCATGATTTTAAAATAAATAAAGTGAAGCTTCCTGTCAGGACAAGTTTGTTTAAGATGTACGGATGGAAGGAGCCTCCAGTTTTAACGCTTTGTAAGAGTTGGTAAGGGTTTTTTTTTTTTTCTTTCTCCCCCCCCCCCACCCCCCCACCACCACCAACCATTAGAAAGTCTTCAAAACGGTGGACATTTGGGTTTCTCTGTAACATGACGAGCTGCATTTTTGTTTGTCGTCTTTACTTCAAGAAAGAGAGGCGGGGGAAAGTCAGGGCGGGCGAGCGGATGAGCAGCTTTAAAGGAGATACACAGAACCTTTATTTTTAAATAAATTTCCGAGTGGATAGTATCTCCATCCTTGACTCTTGTATGCTGCATCAATGGGAATTAAAAATATATATATATTTGAGAGTTTAAAATCGACCGCAAAGTTGGCGTTCGAGTTGCCCCGCTGAGCCAGCCAGCCCTGAGTGCGTGACGTCGCAGCGGGAACCGGTTTTAAGGCCGACGCCTTTGACAGCTATAGACCAAAGTCATATAAATAAAAATTTATGGTGAAAGTAAGAAATAGCGTTACTGACTTGCTCAACTAAGACTGATTTGACTTCATTGATTGCGGGTTGACTCTCATTAAAACAGGATGGGTGTTATAACTTATGCAACATACATGTACATGCATGCATTTTCACTGATAAAATGTAAAAGGCTAATCAAATAATCAGATGAACTGAGACGATCACATTCTGAAGCAAATTAAATAATCTTATACTGCTAACTTAAACACACAGTACAAGTTACATGGATTAATCTAAATGCAGGTAAACGACGCGTTTTTTTTTTTTTAAATCCAAATGAGAGTCGCATCTTACCCGTCTGTGTTCTCGCTTCTTGAAGGCCGATCTTGTGGCCGATTGTTTTTGAAACAATCTGACTTTCAGTTGTTTGTTCAGTTCTCCGTTCGTTTGCTTCTTCCACGTAAGGCCGAGATGGCAGCAATATCCCAGTTTAGAAATCAGACGGCTGCTCCACTCATTCTCTGTTTTCTTCATACTGACTACTCCGCCATTACCGCTCGGCTCAGGCAATTACTAAAACCCGGGACAGAAAGGGATGTCACCGTTTTTAGCAACAACCGCGGCGAGGTCACTGCCCGAGCGATATGTCACGTCCTGTTCCATCCCGGGTTTTACCAACAACCCTCGGCTCATGCTCCAGGAGAACTGGTGCAACTGAACTCTCATCTCATTATCTCTAGCCGCTTTATCCTTCTACAGGGTCGCAGGCAAGCTGGAGCCTATCCCAGCTGACTACGGGCGAAAGGCGGGGTACACCCTGGACAAGTCGCCAGGTCATCACAGGGCTGACACATAGACACAGACAACCATTCACACTCACATTCACACCTACGGTCAATTTAGAGTCACCAGTTAACCTAACCTGCATGTCTTTGGACTGTGGGGGAAACCGGAGCACCCGGAGGAAACCCACGCGGACACGGGGAGAACATGCAAACTCCACACAGAAAGGCCCTTGCCGGCCCTGGGGCTCGAACCCAGGACGTTCTTGCTGTGAGGCGACAGCGCTAACCACTACACCACCGTGCCGCCCGCAACTGAACTCACTTAAAAAATAATAATAATTAAAATAAATACTTTTTTTCGTTTCCTTTAATTGTTGGTCCTGCACCCTCTTTCAATACGGGCTTATAGCCAACGCTCCTCAACAGATCAGAGGTCTCGTACGAGTCTTCAGTAAAATGTGCAGAGCAGAAGAGAGACCACTTCGTAGGCGCCCAATGTGCCCGTGAACTTCTCGCAAAACGCGTCCAAACCTTTGCAGTTTGAACATTCTTGAGCCATGAATGCAACATAAATCCACCTTCTGTTGTGTTGCTGCACCCGCCAGTAACACATCTACGTCGTATGGCGGTAAATTAGCTCAAAATGGAGGATCGAAGTTGCAGTCAGCTCTGTGTTTTAGTATAGCGGAAATGGCGATGAGACCGATAGACTTCCTGCTATGACATGACGGATGTCAAGGTCATTCACTCAGACCGCTACCTATATAAATCACTTTAATCGTAAAAATTACTATATTAGATTTATTGTTGACGCTTAAAACTATTCCTGTGCCATTCTTGAGGTCTCAAGGCGTTTATAAACGAAAGTGAGGCCACGGTTCTGCGTACATGCTTTAACATGAGCGTCAACAGGCTCTTGCTTCTCTCATGGACGTTCCGCGATATTAATTGTAGCAATAAACGGACACAAATTATGCGTTCATGAATAAATGAAAAATTGTCGCCACTGGCAACTTACTGTGGAATAAGACAAAACGCTTGCAAGGACTTGCTGTTCGAGGTAAATAACTTTAAGGTGGTGACGGGAATACTGCTGCTTTGTGTCGGGATGAATCGCACCACCCGAGTGTTGGTTGATTATTTTCCCGATAATGTGTTTTTATTCCTTACATAAGCGTCGTGATGCGTTGAGATGCTCATCGCAGGGATGAATACTAACCTTTGCTTCAGCTTTCGAATCACCACTGCATGTCGAGACGAACAACAAATATGACCTCATACCTGAGAGAGAGAGAGAGGGAGTGTTCAAAGTGATGCTAGCTCTACCACTTAATGATGAATGAGGATATGAATACAGCAGGGCAGTTTTCTTCAAGATCCTTTGGAATTCTTTCATTTAAAAACAAACTCCAGGGGGGAAAAAAAACATATATGGTGAAGAATTTTAACTTGTTCGTTATTAGCATCTTTAGACGTCTGGTCCTTTTCGCTAATTTCTGGAGGGAGGAAATTCCTCTTGGTCTCTGTCGGTTATGAGATGAAAAGGAATTTATTACACGTGTGTGTGTGTGGACTGTGCCTCATCAGCCCTCCCTTCAGCCAGCCTCGCCGCTTTGATCAGGCGCATGAGCTCAACTTTACAGGCTCCCGTTCTGCACACCGCTGTTAGCAACATTAAAGGTTAAAGCAAATAAGAAACCCAGCGGCCCTTGTTATTTTTAGGGGTCATTGCTGGTTTAGCTGGCGCATAGTTCGCTGGGTTTCTAAAGGTTGGACAAGGATGAGAATGACCTGGAAAGAGATTTCTCTCCGGTTTGAATAGAGGGCTTTTTATTCAACAGGTTTCTGTATGCAAAAAGCCTTTCGTCTGGGTGTTTTCGACTTCCTCGATTTATACAAAGCAGACAATAAGAAGACGGGTTTGCAAACCTGCTGGATGAGTTGTTTGGCAATTTTGAGAGACCAAAAAAAAAAAACCCCCTCCAAAACAGAGAAGTAAGTGTCATGCAGAAGTTCAAAAACATGTTTTCTTCCCCACTAAAGGGCAAGCTTGCGATCCAGACGGGCGATCCAGCCAACACTTTCGACTTGAAGAGAATTCAGTCAGGGTTTGGAGAGCTTTGATAAAATGGAGGATCAAAATGGTGTTTCTGTGCTTGGAGCTCCGGGTGGAGCAGTGTATATTGTGACCAGGGAAAGAATAATAGTAATACCGATAACATTATTCTGTACTGGCGTAGATAGATAAGGACATCGCAAATATGTTGCTTCCGGGTATGACGTGTCGCTCGGAATACAATGAGTAAGGAAGTTGATTTGATTATTTTCCTGTAACAATACTATTTATTCAGTACTTCAAACACCTGCGGTCATAAGGTTGGTCCATCATGGGTTGGTGTGATATGACCCGACGTGAGGCAGAGTTATGTTCCCACTCTTATCGAAGGTTTTTTAACTTCCTTCAGTACCACAGCAATTTTACCGACCGTTAACATTTTATATTAATTTAAAAAAGTTCGACTATTTATCCATTTCCTGTTGTGAAACCTCCACGAAGCAAATTTGCTTTCCGTTCTCACTTGTATTATCGCTGCTGTTAGCGATCCTTCCCTCAACAACCTCGTTCAAAGAAGTACGATGTTCACTCACCGGCCTCTTTAATAGGAACTTGTTCTTGAGTCAATAGGGGTGCTCACACGGCACATATTTGCATCGATGCTGCACCGATGTATTTTGTTGTGATATATCTTACACCGGTGTAAATTTTGTGGAGCGTTCACACGTCACAAACCTGCTTACTAGAGAGAAGCGTGTTAGCACTGATGCAGCCCCACTTGCGTTCACACGGCAGTTTTTGCGACCGTGCTATACGATAGTAATAATGCGGAAATGAAATATGCGCATGCGTGAAAATGTACTTCCTTTTCCCGGTTGTCATGGCATCACCAAGCGCCAGGAAAACAACGTGGATGAAGACACCAGTGTTGCCAGATACTGCTGACGTTTTCCAGCCCAAAATATGTTCAAATCCGCCAAAATGCACTTAAAACCGCCCAATCTGGCAACACTGGAAGACACGCAGTTCCGTTGTTGTTGATATTCGCCATTTTGGAAGTGCAAAATACCAGGATGCAAATTATGCAATGCCCGTATGTAATCAACTCTCCTCACGCGTAGCGAGTCTACCCCTGTAGCGTTCAGACGTCCCATTTTATATCGTTGCTGCCCCGCAAACTTAGTCTGGCTAACGCAACTTCAAAGCCCTGCGAACATTGGTCTGGCAAAGATATTAAGCCCAACCGTTTCCCAAAGGCGTGGTTGACCCGCCTCCCTGAAATGCCTCAGTTTGCTACTGGTCGAAGCCAGAAAAGGCTGTGACGAAGCTTAAACCAATCACATCACTCTTTCCTCTGACGTATGTGACGTGACGGAAACTGCTTGAGTAACAGGAAGAAGATAAATACCTCCGGGGCTGCTCTTTGCTCCGTTTTCAATGAGAACTTCCCGTTGAATGCTTTCAATACAGCATCCACCGCTGTGTCAAAGGCTTGCTGCTGCTCCATGTTCGTAATGTTTCTAGTGAATGAAGTGCTTCCGGCATAGATTCTGTAAACAATCTATGGCTTCCGGTCGCAGTTCTACTACGTCACTGCCTTGAACATGCCTCTACCCAGGGCCGTTGGAGATGCTCAAAGTTGATTGGCTCCCGATTTTTCGGGAGCTTGGAAGAGCTGGAGATAGCTTGCCTTGCCAGACTAAGCTCGCAACAGGCCCTCGTGTTGCGTCACACTTAGGATGGGCGGGCCCAGGCTACCGCAAACTAGCATTTACTCCGGAGTAAATTTCTTAAACCACCTCCCGAGCAGGGTTAGATTTGCACCGGTTTAAGCAGCTTTCAGGGGCTACACCGGTATAACTTTGTACCGTGTGAACACTCTACCGGGGCAGCCCCGGTGCTACACCGGAGTAAAAGTTGCCGTGTGAACACCCCTTAAGATCCCTGGTCTTGGCTACAGGAGTGGAACCCAGTGTGGTCTTCTGTTTTTCTGTTGCATGCTGAGATGCTTTTCTGCTCACCGTGGTTGTAAAGAATGATCATCTGAGTCACTGTATCCTTCCTGGCAGCTCGAACCAATCTGGCCATTTTCCTTTGACGTGACTTAACAAGGCGTTTGTTTCCACCTACAGAACTCTCACTCACTCAGTGGTTTTTTTTTTTTTTTTTCTTCTTTTTCGTACCATTCTGTGTTGAGACAGTTGTGTGTGAAAACCCCTGGAGATCAGCCGTTTCTGAAATACTCAAACCAGTCCGTCTGGCTCAAACCAGCACCCATGCCACAGTGAAAGAAAGTCACACTTTGAGATCACGATTTTTCCCGTTCTGATGTTTCGACGTTAACGTTAAGCCTAGGTCACAACCGGACGTACGATTTTTTGGCCGTGCGATTTTTGGCGTTTCCCAAATCACTGCATTTTTTTTGTTCATGGAGAAAGATGCGCGTTGGCCGTAAGTTTGTCTTGCAACCTGAAAAACACGTAAGCGCCCGTAGAGTTTGTTTGACATGACAAAGAACCTCTGCGGCTAGTCTACGGCTCGAAAATCAGCACATCACACGCGCGCTTTCCGTGCGTTTCTTGCATTTTTTGCACGTAGACCGGCCGTAGGAGCACGTACGGCCGGTTGTGACCGAGGCTTTAATTAGCTGAAGCTCTTGATTTTGTAGTGAAGTAGGGCTTAGCATATTTCAGAAACCCGCCAATGGCAACATTTATTTTAATCACCAAAGTAATGGGTTTTTTACTCGCAGTTGGTGGGTGATTAATTGATGGGTGATGAAGGTTTTCTTATCATGAAAAGCTGTTAGACCGTGTTCTCCTTCAGTTACATTAAATAAACATACAGTACCTGTCAAAAGTTTGGACATGCCTTCGAATTAAATTTTTTCTTTCCTGTTAATTGAAAGACACTTTGTCTTAAAGCTAGACTGACCTTTCAGAGTTTTCAGGTTTAGGTCGTCATAAGAATTTTCCCCGACACCCAGTTATTTTTGTTTAGTGGACCGAAAGCTACTGAATTCGAATCACAGACTTCCAATTTTATTCGTTTTTTTTTTTAATGGAACAATTAGGCCACACCAATTCAATTAGTTGGTTCTCGGAATTGCCGCTCGTAGAAAATGCAAAATGAAAAAAAAAAAATCGAAATCAAACTCCCACCAACAGAAAAGGTCATGTGACATGAGGTCACGTGACGTCAAAAACCAATCAAATCGCCCCTTTCACTTTCGATAAAGACTTGTGTAAGAAACATGCCTGTGGAGGGGAGTCCTGCAAAGCCTGCGTTTGTGATTGTTAGGATATTCAGCGAACAGAAGCGTAAAATCTTTGGCAGGTGTGTTGAAATTCTGTTTACTGGTTTGCCTGTATTGTTTGGTCTATTTCCACCACTAATTTTACCATCAGAGCACTTTTAATTTTATTAAAATATTTAATTTTATTAATTTTAACCAACTAATTAAATTGGTGTGGCCTTAAAGGAGAACTGAAGATCAGTTCAGAATGTCAAAGCGACGGCCGTAAACGAGATTCGTTGAGACCTGTGCGAGACATCGTCGGATGGAAGTAAAACGTACAGCGGAAATCAAAGTGACCGCGTCTGCCAACGTCGTCAAAAGACGCACGTGCCGTTTTTCGAATGCTGACGTAATCAAGCCGGAAGTTTTGTTTGTTTTGATAGCAATCAGGAAAGTTTGAAAAAAGTCGTCAGTAATCGTCATTTAAACTCGTTTTTGTGCAATACTTCGTTTGGAAAACAGTTTTCAAAATGGCGGCACTGACGCTTGACGTTTCGAAGTCTCACACAAGTCTCATGAAGATCACGCAGATAAGCGACGCCTGCCGTGGACCAAACGAACTAAATTCAGCACGGCTAAAAACCGAACAGGCCGATAAGTATAATATTTAATTGCAATTAGCTGCCAATACGAGTCACGTTATAAGGTTACTAAAACCGAAAACGTAATTGAATAACACGTTAATTAAGAAATAAAGCACATTTAAAAATGACTTCTTCAGTTCTCCTTTAATTAATTTAGGGCCATGTGGCCCTAAATTCGCCGCTATTATTTCTTGCTTCACCATGACGCAAAACAATAGACTACATCTTGCGTCATGTGATGGGCTTTCCCTGTTCGCACAAGGCATTGTGGGAGAGGAAAATGGAGGATGCAAATGAAACATGAAAGACAGACGACGGTAACGGAAAGCGAGAAGAAAAGACGTTAAATGTTATATACGAAGGAAAGGAAACGCCGGACCCAAACTAATAAATATCGGCGGTCAGCGAGCACCTCGGTGTGATCAGCTGTCCGTTTAGCGACAGAATGATGGAACTGTCAGTGTACGGTCAAAGTAAACCTGTAGGTGGCAGTAACGCAACACCGTGGATGCCAGCTGCCGTAAAACCCAAAAGAAGACGACGATGCTGAAAGGTAAACCTGCATATGCGCACACGGACTTGCTCTGTCCGCTTGACTGCACGAAGCGAGCGATTTCATGCACATTATTTGCTCGGGAATCCGCTCAAATTAAATAACTTCCCAGCCACGGAATGGCCTGGTGTTTTTGAGACATTACAGAAATAAACATCCATCACAATGACAATTTCAGAAGGAACTAAACTTCACCGGTTTTATGAAACCAAAAGGCCGTCTAGCTTTAACAGTAACGATTCTGTCGGTTCTCTTTACTTAATTGAGCGGCTCTTGACTTAATATAGATTACTACAGTTGTGGATGGAATAGGGCTGTTTTTATTTTTTTAGTATTTGTATTATTTACTGTTTGATCTCAAACGCATTAAGAAGGCAAGAAACTCGTCCACTAATTAACTTTTGACGAGACACGCCTGTTAATTGAAAAGCATTCCAGGTGACGACCTCATGAAGCTGGTGAAGATAACGCCGATAGTCTGGAAAGCGCCATCGGGGTTTTGATGTCTTCAGTATTGTTCGGCAGTCTGGAAAATAATCAAAATGCAGAACAATCTCTGAATGAACGAGTAGGCGTGTCCAAACTTTTGACTGGTACTACGGTACATGATTACAGAAAGCATCACCGTATCAGCAATTTTCCTTCATTAAATACGAATACCTTTCAAAAATCCGTTTATTAGTCCTCCATTATGCAGAGTTGTCATATAATATCCAGTGAATGAGCTGTGACTGGAGAAGAATTCAATAATTCAACAGCGCTGTTGTATAAAATATGCATATCACGTTGTGAATTTTTTTTTTAACTCCGTTCCAGCTTGTCTGTGTGCATGAATGAATAATTCGTGTGTCTATTCTAACTCCAGTGGACACTAAACCGTACACACGAGAGCAAAAAGTCAGCGCCGTCACTTCGAATAACTGTGCATCCCACGTGTTCTTTCGCCTTTTTGCTTCGCTTCCCTGGAGCAAAACCATAAACGCTACTGTACATGTGAATGTTTTCATCGCCGTCCGCTGCTCTGCCTCAGAACCCTGACCGAATTAGAGCCGAGATCGCAAGAGCACTGTCCTTTTTGCTTCACTTTGATGTCTGCTCTACATTTGACAGCAGATGTGTTATTCGATCCTCCCACATCTGCGCCGAGGATGAGCGCAACATGTTCTAATGCGGTCTGAGAAATCGGGCCGAGTTCAGAGGCAGGCCAGGGCACTCTCTTAGAAAATAAAGTACAGTCGAAAATCCCAAAGAGTTCTTTGTCCTGTGCTGTTGAAGAAACTTTGGAAAGGTTCTACAGAGCAGTGACAAATTTAAAGGAGTAAACAGTTGGTGCATTGGTATGCAGTATGCTGCCACAAGAACATCTGGAATGCTGCTTGCGAGAAGTTCTGGGGTTGGACTGGAAGGATGGAACATCTTTTCTTCCAGAAGATATTCCTGTTGGTCCAGAGGTTTTCAAATAAGTGGAGATCTGGTGACTCCGAGGTAGATGTGTGTGCTGGGACTAGAACGTCGCAAGGACCAAGAAAGGCCGGGTCTGTTAACCTGAAAGCGTATATGGCGCTCTGTGCTGGGTTCAGTTTATTCGTGCCAGGATCATCGTTGTGTGTGTGTGTGTGTGTATACTGTGGCCTGTAGGACTTAAATCATTTTCAACCTCAACAAACTACGCCGCAATCCTGCGATAACTATTTATTTTTTACTTGCGCATTTTCTTCGTTTGCAACCACGTGACCAAAACTGCTCGCGTCATTGACCGCCGCCATGTTGGAGGAAATACAATATATATACGTGACCCTTCACCGAATCCAGGGACACATGTCGGCCGAAACGAATCCGAGATAATCGCAAAAGAAGCATTTTTTTTTCGAAATTTGTGATTTTTGTTTTTTTCCATCATGTGCAAGTTGAGATCTTGAAGAATGCAATCAGTATTTCAGATAATAGATTGTTTTGTTGGAAAAGCATACATTTTTTGTTGCAAATTGTCTCGTTTTTGTCAGGACTGTAGCCTGCTGGGGGGTGTGGGTAAATTACCATATGGGCCATTCACATGATGATTTAAGTCTTTTGGTTTTTTTTTTTTGCGAATCAGCTGTATGATCCGAGCTGAGCGCATGGCTACTTAACCTGCATAGAGGCGTGTGATTTCACTATGGAATGAGCAAGTTAAACAGAGCGCAGAGGAGCTGAAACACCGCGAAGCAAACAGACACACGGTATTTACATCGGAGATCACCATTTCTAGCAAAAAAAACCGCAACCTCGTTTTCCAGATTGAATGGAATACTTGAATGATCGGATGATACACGGACCGTTCTAGGACTACATTCCATCGGAGGCATTGGTGTGTGCAAGGCGCCGTTTCTCTTTCTGATGGGGTAAGTTTATTAATCTAAGGCTGTGTGGTTATTTTTGCATGTAACGGAGAGTGTTGTGGTTTGGTTAAGCCTAGGTCACAACCGGACGTACGATTTTTTGGCCGTGCGATTTTTGGCGTTTCCCAAATTGCTGCGTTTTTTTTTTGTTCATGGAGAAAGATGCGCGTTGGCCGTAAGTTTGTCTTGCAGCCTGAAAAAAACGTAAGCGCCCGTAGAGTTTGTTTGACATGACAAAGAACCTCTGCGGCCGGTCTGCGGCTCGAAAATCAGCATATCACACGCGCGCTCTCGTGCATTTCTTGCGTTTTTTGCATGTAGACCGGCCGTAGGAGCGCGTACTGTACGGCCGGTTGTGACCGAGGCTTTACATGAAACTAGCTTTGTGTTAGTTGTGTCATCATTGTGCTATCTTTCTTTCTTACGGTGTGAGTAATTTTTCAACCACAAAACGTTAAAGTATACTTTAGGACTTATTTTTGTACTTCATAATTGTGTTGGGCATACTTTGCATGGAAGGAAAATTGACGTGGTGATCTTTGTTTACATGAAAGTGGCATCGTGCTAGCTCGTAGGGGGTAGGGCTTTCCTTAATGTCATGCAGATGAGCACTGTTATGTGCCCGCCCTACACCCAGAGTAGCTGAGATGGAAAACTTTGAGGGCGATTTTCTCCCTTTCCTGTTTTAAGAAGTATACACTTTCAAAAGGCCACACATTCTTCAAATATTGTCAGATCTCTACATGGAAGGCATCATTGGAAAGCTTAGAAACTGTACTTTCTGAATCTGTCAATAACTCAAAATGCCCCCGGGCCGACATGGGTCCCTGGATTCTGTTTTCTGACACACACACAGGGGTAAGAGTACAGACTGGAAGGTAAAGAAGAGTTACATTTGGAAGCTTGTAGTCATTTCTCAAATCTATTTCTACACCTGCGCTGAAGCGGGGGGGTGGGGGGGTTATACCGGTTTACCTCTGTCCATCCAGCCATCCATATCGCCATAATTCCGTCCGTCGGAAACACTTTTTTTCTCAGCAACCACAAATCATAGCCACTTGGTGCCAAACTTCAGCTTGGGGTTCTATACCGTGTGTACCGTTTTCAGGTCTGTCGTACATCGATTTCCTGTTTACCGACTGAATGCATTTACAAAACGTATAGCGTGGATTTACACAATTTTCGTAACACTTCTTTCAGCAACTACAAATCGCAGCTGCTTGATATTTTTATACCCCCACTCTGAAGGGCGGGGTATACATTGGTTTACCTCTGTCCGTCCGTATTTCCATGTTTCCGTCTGTCCGAAACACCCTTTTTCTCAGCAACCACAAATCATAGCCACTTGGTGCTAAACTTCAGCTTGGGGTTCGATCCCGTGTGCACCGTTTTCAGGTCTGTCCGACATCAACCTCCTGTTCACCGACTGAATGCATTTACATAACATGTAGCGTGGGTTTACACAATTTTCGGAGCACTTTTCTCAGCAACTACAAATCAGACCTGCTTGATATTTGGTACGGAACTTCAGCTTGGGGTTCGATCCTGTGTGCACCGTTTTCAGGTCTGTCCGACATCAACCTCCTGTTCACCGACTGAATGCATTTACATAACATGTAGCATGGGTTTACACAATTTTCGGAGCACTTTTCTCAGCAACTACAAATCAGACCTGCTTGATATTTGGTACGGAACTTCAGCTTGGGGTTCGATCCTGTGTGCACCGTTTTCAGGTCTGTCCGACATCAACCTCCTGTTCACCGACTGAATGCATTTACATAACATGTAGCGTGGGTTTACACAATTTTCGGAGCACTTTTCTCAGCAACTACAAATCAGACCTGCTTGATATTTGGTACGGAACTTCAGCTTGGGGTTCGATCCTGTGTGCACCGTTTTCAGGTCTGTCCGACATCAACCTCCTGTTCACCGACTGAATGCATTTACATAACATGTAGCATGGGTTTACACAATTTTCGGAGCACTTTTCTCAGCAACTACAAATCAGACCTGCTTGATATTTGGTACGGAACTTCAGCTTGGGGTTCGATACCGTGTGCACCGTTTTCAGGTCTGTTGCACGTCGACTTCCTGTTCACCGACTGAATGTATTTACGAAACTCGCAGTGTGGATTTTGACGCTATTTCAAAATGACAGTTTACCAGATTGCTATTTGAAATCCCTGGGGAGAGACACCGCTCTTTACTTACTTTGTTTCAGGGTTCGTTATTTGTTGAAGTCAACATTTATAATAAGTGTCGTATTCCCTCGATCGCTTGCATTCTGATATAAGCGAGCGCGGGGGGATACGTAAGTGAGCAGGAGCTCAAAAGATGCGTCAAAAGATGGATATCGAACACACTAACATGTATTTAGTTATAAAGGAGCACTCACCGGGTGAACAGGCTGCAGTATTTAAGGTACAGGATTGACCATAAATCTTGTTCGATTAACTCTGTGATTTGTTTGGGAAGACTCTTCAATAAGTTTGCGTTTCTTTCTGCGCTCTGTTAGCCTAGCATTTCCAGCTACCGCTTTAATACCATCTTTGATTTTGTTGTGGCTCGTATTGTGTTGGAGCCCAGTCTGGATCTGTAAAATTGTAGAGATCAGCTGGTTTCCCTCATGGAAAGAAAAAGTAAAATAAAAGCAGCGTCATCAAAAATTACATGCAGCTCTTTTTAAAACGAAATAATCGTAGAAGCCTTTGATTGTCGGCTCACACACTCGATGATCACAGCGAGTTTCTGCAGGCTGTTCAACGATCCAGTGTTTCTTCTATATTGCGATCTTTCATGAATAACTAACTAATTCGTAGCACTTACCATTGATAAAATGTTCACAGCAGACTCGGGTGGTTTTTGCTTCCTCGTCGCTTCGATCAGCCCGGTTTATGTTGGACAGCCAATGGCGGCTACGCTCCGTGGACAACTCTGGTGGTTCCCTCCCCAGTTTATTTTTATTTGCTGGAATTCTAAATAACTGAAGTCCATTTGTCTCGAATAGAGTTGTGCCCACATCCAATTACAGCACAGAGGAGGCATAGCGAAGAAACAAAAGGAATTCTTGAGCGTAACAACTTCTCAAGCATATCTTCTAGAGCAGGGGTTTTCAGAGCGTGGGAGAGTCAGCCCCCCCCCCCGGAGAGCAAATAAACAACAGCGCCCCCCCCCTTACAATTTTTGTTGTTGCTATACTTAATGTTCCATTCGTATTTTAAAAAATGGTTGTTGTACACATTTTAATTTTTTTCTTTTACACATTTTAAACATCTGTGCTTTTTTTAAAAACATCGTTTTACACATTTTAAACATCTCATAGCATCGTTAGCTAGCACCGCTTGGCAGACAACACACTGTGGCATTGGAGCATCTTCAGATCCAGTCCATGAAAATCCAAACCTTAAATAATCGTGGTCATACTTCCTTCTTTTTTTTTTTGCTTGGCCCAGACTCTGTCTCCTCACTCACTGTAGCTTTAGGTACTAAAAATCAATCCATTTTGTCTCTGGCAAAGGCTCGCTGAAGTTCGCTAAATGTCTGCAATAGTAACTTATTCTGGTTTATTTTTCCTCACGTTGCGCCCCCCCGAAAGAACTCTGGCGCCCCGTAGGGGAGGCGCGCCCCACACTTTGAAAAGCCCTGTTCTAGAGCAAATGTGCGCCTCATGAGTTTGTGTTCTCCTCCAACATGGCCAGCTTCCGGTTCAGAGCCTCCTGCATAATTAGCTATGATGTCACATACATACAAACGAAGAATAACAAACTAAGTTCATGTCCCCTACCTTTAGTGACGACGACTCAGGCCAAGTTTACATTAGACCGTATCTGTCTCGTTTTCTTCGCGGATGCACTGTCCGTTTACATTAAACCGCCTGGAAACGCCGGGAAACGGGAATCCGCCAGGGTCCACGTATTCAATCCAGATCGTGTCTGGTCCGGTGCTGTGTAAACATTGAGAATACGCGGATACGCTGTGCTGAGCTCTAGCTGGCGTCGTCATTGGACAACGTCACTGTGACATCCACCTTCCTGATTCGCTGGCGTTGGTCATGTGACGCGACTGCTGAAAAACGGCGCGGACTTCTGCCTTGTATCACCTTTCATTAAAGAGTATAAAAGTATGAAAATACTGCAAATACTGATGCAAATACTGCCCATTGTGTAGTTATGATTGTCTTTAGGCTTGCCATCCTTCCACTTGCAAGTGGTAAGTGATATGCGCTGGGATCACACACACAGCGGCTCAGTCCCGAATCGTGGCTCGTGCGCTTCACTCGCGCGCTCTGTGAGCTGCACAGGGCCGGAGTGCGCACCCTCCAGAGGGCACTCGCTGTTCAGGGCGGAGTGATTTGGAGCGCAGGATGCCTGCGGAGCCGAGCGTATCCGTGTATTGGCGTTGCTGTGTGCACACTAATCGTTTTAAAAACGTTAATCTGATGATCCGCTGATACGGTCTAATGTAAACCCCACCTAACAATAAGTAATCAAGTCCATGGTCAAGTTAACAATACGTGTTAACGTCATGAAACAAAGGCTTAACGAGCCTCGCTCACATGTTGATCACGGGCAATTATCGAGAACGGCGATCAAAGGATCCATCAAAGGACAGAATGACTGCTGATGTCGCTAAACTTGGTGTATATTCTGGACCAATTTCGGGGGTTTTTAATATGAAAGAATGTCCCTTTACACACTCATCCAGAAGGGTAATTTTGCACAAGGCTATCTGTCTACAGCAGAAAAAAATAAAATAACAAAACGCGTCTGGAAAAATCCCAAGGGAGTCTGGAGCCAGATTCGTGACGTCACCTGCGGAAGCGCCAGCAGGTTAGTTCACATGTATCAAGGGATCTGCGTGTCAGGGCTTGAGATCTTGGGACCTGTCAAACACAGTAAATGTATATACAACCCTGCCTAGCCGCTTCCATGTGTGTAGCTTATGAAATCTTTCTCCTACGGTAGCCAGTACTCTTCTAAATGATGAAATATATAAAATACATAATAGTAATTAGAAAAAATATGATTTATGTAACAATTGATAGACGAGCATTGATGTATGAATCCATGGGTTTTAGAAGCTGAAGCTTTTAGCGGTCATCATTTCAATGCAAAATGGCTAGCTGCTGAACTTGGTCTACACAGACTGTGCACTGAATCCATGCAAGGTCTCTCTGCCTGCTGGCGCTTCCGCAGGTGACGTCACGAATCTGGCTCCAGACTAGCCTGGGCCCGCCCATCCTAAGCATGACGCAACATGAGGGCCTGTTGCGAGCTTAGTCTGGCCAGGCAAGCTATCTACAGCTCTTCCAAGCTCCCGAAAAATCGGGAACCAATCAACTTTGAGCATCTCCAACGGCCCTGGGTAGAGGCGTGTTCAAGGCACTGACGTAGTAGAACTGCGACCGGAAGCCATAGATTGTTTACAGAATCTATGCCGGAAGCGCTTCATTCACGCTTCCGCATCTATTACGCATAGATGCTGTATTGAAAGCATTCAACGGGAAGTTCTCATTGAAAACGGAGCAAAGAGCAGCCCTGGAGGTATTTATTGAAAGGAAGGACGTTTTCGCCTTGCTCCCGATCGGCTTCGGTAAGAGTTTAATCTACCAGTTAGCCCCGTCGCGTCGCATACGTCAGAGGAAAGAGTGATGTGATTGGTTTAAGCTTCGTCACAGCCTTTTCTGGCTTCGACCAGTAGCAAACGGGCATTTCAGGGAGGCGGGTCAACCAAGGGCTCTGGGAAACGGTTGGGCTTAATATCTTGGCCAGACCAATAGCTCGGAGAGCTTTGCAGTCGCGTTAGCCAGACTAGCTCCAGACTCCCTTGGGATTTTTCCAGATGCGTTTATTTTTTTCTGCTGTAGACAGATGGCGTTGTGCAAAATTACACTTCTGGATGAGTGTGTAAAGGGACAGACTTTCATATTAAAAAAAAAAAAAACGAAATTGGTCCAAGATCTGCACTTTAAGGATGCTTATGTTATCTTTCCCTGTCTGGAATTGCAGTACAATTAGGAACGTAATGTCATTTATTATGTAATATCCTAATTAGAATGTCAACATCGGTGTCAAGGATTTCATTATTACGTTTGTCATATAACCCCTTGAGATTTTCAAGCAACAAAGAAAATGTGTTATTTACCAGCTGGGAGGTCCGTATGGTGAAATACCGTGACCGAGATCTTGAAAGTACTGAGCGAGACCCTCTGGGTCGAGGTCAGTATTCAAGGCCGAGGTCACGGTATTTCACCATACGGACCGACCTTAAGCAGGTAAATAATATATTTATTTTTTTCTTTAGCAAATTCTAACAGAAAACGAGAGCGCCCGAAAGGGAAAACCGAGCCGAGCCGCCATTTTGAATCCTCATTCATGGCTGTAATGCAAATTGCTTCCTCCTCGGTATACAAGTGCACTTCCATGGCAGGAAAAAAACTACATTTTGCCACCTATGTAGTCCCCTATTTATACAAATAGCAGTCATTCAGGATTCAGCCATGTTTTTGCTCGGCGTTAGCAAGTTAGAGGTTTTTAACTTTCTCCTGAAATGTTTTCTTTTATTTCTTCTTCCTCAGGGTAGTAAAACTCGCTTTCGCTGTGAACACTGTTGTTATCGCTATCCATGCTGTAAAATTAATGCTATTCTCCTGAGAAATGATGGCAGAAATGTATAAGATTTTTGATAATCTGATAAATAAATCTCATCTCATTATCTCTAGCCGCTTTATCCTTCTACAGGGTCGCAGGCAAGCTGGAGCCTATCCCAGCTGACTATGGGCGAGAGGCGGGGTACACCCTGGACAAGTCGCCAGGTCATCACAGGGCTGACACATAGACACAGACAACCATTCACACTCACATTCACACCTACGGTCAATTTAGAGTCACCAGTTAACCTAACCTGCATGTCTTTGGACTGTGGGGGAAACCGGAGCACCCGGAGGAAACCCACGCGGACACGGGGAGAACATGCAAACTCCACACAGAAAGGCCCTCGCCGGCCCCGGGGCTCGAACCCAGGACCTTCTTGCTGTGAGGCGACAGCGCTAACCACTACACCACCGTGCCACCCTGATAAATAAATCTTGGGAAAAAAAAAAAAAAGATAAATGTTGACAAAAAATGCTACCATGTTTGTTGTTGTGAACGAGCGAGTCGCCAGAGGTCCGTAACCGGGGTCTGTACCGTAGGATACGGACCCGCTCTCCAGCCAATCAGAGCACAGGATTTGGACCGCGAAAAAATAAATGTATTTATCTTCCTTTCTATCAGACAATCTTTGACATTCCTGCCCTTATTCGCCTCCGTGCAAGCTTAAATACATCTGATATGTGATGTTGGGAAATGTGATCTGGAGATATGGGAATTCTGATCAGTAATCTCCTCTCCATACTGTCTGAGATGGCAGTGTCGTAATTCTAGATGAACTTCAGACATTTCTACTCGCCAGTGGAGCATGGACCGTTTCAAACCTTATGATGATGTACTGTATGACCAAAATGACATTTAGTGCTAATGTGGACTGGCGTTGTCTCTCTGTTTACTTTAATGGTTTCCCAATAGTGCGTATCTGTAGATATAACGATTACAATAATTTGGTATTTTGAGAATTGTGTTAATCATTTGTTTTGTGGAAAACAAACAAAGCAAAAACCAACACCCGGAATCCTCAGTGACAGTGATGCTGTTTTTTCAAGAATAGTTTTCCTTGCACACATCTTAAGAAGTATTGGTACCCTTCAAAAGGATATGTTTAAAATAATAATAATAATAATGGTATGAAATGTGGAAGCCATGGCCTCATGGTTAGGGAAGCAACTTGGAGACCAAAAGGTTGCCGGTTTGATTCCCTGGACCAGCAGGAATGACTGAAGTACCCTTCAGCAAGGCACCTAACCCCGAACTGCTCCCCAGGCTGCTCTGGGTGTATTGTACATTGCTCTGGATTAGTGTCTGCTAAATGTCTGGTATGTAAAATAAACATTACACCATTTTTCCCCCCTTCATTACTTAAAGGGGAACTGAAGCAAAGTTTTTTTTTTTTTTTTTTTTAAATAATCAAAATTCTATTTCTCATTTTATTAAATATCGGAATGCATTTTTGATCGCTATTTTGTCGCTGCTATAGCAAGTTATGAGTGTTTGAAATATGCTCTGTAATATATCAGTCCATATGTCAAAGCAACGGCTGTAAACGAGATTCGTTGAGACCTGTGCGAGACATCGTAGGACGGAAGTAAAACGTACAGCGGAAATCAAAGTGACCGACATCTGCCAACGCTGTCAGAAGCCGCACGCGCCCTCTTTCGAATGCTGACGTAATCGAGCCGGAAGTTTTCCCTGCGTCCGAAATATAGGGCACTATATAGCGAGGACGCCATTTTGTAGTGCTGTCAGAAACCTTAGTGACGATTATTTACACCCTATATAGTGCACTCAAAGTATCCCACAATGCATCACGAAAAGTAGTGGACAACCGATGGTCACTAACCAAAGCGATATATCCCATCATGCATTGCGGTCGCGCTGAAAGAAATAAAATTAAAAGCCTCAAATCTGATTCGCTAAAAGGCAGCGGCGAAGAAGGAAGAAAGTATTCAGCCTTGATTTTAAAAAGAACTGAAAAATGCAGGTACTTTGTATTTATTAATGTGGGAAATACACTCAGTATAATATGGATTTAAAGTGTTTATTTATATATATATATATATAATATGAGTGATTCCACGCTTATGGGTACTGAAATGGGGACATGAACTTATTCACCTAAAACCATTTCTTTTTTTTACCATCAGGTCACAAAACATGTAATCTTTAATGAATGATATGTTAAAAGATAACTTTAATTTTCTGAGATGTAATAAAAACATATTTATATGCCAAAGTGAAGCCTATGAGTTCCAAAATGATGTCTGTTACATTACTTCTGTTACGATTGTCCATCTCGCGTCTGTTACAAATTAATTACAATCTAGCTATATACCATGTTAATCTTATTGAAAGAATGTGTATGTTTATTCTACTACACATGTTTATTAATTATATTTGCTAAAACATCACCTTCCTATGTTTCAAAAAGTAATTCTACATTGTTAAAATTGAGAATATATATGTCCACAACACTTCTGTTATGTTCTGACTTTGGCATATAAATATGTTTTTATTACATCTCAGAAAATTAAAGTTATCTTTTAACATATCATTCATTAAAGATTACATGTTTTGTGACCTGATGGTAAAAAAAGAAATGGTTTTAGGTGAATTTTTTAAAATAAGTTCATGTCCCCATTTCAGTACCCATAAGCGTGGAATAAGATAATTTACCAGCTGGGAGGTCCGTATGGTGAAATACCGTGACCGAGATCTTGAAAATACTGATCGAGGCCCTCTGGGCCGAGGTCAGTATTCAAGGCCGAGGTCACGGTATTTCACCATACGGACCGACCTTAAGCTGGTAAATGATATATTTATTTTTTTCTTTACCAAATTCTAACAGAAAACGAGAGCGCCCGAAAGGGAAAACCGAGCCGAGCCGCCATTTTGAATCCTCATTCATGTTGTAATGCAATTTGTAAATTTATTTGTTTTAATTATTTATTTGTAAAGTATTTGGAATATCTGCTAAAAATGTTTTTGCCACAATCTAGCCTCAGGTGCTGGCATGGCATTTAAAAAAAAAAAAATTTAATCCCTCACTCCTTCCCAATAATGATGAGTGGTAAAGTAATTTTTGAACACAGAAGTTAGCTTATTTCTCTGTAGCTGCTTTTGATAATAATAATAATAATAATAATAATAATAATAATAATGCAATCCATTGTACTTGGAACTCCAAGTCAATTTCCGAGTCATCCGTGCTTGGAAAACCGCGGATGCCCAAAGCATGGTCATATTTGTAATGGCTAGTCTCTGAATTTGATAAGCATCGAAAGATGATCTGTATTAAATTATTTTTTTCTCCATGATTAGTGATTGGAAACTACGTATGAGAGAAATAAATTACTTTCATTTTGTTCGTCTTTGCTTAAAAATCTCTCACGATGGTCTCGTACGCCTAAGACCTGATACAGGTAAATACAAATTCCAAGAGGGGTTACAAGAGCTGTAGTAAATAGTCATGTCTGAATGGCGATTAAAGGATAAGGCAACTTTTGTACAAAATCACCACAAATAGATAGATAAACATATAAAGTAATCGATCATGGAATTTATAGAGAAAGAACAGACCGCATAACAGTATCTTTTAACTTTTAATAATATGGGCTTGCGCTGAGCTCAGCGAAGATGCATTCCGCCATATTGATCTACTGCGTGACGTCATGCGGCCCACCACTGAAAAGAACTCTTCAGTGCTTCATGGTAATAAGGTAAAAAAACCAGTACAATCGCTTCTTCAAAGTTTCACCAAATGGTTTTATTTATGCAACTTAAAGCTCATAATACTGTATAACTTTGGTCGAGTAAAAACACGGAGCAAAAACATGGCTGAATCCTGAAGGACTCCTATTTGGATTTGTCCTACCAACCCTACTGCGCATGCGCGAAGCGGCTCGGCTCGGTTTTCCCTTTCGGGCGCTCTCGTTTTCTGTTAGAATTTGGTAAAGAAAAAAAAAATTATTTACCAGCTTACCGGGTCCATGAACATAAATCTGACAGCTGACAAGGTCGGGATATAAACGAATCGAATCCAAGCTACCCGCCGGGACTCCTACTGTCATCACAGTGATCCGTTTGTAAACACTGTTTTCATGGGCTCAGTGACGTCACAGATCAGAGGGAGGCGCGTTAACGAAAGATTCTGATTGGTTTATAGTTGCCCATAATCTCAAAATGGCTGACTCCTCCAACTTCGACTCCTCTGTGTCAATTCATGATTTCAAAGTTAAAAATATTTTTTCATGTTCGATATATATAATGGAAATAATTAATGGAATTGATTACGTATATGTTTTTCTCCTATTACACACCTGGTTTTGTGGAAAAACGGCGTTACCCTTTAAATATGGATGTGAAAGTTCGTGATGAAAGTCAGTCAGTGACAGTTCATTGATTCACTTAGTGTCCTTTCCTTTCCAAGCTCTCTTCTCAAAGCGCTTGGCTCTTCCTCTTTTTTTTTTTTGTCTTCCTTTCTGTCACTGTCTCTCTTTTTGCATGTCATAAGTGCACTTCTGCCATTCCGGCCTCTCGGTTACAGTGGCCTTCCATGTGTGTAGTGCCTCACCACGTTTCAGAATATCCTTGATCATGTCTTTGTAGCTAAGAAATGGATGACCGATCTTTCTCGAACCTTCTGCAAGTTCACTATAAAAGAGTGCTGTGCTTTGACTGACCGGCCATCTGGTAAATGTGCAACATATCCCACCCAGTGCAGTTTTTTTTTTTTTTCTGATAACTAGTATATTCTCAATGTCTTCAAACGTAATGCGTTGTAGAACTTCATCGTTTGTGATGTAGTCATCCCGTTTAATCTTGAGAACAGATCTTGGATGATTCTTCAATGGTGGTATAAAGTCCAAATCTTGCTTCTGTGCACCATTACTGGAATAGCACACTGGTTGTAGACTTGAAGTTTGGTTTCAGTTGTTAATTCCCTAGAGTTGAAGACAATCAAGCTGAACCCAACAGAATTAATTACGTTATAAGTTTAAACTTTATAAAACTGTTAAAACACCTATATACAAGGTACATATAAAGTTAAATCAAGTTTTACCAAGTATTATGATATTGCGCAAGCTATTTCCGGTAAAATCGCGCGCTCTGATTGGGTCTTTGTCGGTCAGAATTTTTCCGTAATGCCTGTGGGTGATTTACGGACTTTCTTTCCAAGGCACCGATTTTCAGTGTTGCCAAAAAAAAAAGATTAATTGAGAATCAAAAACAAACAAGAGTCAGAGTTATTCAAGAAATGAGCAACGAAGAGCGTTCAGAAACCGCTAACAGAAATTCAGTTTTGAAACCGCTAGGCGTTTATTCTGCATGCGTGACTCAACTACGTTACAAATATGACGTGACTGAAAGCAGCATCACACCTCATGATAATGAGCGTCTATTTTAATCTTAGAAATTAAAAAAAAAAGCCATATAATAAACTCCTGGTTAACCTCATTTGCTCGGTCTTTACGGGAAAATATCAGACCGAGGTCTTGACAGTACGGCCCGAGCCGTATTTAGTAAACGATGCAAAGAGAAATCGCTTTACTGCGACTGTGTGCCACCATATCATTTTGACGTCAAGTGTGTTTGTGTTGGAGAGCCTGAGCTCGGGAGATGATTCCCGAGTTCCTGACCCAGAATTCTGTGTTGAATGACCGCTTCATTACCCTCCTCCCAGCCAGAGGTCGGGTTTTTTTTCCAAGTTCCAAGCACAATACAATGGATTGCAGTCTAAGGCTGTTGGTCAGGCTGTAATACAGTCTGGATGCGTCCAATAATTCTTCATCTCATAACATTAAGGAAAAGAAGTTGCATCAAGGCCTCATATATGGATATAAAGGTGCAAACGCAATTCAAAACCTGCTCGTACTACTCCCAGTCAATTCCTTGTTTATTTGTGGAAAGGTTTGGTTTTTAATTTTTTTTTTTTTAATACTTTCTAATCAGAAGCAACCTGGCTTTCATGATGAGCTGAAAATCCGTGTGATATTGATTTGGACGGATTTTGGGATTTGCAAACCAAGAGAGGCCTAAAATGAAACGCTAGCCCAGGTGCGCACAAGATTGCTGGAAAAAAAAAAAACGCTCGTTTTTCCTTGATCAGTTTCACAACTGTGTTCCCTACAACAATCCGAAATTGTAATTTGGTGGATATGTACACCATGGGATCTATTACTCTTTTTCTGAGCTCGCTCTGCTTTGGAAGGGAAAGTCGACCTCAGATGGAGGTGATTGTGTTCGCGAGCGTCATTCCAAGCAGATCTGGAGCACTACGTCTGGCGACAGGATTAGCACGACCAGCGAGGTTCTTAGCTCCCTGCTAAGCTCTTGAACCGTTTATTAAACATTCGGAAGAGTAAAAACCTCCTCCTGCTGGTATGTCAGTTTGCTTTTATGCTGTTTGGTAAATGGACGTTTCATTTATTTAAATATTTTGCAGTGGGAACCACTGGACGTTGGCCTGTGAGGAATTTTCTGCTTTTTTTTTTCATATGTTGATTTGTTTTTGTAGCTGTATATTTCTGGGTAAGATGCATTTTTATTTCAGAAATTCAACCACGGGGGGGAGAGAGACATGGAAATGATGCTCACTCTGGGGCATTTGTTGGCAGATGGCAAATTTGTGGCCCCCTGTCGAAGGATAGCAAAGATAACAAACCGCTCCTGTCGGGTCACATCACCTCTGATTAAGCTGCTTGGTTGGACAAGGGCCCATATGGGCTTCTAATTTCTAAACACTGGCTGAGTTCGGAGCTTGGCACAGCCTTGTTCTGATGTTTTGCCACTTTGTACAACCACTCAGGTCACACGAGCCAAAGCCTGGCAAAGAGTGTTGCACTGGCGATGAGTGAGTGCCCAATAGTGCGCTACATCTGTGGATTGGACTTGATTGGAGCTTCTGAACCGATCTTGCCCACTCTGGCACTTTTGTAGCCACCTTGATAGATTCTAGTGGACATTATTTGTACTATTTTTAAGAAATGTATTGTTAAAAAAATATTCCTGAGCAGGATAGAGCTTTTCCAGAAGATGCATGAAGGAATTTGTGCAAATGTCATGTAATGCCCCAACTGCTCTGATGTTAATAATTCCTTTTCTTTGCCAAGTGAGCTTCAAATTTGACTTCTCGCTCCCAAACGAGTCACATAATGCCCAGTCTCCGAGTAGGATTCCCATGGACTTCTACTCCCAATGCACACCTCTAGGCCAAGGAGTGTCCAAGAGTGGGCAATGTGTACAAAGGAGCCCCCAAGTGTATAGTACATCATCTCAGCTTTGTCTACCCAAGAATACAGTACATCATCTTCTTGGCTTTACCTACTGAGGAGCGCCCAAGAGTGTGGTACATCGTCATCTCGGCTTTCTATACTGAGGAGTGTCCAAGAATACAGTACATCATCTTGGCTTTGTCTACTGAGGAGCGCCCAACAGTGTGGTGGTACATCGTCTTCTCGGCTTTGTCTACTGAGGAGTGTCCAAGAATACAGTACATCATCTTGGCTTTGTCTACTGAGGAGCGCCCAACAGTGTGGTGGTACATCGTCTTCTTGGCTTTGTCTACTAAGGAGTGTCCAAGAATACAGTACATCATCTTGGCTTTGTCTACTGAGGAGCGCCCAACAGTGTGGTGGTACATCATCTCTGCTTTGTTTACTGAGGAGTGCCCAAGAATACAGTACATCATCTTCTCGGCTTTGTCTACTGAGGAGTGCCCAAGAGTGTGGTACATCGTCTTCTCGGCTTTGGTCTACTGAGGAACGCCCAAAAGCGTGGTGTGTCGTCTTCTCGGCTTTGTCTAAGAACGCACTACATCTAACGAGATCCTCAAAAGAGTGGTTGATGTCTAGCAAGAAGGGACCAGGATTGAATTACTTCTAGTAGGGAGTGTCCAAGAGTGAGCAGGGCCCATCAAGAAGCAACCAGGAGTGTTCAAGATTTGGCAAAGTCTAGCAAGGACTGCCCAAGAACCTTCCATGTTGGAAGCAGGTTGTAATGGTGCTTGAGTCCACCATGCATGACTGTTTTGCCTTGCGTGCCAACCTACGGTACGTCTAAGAACTCGCTGCAATCCCATGTTTTTCTTTGTTCGCCTAATCTGCTTGTTGGTCAGTATTTTAAACCTCAGAAAATGGTGAACCTGCAGAGTGAATGAATGTTGTCGAATCACATTAAAGGCCCCCGTCACACTTGTTCGGAATTAGCAGGAATCAAGCAGAACCAGCCGGAATGAAAAACGTTTAAAAATTTGTGCCACATTCGGGCGGGAATTTCAAACTGACCAACATTCTTGCAGCTTTGTAAGAATGCCGTTCGAATACTTAGAATGCGCTTTGAACCCGCCTTGAATGATTCTTGCACATTCCAGGTGTATTAGCTTTCAAATGTAGTTGGAACACAGTAGGAATACCTAGAATGCAGTAAGAATATTGAGAATGCCGTACGAGTGCGGTTCGATTGCTGCCCGAATACCACCCCAAGTCTGGTCGGAAGGTGCCTCGAATGCTGTACTGATTCACCTCAAATGCAGTCAGAACGTTCCCGGAATAGCCGCCGAATATGTTTAGAACGTCTAAGAATTCAAAGAGAATGCAGCTCGAATACTTAGAATGTACTTCGAATATCCCGGAATATACGAAGAATTTTCATTCCGACGGCATTCCGGCTCGTTCGAGGCAAATTCGGGACATTCTGGCAGGACTTGAAGTGGCTTGCCATTTCGATTTTTCCCTCGAACGCGATCAGAACGTTTCGAATGCTGTTGGAATGCCGTAAGAATATTTAGAATGCAGTTAGAATACACTTCGAATGCCGTTCGATATTTCTCCTCTTCGAATGCACCTCGAATGTTTTGAGCACGAGCAAAACTTTCGGGCCGGCCGCGAGAATGGGCCCGAATGTTTCGAATGCACTCAGAATTTTTAGAATGCACTTCAAATATCCCAGAATATACAAAGAATTTTCATTCTGACGGCATTCCGGCTCATTCCGCCTCTAGTGTGACTACCCTATTAGTTTTGCGTTTTTTTTTTTTATTATTTCCCTTCTTTTCTTTTTTCTTCCCGCCAGAAGGCCAGTCTTTGCTGCCTTGTTTTCATCCACCCAAAAAAAAGTGCTTTTTTTTTTTTCACCTCCTGCTTTGATTGCTCACCAAGGTCAGCTCAAAGAACTCAAAACTTATGTAACGTTATGGATTTTTTTTTGTGTGTGTGAAGACTGTCAGACGATCAAAGGAGGGTTTTTTTTGTTTGTTTGTTTGTTTGTTGGGTTTTTTTTGTGCTGGTGATGTAAGTGAGCTTCATTCCTTCCTAAATCCACGACGTATCCCGTTTATACCTTAACTGACATCTGACGCAAGTCTAGCTCTGAGCAGATGCTGAAACGTCCAAACTAAGCGTGTAATTTCTCTGGACTTCGGTGCAACCGAGTTTATTTAAAAGCAAGCTTTTTATTAGTTCCCCAGGGTTCCTCATCACAGGGTTGATAAGCCGAATGCTGTCGAGCTAAAGAGAGCTCCTGCTGCTGCTGTTCTGTTCCTGGATCTTGCCGAGGTCATTAGTTTCTTCCGTCTTTTCCTGCTAAATGTCATTTATCAGAAACCTTAACGCTAATTAAAGCTGAAATGAGAGCGAGAGTTGAAAGTGGCATTTTATTAATGTGATATTTCTTTAAACTGGTTTGGATGACTCACTAGGCGTAAAAGATATGATATGATTTTATGATAGTCACGATACATTTAACCGTGTGATGATTAGAAGCATCACTTTTTGCAAAATTAATTTCCTAAACTGGAACTCGGATTTACGGAAGCTAATTGGACATTAAAAAAATAATAAATTTCCCCTCCCCCATGTTTCAATGGTTTCCAACTTTGTCAGTAGAACTAAACATTGATGCCTATATAATATTTTTGACTTGTACCACAGCCTCGATTCTGATTGGTCAGAAGATGTTGGTTAATTTTCTATAACTGCAACTCTGACTGTCATTCTGGCTTCAAGGTTCTTCATTTCTATAGCCGGCGTATCAGACGCTCGCTGGTGAAAAATTGTCCACGCAGACGCTCATCTAAAGCTGGGCATGCACTGTGTGATTTTTTTTTTTTTCAATCGCGGTATCCAGCTGCTGCTCACACTGTACGAGTGAATCGCAGGGGTGAACAGCACGCAGCTTACGATTCCTGTTCTCACACTATACGATCCGATGCTCAGGATCAATCGGGAGGAAGGAAGTCGTGAGGTGTTAATCGCTTGTCATTACCCCATGTATACTACACGATCCGAGACGCACGATTGAGCCAAAACTCGGCCCAATCTCCAAAATAGTCGCACGAGTGAAAATCGTGTCAAAATCGGGCCAAAAATCGCACAGTGTATGCCCAGCTTAAGTTTCCAAATCTGTCATTGCTTCACTCTTGAATATTTTCTATCGTGAATATGATCATTAAAACGCTTATAATTTCTGCTTTCCAAAGAAATGTATCTGGTTAAGATCTGTTCAGTACTTTGGGAGTAACGGCAGGTTGAAGTCGGTACAACAGAGTAAAAACTCTGCTCGCGTGACGTCGGGAAACTGCCGGTGCTTTTTCTTTTTGAGTCACGGGAAAGCGGTCAGGCTCTCTCTCTCTCTCCTGATCAGTTTCTGACTGGATTACTCGTCAATATCAATCAGATAACTTTTATAGTGATGTTCTCTCGCTCTCACTGTTTCTGATGAAGGAGTCAGCAAAATTTTTCATCTGCTAGTTTTGATGTTCTGATTCACAGGAGACTTTGAAGTGAGTTTTCATAGCTTTACCTACTTATTTTTTCAAATCAAACTGATTCCTGTAAATAAATAACTGTTTTAGAATATAACTGGAGTTGTTTTGATGAAAAATATTGAGATCTTCGTGGTCGGAATGAGATTTTAAAAAACCAGAAGTCAGAAACGCAAGTGTCGATTTCAGCTGAGTTAATGTGAATTATTTATTGGATGTGGATCAGACGGTTTTTTCGAGGTTCGCCTTGAAAGTGATTATTAATCGAAATAATCATTTATATTCTTTCATATAAACACTAGTAGGTCCTGCTTTTGAGAAATACAAAGGCCTACAGAGCACAAAGAGGGGATTAGAAATCTTTTATTTACTTTTTTATTGAGTGTACGGATTTAACATTTTTACCAAATTAGCATATTAAGTACTAATTTGCACAACTGGTTTTTGCTAATTTTTCAAATTTTGTATTCAGTATACAACCATCTATGTGCTGCCAGTGTCCATGTAAATATCTTGAAAAGTATAGAAAAGTTATTCAGAAAAAAAACATTTGATCTCATTGGTTAATGAGGCCCATTTTGGACCATGTGACCCTCATACAGAATATTACAGCAGTTTAATAAAACTTAAGCCGTATTTTCAATCTTTGATTTGTAATATCTCAAGAACGGATAAACACATTTTAATTCTGTAAAAAGTACATTGTTCAGCATTCAGTTCCGAATTCAGTGTCAAGCAAGTTGGGTCGAATTTGAATTTTCACCTGATATGCCTATCGAGAGTAACAACTTTGCAGAAGATCTGTGTGGCTGGCGTGCCATATAAACAACAAAAAAAAGAAACGTGCTTGTTGATGTGGTCAAATTTTGATTTATGGAAGGCGTCTCCAGCGTCCGAGGTAAAGCGCTAACTTTTTTTAAACATTTTTTTAAATTTTCACACATGGGGGCAAATCTTCAGGTGTTTTAAAATCCAGGTGATAACAGGAAGTAACGTTTTCGCAGACGTTTCACATCAGAGGTAGCAGAACTAGATAAAAAGTATTTCTTTAATAAATAAATTTGTAATCATTGGCAAACTGATGTTTAAGAGGAATAAAACACTTCAAATAATCAACTTTGGGATGATGACTGACAGGGATTCAATCACCCCGTCTCTAGTATTTTATTCCGTACATATCGCGGAGCAGTAATTGAGCTGTACGTCGTCGAAGTTACATGAAGATTGCATTCGGGAGCATGACTTCATTTGGAAGTCCTGAACGCTGTCATGCTGCTTACCCAAAGATTGATTTTTTTTTGTGCATTAATGGACCTCATTGAACTTGCAAACAAATGCACGGGCATTGATCCACCTGCAGCCGTTAGCTGAAGGGCTTCGGACTGTTAAGCTGATTTTCCGATGCAGTTCCGGCCACTGTTGACCCGTTGGCACTTTTCACACGGCTGTACTAAGCCCAAGATGGGTGTCCATGCTTTCTCCAAATATAGTTTATTTTTGTTTGGGTTAGCCCAAGTGAGTGTGTTTATTTAAATCTGCAAGATAAATGTGATATCTTTATAAAAAGACGCTAATATCCAAGCGCTTTGGTGAAATTTTATAGGATTTTAATAACCGTAAAATGTTGTGCTTCCGAGCTTACTGAGCATGTGAGAAAGTCTGCGAGCTGTGCAGTGTGAGAAGCGTCTGACCCGAGTGCACGTCTTTGTGTTTGCAGTCACAGCACTCTTGCGGAAGCTGAAGCAGCAGTCCAGAGAGAGCGTCGAGGACAAGAGGCCTCGGCTCCTCAAAGCCCTTAAAGAGGTAAGCAAATCTCTCACACACTCCCGGTTCAGCTGCGAGTTTACGTCCAGTGCGTAGTGCACGAGACACAGAGCGCAGGACGAGTTTAGTTTGAAAGCCGAGCACGTAGCGTGATATCTGAAAAAGCTCCTGCTCTCTCTTGTGCACCCATGGAGCTGCTCCAAATTCCTTTGGGCAATCTTTGGTTTGATGCAACGCAACACACACACACACACACACACACACACACACACACACACACACCTTACTATTCTTGTGGGGACTTTCCGTTGATATTATGAGTAATGCTGTTAATAAATGCATTATCGACATCTCGTCTGATCTGATCTGATCTGATCTCACCCTAACCTCAGAAACCAAAATGAAATCATTCAGCTCATTTAGTTTCAAAAATAAATAAATAAAAACCTGGCTGGGTTTTTTTTTTTTTTTTGTAAAAGTGAGTTTTTCCTCATGGGGACCAGCCAAATGTTCCCACGAGGTCAAAGTTCAGATCAGATATTCCTATTCTTGTGGGGATATTTGCTCGGTCCCCACGAGGAAAACCACAAGCCCCCCCCCCCCCCCCCCCCCTTCATAAAAGAGCTGAACGATTTCCACCATGATAAAGAGAAAAAAAAACAAACAAGAAATTCTGCTCAAGTTCAGAGCGCATGGTAACCAGGGGTGGAGCTAACAACACTGTTGCTGATTTTAACCAGTCATCAACAGTGTTGTTAGCTCCGCCCCTGGTTACCATGCGCTCTGAACTTGAGCAGAATTTCTTGGAAACTGCATACGGTGTCGTACAACAGACTAAACCATGAACACCGACAAATATGTTTAAAAAAAGAGACAAAAATAACATTTACTTAACCCACAGCATTGTTTTTAATAATCATATTGTCATATCACTGTTGTTCAGGTTTGGAAAGCGCAGCTCTGAAAAAGAAGGGATGTTTAGAAACCTCCGGAAAACATTTTGGAGATTCTTTTGTCAAATACGGAAGCCGAGAGAGGCCCTTCATATAATCCTTTTTTTTTTTTTTTTTTTTTTTATTCACCTTGTTTTCCCGAGATAACGACATAATTAATTCGAGATCTCGAGAAAACAAAACCGTTATTCCGAGATCTCGAGAAAACAAAACCATTATTCCGAGATCTCGAGAAAACAAAACAATTATTTCATGATCTCGAGTAAACAGCTGAGAAATGGTTCATTCAGGAACACCAAGAGACTTGTGATATGCTGACTTTGGGGCTATTTCTTATTCTGTATAGACGCAACTTTGGTCATTAGAATGTCTGGAATAATCGATCACCTAATAAGGCAATATTTTGATCAGGGGTCAACACAGGGAGAGATTGCATTAAGTCTTTTAATAAGGGATAATTTCAAAATTAGTCCGCGGCACCTCCGCAGAAGACTGGCCCGGCTTCGCCTCAGCTCTGCTAGAAATCTCAGCTGTTTTCTCGAGATCTCGAATTAGTTGTGTTGTTTTCTCGAGATCCTGAATTAATTAATTATCTCGGGATAACGAGGTGAATAAAAAAAGGATTATATGAAGGGCCTCTCGCGGCTTCCGTAGTCAAAGATGCACTCGGGACACAATTTACAGAAAAGTGGAAAAGGTCCGGGGTGTTTTACAGCATACAAGGAGCGGCCACACAGTTTGTAGTACACATAGTGTGTGTGTGTGTGTGTGTGTAATGACACTTTTCCTTCTTTTCATTATATTTGACGGAATTTAGTTCAGTGCAAAAGTTTACACCCCCTCCCTCTTAAACGAAAATGGGAGGAATTACATTTGTCGTACCGATTATAGACCTATTCAGACCGGATTAGTTTTGTGCGTGTTAGTGTAATTATTTAAATAATATTGTCTGGCTTTGAGTGGTCGATCAGATATATTCCATTCGGCTAGCATGATATTGAACGAGTCGAAGACGTGGAGCTGAACGGGATATAGCCGATAGACCACGAATGAGCGCCGATGTGTGACGTCGTGTTGTCTTGACAACGTGCAATATTATGACAATACTGCACGCTCATTCTCTATTGGGGAGAGGGGCGTAATACACGGAGGATAAGCGATATGGGAACAATATTGCATGCCATCAATAAACCTGCTAGAGGGGAAAAGAATGCATGTTTTTATTCCATGGAAAAAGTGGCCTGTATGTCTAATAATAAATAATATTGGCTGGCGTTGTGTGGTCCATTCAGCTAGCATGATACTGAACGAGTCTTCGACTCGTTCAGTATCATGCTAGCTGAATGGAATATATCTGACAGAAATATAAATCTAAAACGTCGGAGAAGTGATGCTTCCAGGCGTGCTGGCGGCGTCGAGTTCTTAGCACAGGTACTGCCGACTAATATATTCTGGTCATGTGACCTGTAGAATCGCTGATCAAGCCTAACCTTTATGGCCACATCCACTGCAACACAGGTTTATAATAAAGGTGAAAATGATCAGTATTTTTTAGTAGAATGAACCTGCCGATATCATGAAGCCACGCCCATCTCTGACTGTGATTTATACGGAGATCATGTGTACTCTGCGAATTGTTCATAATGACTGCAGACTTCCTCCAGGAACACTAATTAAGACGCAGTATGTTTGCATGTCGTCCAAATAATACTCTTACAGTCGAAATGTTAGGGTCACCCCCACCTCCCCCCACATTCCTTGTCATTATAGTCGATGAAATTTTAAAAGCGTTTTGTCGACGAGCCCGAGTCGTTTCATTGAGCCCTGAGGGATGAGCTGGTTAACCAAACACACGATCGGATGAACAGCGTTAATCCAAGTACTTCCTGTCTGCAGAACCTCACAATCGAGCCACGCACCTCAACCTTTATTTTCATTTGTGATCGTTCCAGGCGTCTAACAATGTGGGGGGGGAATATGAGCAGGTTTTTTTTTTTTTTTTTCTTCATGGTCAGGCCGGTTCTTGTTTTGAACTGTTGTGAAAAAATGTTGTTTGTTATTCTGAAGCATGGCATGTTTAGTGTGCCGGGGAGAGAGAGAGAGAGAGAGAGAGAGAGACACACACACACACACACACACACACACACACACACACACACACACACACACACACACACACACACACAAACCCTTGGGAAAACTGCAATTTTCAGCATCTGCTGTCTGAGCGTCACTGAGACTCTGGTCATTTAAAGGCTGACTGTGTTTATATCATCAGAGAGACAGACGGACACAGGCCCACGGAGAGGGCGAGGGACGGACAGGCGGGCCCACGGAGAGGGCGAGGGACGGACAGGCGGGCCCACGGAGAGGGCGAGGGACGGACGGGCACAGGGAGAGGGACAGACAGACGGGCACATGGGGTGGGGGGGAGAGACAGACGGGCACACGGGGCGGGGGGGGAGAGACAGACGGGCACATGGTGGGGGGGAGAGACAGACGGGGAGGGGGGGACAGACAGACAGACAGACAGACGGGGGAAGGGAAGGAGAAAGAGACAGAACACTGGGAGAGAGGGAAGGAGAAAGAGACAGAACATGGGGAGAGAGAGACACGCAGAAGGAGAGAGACAGGCACAGACCTGGAGCGTGGGAGAGAGCGTGAGAGACAGGCACAGATACTGGGGAGAGCGAGCGAGCGTGCGCGCGTGTGTGTGTGTGTGAGAGACAGACAGATACGGGGAGAGAGACAAAGATGGTTTTTTTATGAAGGGGAAAAACTGAATCCACCCTTCCCTTTTGGGAATTATTTATATAACAGTTGATGAGTATATCATTTACATCATATGATATTAAGCAAGTCACAAATCACTATTGTTATCTGATGGAGCACTTCATTGTGTCTGTTTCTTTTTTTTTTTTTTCCTTTACAGCTTGGGGACTTTTATTTGGAGCTTCACTGGGATTTCCAAAGCTGGGGTAAGTTTATGTATTTAAACAATTCCTGAAACTCGGATGGTGACCCTTGTTTTAAGCAACCCACGTAATAATAGGGGTGTGTGTGGGGGTGGGGTGGGGTGGGCTTTACAGCTTAATAATGTAGTCTGAATTTTAGCAGACGGTGACTGTAGCTCAGGACCGAAGGCGAGTGTGTGAGGGTGAGGAAAGTGCAGCGTTGCAGAGCGGAATTGCATCAGAGGGGACGGTGATGGCCAGCTGGATTACAGTAGAGAGAGCGAGGGATGGGTGGGGAAGGGAGGAGAAACTGTGTAAAAACACACAGAGGGAGTGGCGTGACCTGAGAGTGGAAATTTGCACCTCCTGGTGGTCGAATCATGTCACTGCTGCTTGCTGTTCCATCTCCTGGATTTAAATCCCAGCACACCTAAGAATGAATGATTGATTTTATTTAGAAAGTTCTGGAAATAGTATTCGTCTTCGCTTACATTCGTAGTGTGGGGATTTGCGCGCACACACACGATGTCATTAGGAACTGTTAATATTCTTAAACTGTAATCGGTCTCTCCTCCATGCGCAGTTAAAGGAAATGGCTGGGTTTGTTCTCTCACTAAAGGTGGCTTTAATTCTCCTCCACAGTACCTTTACTCTCGAGAATTTTACCCTCGGACGCTTGCAAGATCTACAAGCAGGGAATCAACATCAGGTCAGTGTCATGATGCTATTTTTGATTTGATAAAATGTCTGGGATTCTCCTTTACTCAGCATAGCTTAGACCTGTGTATCTGATTCGCTGAAAAGGTTAAAATATTGTTTTTGTTCAGCCACAAAGCTCTTTAAGAGCTTTTTGTTCTTTAAATGCGGTGCTGTGCATGATTTTCAAGATAAGTGACTATATCTGGCTCTGAAATGTTTTCAGAATGTCCGTTTTCCCAACGGAAACTGGCACATGGAAGCGTGGAGAGCGGATTCTGAAGCTTGTGGCCAGAAAAGTACACAGTGGCCAAAAGCTACGTGGACATCTTGCCAGTCATGACACCCATATGAGCTTCTTGAACATCGCTTGACAGATTTCTTCCCCTCTTTGCTGTGCTCACAAGCTCCACTCGATTTTGGGGTGTGACAGTAGATTTGTGTTCATTTAACCACAAGAGCATCGGTGAAGTTGGGTATTAGGAGGCCTGGGGTGAGTTCAGTAGGGTTGAGGGCAAACCATGTCTTCATGGAGCTCACTTTATGCATAGTGGCATTGTCATCCTGGAACTGGTTTGGGCCTCTTGGTTCAAGTGAAGGGGAAATTGTAATGTTTAGGCCAAACAAAATAATATGTGGGGCGGCACAGTGGTGTAGTGGGTAGCGCTGTCGCCTCACAGCAAGAAGGTCCGGGTTCGAGCCCCGTGGCCGGCGAGGGCCTTTCTGTGCGGAGTTTGCATGTTCTCCCCGTGTCCGCGTGGGTTTCCTCCGGGTGCTCCGGTTTCCCCCACAGTCCAAAGACATGCAGGTTAGGTTAACTGGTGACTCTAAATTGACCGTAGGTGTGAATGTGAGTGTGAATGGTTGTCTGTGTCTATGTGTCGGCCCTGTGATGACCTGGCGACTTGTCCAGGGTGTACCCCGCCTTTCGCCCGTAGTCAGCTGGGATAGGCTCCAGCTTGCCTGCGACCCTGTAGAACAGGATAAAGCGGCTAGAGATAATGAGATGAGATATATATGCGAGCTAAAAGTTGTTTCGCAAAGTCTCTGTGAAAACAGCGTCCCGATACGCACATGCTGATTGTGCTCAAATCAGCATCAGGTGTTTCCCATAGCAATTGGGTCTCAAGCGAGTGTACAACACGCTCCAAGGGATCCCTGAATGTAATGTTAATGAGGCTCCCGCGTGGATCGCGGACATGGATTCGAGACAAATACATCTCAAGAGGCTCAACGAAAAATCCCTGAGCTTTGGGAAATATTCCCAAACCCATCAGCGAGTATTTGCTGTGTGGTTTGCCGACGAAAACATCGCCGCCACGTTTCAGTGCATGCATTGAAGTTTTTCGCAACGTTTTTGGCCACGCAAGACGGAGAGAGAGGCACAAAAAAACAACTCGCACAGCTCTGATAACATTCGCCTGCTGTACATCGTACGATTGGTGGCAATGATACCAGTTTTTCATTGCCAAGTAATCGCAAGCGGTCGCGTGACCGGGGCCTTACAGCATATAAAGACCTTTTGGACAGTTGTGCATTTCATCAGGTTGCTGAAGAACCACATGGATGTGAGGGTCATATGTCCAAAAATATATGGACACATGGTGTAGATTGGACAGCTTGTCTGCTTTTGTCCAATTGCTGAAGCATCTGATTCCCGAGTGATCCGAAGGACTTATCAAATGTCCGATTGATGCGCTACATCTGGAAACCCTCGACTCGACTCGATTTGCCTCATCATGTTTGTGTTGTGGAGTTCTGCAACAGCGGGACAGACGCCTGTCTGATTTAGCAAGATGGCTCTTTGGCCTGATTTTTCCTCGTGATAGATGAAATGTGTGGGGAGAAAAAAAAAAAAGGTCTGTCTAGCAGTGAATCCAGGAAAACGGGGCAGTTAGACCTCACAAAACCTTGATGATGATGACGGCCATGAGCAATTTGCAAGTATTGATTAGCGGAACCAGCTTGCGTATAATGCAGTATTTTATTTCACTTATCGGTTTTTATGACATGCTCCAGCATGACTAATGACAAGTGGCGTCAACTGGAGTGTGAAATCGCCACTTGCGATAGAGTGGGCTGAAGTGGAAAATGACTCAGGATCTTCATGTCTATCCGTTACCCAGAACGCCCCTCTTCAAACGATGATGCTAAACGTTGCGTTTTCTGTCCGTGGCTCCAGGGAGACCTCGCTTAAATACTTCTGGAGAAACCTCTTCCTTGTCCGAAGTATTTCCTTCTACACCTTGCACAACAGGAGTAGGCGCAATAATGCTTGCTAAATGGATCACGCTATGACTCAAAAGTTTGCGCACCCCTGCTCATGGATGGGCTGTCCATCCATCCATCGCTGACCTCCTCCAGCGATTTTTATACACTTTCTTCTTCTAAGAAACTGAATCATCTGTATTTATGTGAGTGGAACGCGATTTTTTTTATTTTTTTTTTCAGGTTGGACACTACTCTCATCGATTTCACGGACATGAAATGCCAGCGAGGAGACCTGAGCTTCATCTTCAACGGTGACGCCATTCCGTCCGAGTCCTTCGTAGTGCTGGACAACGAGCAGAAAGTGTACCAGCGGATACACCACGAGGTCAGCATGATCACACAACGTACTCGCGTCGCTCTGTCGGTGGCAGTCTGACGAGCGTTTAAACCTTCTTGTCCTTACGCTCGTGTTTTAGGAGTCGGAGATGGAGACCGAGGAAGAGGTGGACATTTTGATGAGCAGCGACATTTACTCAGCCACCCTGTCCACCAAATCCATCACCTTCTCCCGAGCGCAGAGCGGCTGGCTCTTCCGCGAAGACAAAACCGTGAGCGATTGTGGGGGGGAGAGCTTGCCTGAGTTGTCTTGTATTGTTTTTTTAAAGGGTTTGAGGATCAGATGAACTTAATCCTGGTTGCGATTGCAGGAACGGGTCGGGAACTTCCTGGCGGATTTCTACCTGGTCAACGGCCTCGTTCTGGAGTCGAGGAAACGGAGAGAGCACTTGAGCGAGGAGGACATTCTGAGGAACAAGGCGATCATGGAGAGCCTCAGCAAAGGAGGTAACCTCATCGAGCAGAACTTTGAGGTGAGGTTTGTTTTTATCGCTTAGAATGATGGGATTTTTAAAAGATGGTGCTTTAGCTCATGGCAGATTCTACCGTAACCGGATCCATTGACCACTTGCCCACAAAATAAGAAATTTTTCTTGTCCTTTTTTCAGTGAGGTAATATTTTCAAGATTGAAAATATGGTATTTGGTCTTGTAAAACAGCACGTCATTTTAAAAATACACCGAGTATATCAATAAAAGATTTTTAAAGAATAAAGTTCTATTTCTTTGACATATCTGACAGACATAACTCCCATTTTAAAAATCCCTTTCATTATCCCTGTTGCTATCGTCAGTGAATTTCTGTCAGATGACCTGACGATAGACTCAGCCATTATGGATCTTTGGTAGTTATCGTGTGGAAGCAGGCTTTATCATTTTTGGGTGTCAACAGATCGAGTTGAAGTAGATCAACAGCGAAAAAACTATTTCGTTCACGACGAGAAGCCCACAGTTATTTTTAAAAAATGCTATCGTCAGTCTGTCAGTCTAATGCACCTGACGATAGCAAAATTCAAGCCCTCACCACGCACATGTTGACTGACGCAAAGAGGAAATTCTACTGCGCATGATTTTTGTGACAGCAGACATTTACTTCCGGGCAAGACTTGGAGTTCTGACAGCTAGATTTCATCAAATAAATCAAGGTAAGATTTTCAGTCAGCTATCCTGACGATAGAAATTTTTGACGATAGAAACATTGAGAATATATTTGTGCATTCATATTTAAATTTTTCTGGAGGAAAACTATCGTAAGTTGAGATAAATCAGAGCCACTTGCGACCCTTTCAGCCGACAGGCCATTTCAATGTGTTATTTCCCCGCGAAAGTGACACAGTCGTGTCTGTCGTCACTGTTCTGACGATTATTGTTGATATTTCAATTTTGAAAATAAATTTTATCTTTATTTCAATATTTTATTTTATTATTTGGTTCTAGTGATGAGGTATTTAATATTATTACTAAATTTGTCAGATTAATAATGTAAGAAACAGTTTTGTTGCTATTGTCATCTAGAGTGTCTGTCAGAATATGATGGTAGACGTTAGTTTGTCTGTCAGGTTTTGATGATAGAAACCGATGTGTTTCTATTGTCATTTAGCATGTCAGGCTTTTATTAATTAGTTACCAGGACTACTGTCCTAAAATTTACTGTGAATGTCCAAGACCCCAAATGCTACTAGAAAAACTTAATATACTAAGTAACTTTAAAAACGCACAATGGAATTCAACACGATATCACTTTAGATCCATGCATATATTTGAAATTTATGATATTGTATGTAATGCACACACACATCTTGAAACATCGATAAAGGACATTTATTGTCAAACTCAAGAATTAATTCACAATAAAAAAATTCAAAGTGACAGTTGGTCCATGTTCGGACCGTCATGCTGGAGATTCTGGGTCTGTGTCGTCCAGGGGTCTCAGCAGCAGTGACTGAGGGGGTCAGGAATCTGTCACGGAGGTGAGCTAGCCTGATGTGCTGATCCTGAACTGGCGTCGTGACTCGAGGCTGACCAGGGCGTGGACGATCCCTGGTGCTCCCTGTCTGTCTGTAACGCTGACTCAAACGGGAAATGGTCGAATGATGAACACCGAAGTGCCGGGCGACCTCTGTCTGTGTACTTCCGGCACGCGACATCCCGATGGCCTGTTCACGTTGATTTTGGCTTAGGCGTGGCATCTTCAATAATGACAATTTTCCCATCATTTCCCCCGGGTGTTTATAGGCAAGATTGTGTGTGTACAGTGTATGCAAAATTTGTTTGAAAATTAAAGCCTGTCCATGTCATTGACTACCCGAGTCATATTGTACGTTATTGAGTACAACTCCCTTAAATTCTGATTTGAGCACAGATTTGGAACTTATTCGGGCGGAACGAAGTTATTTTTCCATTGTGATATATTTCTTTTCTTCTTGAGATAAACTCAGCACAAATTCAGCAAGTTTTATCAATGTGCGTTTTTAAAGTTACTTAGTGTAGAATGATCAAAATAATCAATTCAGCAATTTAAAGAGATGGGACTTAACTGGCCTCTGTTATGGTAGAATCTGCCTGATATCAGTTATTTGTGGGAGGTTTCCTGTGTTTTTGGGAATTAATTCAGTATTGTTGCTAAATGTGCTGTAAAGCCCTGACGTTTTGTAAAGATGAACTAAAAAAAAAATGTTAAAATACCTGTATTTCGCCGCCCCCTCCTGTGGTTTGGATTATGGCTTTAAGTAAAAGCACCCGATGACGTCTGTGTTGTAACGAACACTGGGTGCAGCACTTAATCATCTCATTTGTGTAAAAGCTGCACCATTGGCTGCTGGGGTGGGGTGGGTTTTTTTTTTTTTTTTTTTGTTCCCCCCCGTCTATCTTCCTTCCTTCCTTCCTTCCTTTTCCAGCTCTCCTTTACTCATAAGAAGTCTGTTTTTCCTTTTCTCCTTCAATTTTTGTCTGTTCTCAAAACTGGACAGGACTCCAACCAGTGCACAGATCTGATATGTGAAATAATTCCTCAGTTTTGCGACGCGACACTGACGAGATTCGAATTCCGTTTAGTCGATAATAAAGGAATCGGTCTCCCTGGCTTGATGGAATGAATGTTCTATAGGCAGGAAGTTCACGGTATAGCTGACCTGCAGTAACACCAGATTAGCAAATTCATCCTGTTTTCTTACATAAGAAGGTGGAAAAAAGCGCAGCGGCAGCTCTAATCCCCACCGCTGTCATTATTAACCCAGATTCCTGCAATGTAGAACAGCAGGCTCCTCCGGTCCTTTTTAAAACAGAGTCACGCTGAGACACGGCTGAAAACGAGCCACATCTCCACCCTCTTTCTTCTACATACGCACCTGCAAGTTCAAGAACTAGTCGAAGGTCTTGGTGTGTATACAGTATGCCTTACTGTCACTTAACGTGGTGTTTGTTGTTCGAGAAAATGAACGGATTTTTAAGGGCTACAGACTGATCAACTTTGGTGGACATGATTCCAATAAAGTCTCTTATTTATTCATTTGTCTTCTGTAATTGCTTTATCTCATTCATGGTCGCAGTGGATCAGAATCCCATCCCAGGAACTCTGGGTGTGGAGCAGGAATACACCCCGGATAGGACTCTAGTCCCTTCACGTGATGTGCAGTCACACCTAGGGCCAGGCTTGTATTACTCGAGTCCGATTCGTGCCCTAATTTTAAGGACTCGTTTACTCGACTTGGACTTGAGGACTCGGACTCGTGCTTTAACAGCATTCGGACTCAGAAATTGGAGACGAGGACTCGGATTTTTTCTTTATTTTTTGTAACATGCCATAATAATTTGGCATAAGATACATTTACATCTACATTAGTTTTTGTACTAATTTCGTGCAAGAGTGTCACATGCACCTGCACAGGATTAAGGCACAAACAGCGCACCGATATAAAAACTGTGAAAACACACTTACCGTATTTTCTGGACTATAAGCCGCTACTTTTTTCCTAGGTTTTGAACCATGCGGCTTATACAAAGGTGCGGCTATTCTGTGGATTTTTCTTCCACCGCTAGGGGCGCTCTAACCGGAAGTAGAATCAAAAATAAGATAGACGAAAAATCAATGCAAAGAAGAATTAGCAGATCTTTAGCAGATAGAACACGCACGACAAATTACTAACTGGTAATTATTTTCAAATCCAGCGAAGATGATTAAAGTGACTTGTGGTTTCAAACACAGGAGAAATGAAGGTAAATAAATACCGGTTATTTTCTCTTGGTTCTGTTCCGTTTTAATCAGCAAAGTTGCTGCCGTGTTAAAAGGCACTGTTCGGAAAGAATCTGTTCAGGTACATACATGTACATTTACAGTACAAAATCGTTCTGTACATGCAGTAAATATCTAATTTTTCAACATAGATATCTGCGGTTTATAGCCCGGTGCGGCTTGTATATCTTATTTTTTATTTTTAAATAGAGCGGATGCGGCTTATATACAGGTGCGCTCTATAGTCCAGAAAATACGGTACTTTGCGAAGTATTGAGTTGTGTTGCTGATACATTACTGAGCCTTATTTCCTTGTTTGGTTTCCTGATCCCTGATTTCCTGTTTCTCGTCTTTGATTCTGCCGAGTCTACAATAGCCTGTTTGTGCCTCGCTCGACCTGTCGCCTGTTTTACGATTTTGCCTGCCGTTCTGGTTTGTTTACGTGTCTTCACTTGTATTAATCAACACACCTTCTGTACTTACGTCCGTCTCCCAACCATCTCTGACAGAATACTTCACGCTCCCTGATAAAAAGAAGCACATTCACCTGTTCAGACATGTTCAGGAACCAACTAATGTTAATAGGGCTGAAACAGCCGCCGTCAAATGGTGCAGTTGGAGACTTGGACTCGGCTCAAACTTTTTTCAATGACTCGGACTTGAACACTGGGGACTCAAGACTGGACTCGGACTCGACATTTAGTGACTCGACTACAACGCTGCCTAAGGCCAATTTAGCATAGCCAATCCACCCTGGCTTTTTTTTTTTCCCCTCCTGTTGGGTAGGACGAGACCACAGAACCAGGAGGAAACCCACATGTACACAGGGAAAGGTGTGAAACTTCACACAGGCAATAAGGATGTGGAGATGTTTATTTACATTACGTTGCAGGCGTGGCGTCACGGTGGTGTAGTGGTTAGCGCTGTCGCCTCACAGCAAGAAGGTCTGGGTTCGAGCCCCGTGGCCGGCGAGGGCCTTTCTGTGCGGAGTTTGCATGTTCTCCCCGTGTCCGCGTGGGTTTCCTCCGGGTGCTCCGGTTTCCCCCACAGTCCAAAGACATGCAGGTTAGGTTAACCGTAGGTGTGAGTGTGAGTGTGAATGGTTGTCTGTGTCTATGTGTCAGCCCTGTGATGACCTGGCGACTTGTCCAGGGTGTACCCCGCCTTTCGCCCGTAGTCAGCTGGGATAGGCTCCAGCTTGCCTGCGACCCTGTGGAACAGGATAAAGCGGCTAGAGATAATGAGATGAGATGAGACGTTGCAGGCGCTCTTATCCAGTCGGGGGTTAGGTCAAGGCCACTTCAGCCATTCTTGTTTGTCCAGGGAATCAAACCCGCGACCTTTTGGTCCCAAAGCTGCTGCTTTAACCATTAGGCCATAACTGGATAATGTAAGTGTAGACGTGCCAAAGTCCCTCCGGTGCCAGGACCTGATCTTCCCAGGCAGTCTCCTGTCCCAGTACTAACCAGGCACTTGGCGCATTGGGCAGCGCTAATCTTCGTTTTGGTAGCCCTCAGCCTCTTGCTTATTACATAGCTGGGGGGGCGGAGCTGGTCCTTGAGAGTTTGACCCCCTACTTGCGTCTGTACTGTGGCACCTCGCTAGATGGCAGTAGAGGTACCATTTTTATCCCTCGCTGGCTGAAAGGCCCGAAGGCAGATTATGTTGTGGCGAAGTCCGTCCATCCATCCATGCATCCCGGAAAGGATTCTCACCATCTGAAATCAACTCCTCTCACAATTTTTGGAGGAATTTCACGAAACTTGGCAAAAGGTTTTGTTATAGGACAGTAATGCGCATATTGCAGTTTCGTTTGCAATATATCGTAGCAGGGGATTTTGTGCTCTTAAAGAACTGTTGTTATTATAGTGGTCTTGGGTATGACCCAACCACGGGTAGAAGTCATTACGCTAACCGCTAGGCCAACTCGCGGTAAGGGTAGATGCGTAGTTTGATGATAATAATAACGTGTAGTAATCATCATTGGCAAATAAAACACTCCACAAAAAAAATCAACTTTGGCATCCTTCTGATGACTCTTCCATGCAGATCATGTTTTCCAAGCAACGATGCATCATCACTCCTGTCTCAGATCAACCTTCTTGCATGTTCTTGCTGTCATTTGGGGATTTTATTTTGCCTTTTTGCTCAGCATACGGGCAGTTCAGGACATGGTGTATTACTACTACTTAACTAGCCGTGTCACGCAGGCCATTTAAAAGTGAAATGAGCTTCCAGTTTTCAATTTCTCATCACGTCAGGTACCAAACAAGACCGCTCAATCACAAGCTAAGCATGTTTTATCATTATTTGAGGCTTTAAAGATACTCAGGTTGAGCTGAGGGTGTGACTCTGCAACAAAAACTGATTCTTGAAGTATTTTGCTGAATTCAACACAATTTTATGATTTTTTTTTTTTTGGTCTAGCCGGTAAGACGCCAGTCCCTGACTGCTCCCGCGCCGAACACTATTTCCTGGGAGGAGTACATCACTGCTGAGACTGGGAAGTGCGTCTGATTGTTCATCTTTTCATGCTTTTAAAAACGCCACGATATTGATTCATGTTGCAGTAAATCAGGGATTTTGTGCTGTAGCTGTAGCAGTGCTGAAATATGGCTTTTATAAACGCTAACTCATTTCTTCTGTCTTTACTCGTGTGCTTTTTCATTTTTACGCATCATCTCGAGATTCCTCATGGCTTTAACATGTCGCTTTCTGTCTTCTAGAGCTCCTCATCTTGGAAGAGAGCTCGTCTGTAAAGAGAGCAAGAAGAACTTTAAAGCCACCGTAGCCATGAGCCAGGAATTTCCTCTCGGCATCGAGTCGTAAGTGACTCTGCTTGAGTTCTTTCTTTCTGCCGAGAAAGTGATCAGCAGAGAACATCTGCAGTGTGCTAACCTGCTACCGAAGGAGAAGCTTCTGTTTTTGAAATGGTGTTTGTTTTTTTCTCTCTTCACAGGTTATTAAACGTTTTAGAAGTGATCGCACCCTTCAAGCACTTTAATAAACTCAGAGAATTTGTTCAGATGAAGCTCCCACCAGGTTTCCCAGTGAAATTAGGTAAGATCACGACGGTGTTGACAACCGAGGACACACTAATTTAATAAGCGAGAGAAAAAGCATAAGTTTTGGTACCCTGTGATGACAGCGACTCAACATATTGAGCGAGTTCTGTCAATAGTTCGTTTTGCTGTTCTTGTACACCCTGCTACAATGCAAATGAAAAGGAAGTAAATAACTGCAAGGTTCACACCTCGACATTTTGTTCTCAGTCTGGCAATATAATGAGCCATTTTAAAGGGGCGGTTTGTAATTTTAGTGCTGCTCATAAGACGATAGTTGAATGCTTTAACCGCACAGATTTCCGTTTTTCTCCTCAAACAACGCCGGCGTCTACATCGGTTTGCCTCCAAGGTGCCTTTTTAGAGATTTTAAGGAAAAGGTGCAGAGCGGAGTGTCTTGGGTGGAGCTTATTTTCTGGGCCAGAAAAATGCACATAGCCGACAAAAACCTATTTAAAAAAAATATTTATTTATTTTAGTGCTGTCAAGCGATTAAAATATTTAATCGCGATTAATGTCGCGACTGTCATAGTTAACTCGCGATTAATCGCAATTTAATCGCACATTTTTGTCACATGAAAAACCATTGTAATTCTCTTATCAGCATAAAAAAGTGAATGGGCTTGCTCACCGTTCGAACTACGGGGGTACTCGGGGGATCCGAGATCCCCTGAAACAGACGTGAGATCCCTTGAAAACATGATTTGGGAAATGTTGGGGGTCTCTAAAATATTGGCAAAATGATGTTTATTGACATAGCAATCGTGTGTAACGGGAAGCATTTGCATATTCGAAGTGAGCGCGCGATGGAGAGCCGCGCTCCGAGACAAGCGCAAGCACCCCCCCAAGGGAAAAAAAAAGGGACCCCCCGAAAATATCGGCATAGTTCGAATACTGGTTGTACCAATGTTTTTTTTTTTTTTTTTTTTTTTATTGCAGAGCATAACACGTCTTGTCACAGCCACTGCAAAGTGGGGCTGGAGCCGCCGATGGGAAAACGAAACCTAAGCCGAGCACCGTGGCTCTTCGGGGGAGGGCAGAGGACTCTGGCTGTGCGGGGCGTGGCATCATGTCACAGAGCGTTAATCTCGCGATAAAAAAATTATCGTCGTTAAAATTGAGCCAAGTTAACGCGTTAATAACGCGACATTTTTGACAGCACTAATTTATTTATTTGTCCTGCTTTATAGCACCGTTGTGAATTAGTTTTATTCCAAAGAGTGTTTAATATCATCTCATTTGTTATAGGTGTATTTATAAAAAAACACACATTTAAACTGATAATTTTTAAAACGATTGTCCACTTAAACATTTTGAACTGAAAAAATACAGATAAATTAATAAGGTTGTCTCTAATCTTCATTTTAAAGGACATTAAGGCCTTAAAGGGGAACTGAAGTCATTTTTAAACTTGCTTTATTTCTTAATTAACGTGTTATTTCATTACGTTTTCGGTTTTAGTAACCTTATATCGTGACTCGTATTGGCATATATTACACGTATCAGCCTTTTCGGTTTTAGCCATGTTGAATGTGGTTCATTTGGTCCACGGCAGGCGTTGCTTATCTGCGCGATCTTCACGAGACTTGTACAAGACTTCAAACATGAAGTGTCAGCGCCGCCATTTTGAAAACCGTTTACACAGCGGCCATATCATTCCAATTTAGATTAATTTCGAGATTTGCCAGCTTCATCAGTGATGGAGTGTCAGTCCTGAGCGCTGTGGCACGTGCACCTGAAGGCACGCCTCGGGCTGCGCACACGCCGAGTGGACTCCAGCACGCGCTGGGTTTCTGGGTCGTTAGCCTGTGCTACTCGCTCTCGATAGATAGCGCGGGTAAGCTCACATTGGCCTTCGAGAATGCTGATATGAAGAGTGTGTACATGTATTATAATAAAAATAATATTGGCTGGCTTTTTTCGTGGTCTATCAGATATATTCCATTCAGCTATTCATCTTCGACTCGTTCAGTATCATGCTAGCTGAATGGAATATATCTGATATACCATTGGAAGAAAAAAGCCAGCCAATATTATCTGTCACTCAGATCTGCGATATATTTCGTATGAAAAATGCGAGCTTTTCAACACGTGAAGAGAGATGTTATTTACCAGCTGGGAGGTCCGTATGGTGAAATACCGGGACCGAGGTCTTGAAAGTACTGAGCGAGGCCCTCTGGGCCGACCTTAAGCTGGTAAATAATATATTTATTTTTTTCTTTCCCAAATTCTAACAGAAAACGAGAGCGCCCGAAAGGGAAAACCAAGCCGAGTCGCCATTTTGAATCCTCATTCACGGCTGTAATGCAAATGGCTTCCTCCTCGGTATACAAGTGCACTTCCATGGCAGGAAAAAAACTACATTTTGCCACCTATGTAGTCCCCTATTTATACAAATAGGAGTCATTCAGGATTCAGCCATGTTTTTGCTCGGCGTTAGCAACAGTTAGAGGTTTTTAGCTTTCTCCTGAAATGTTTTCTTTTATTTCTTCTCCCTCAGGGTAGTAAAACTCGCTTTCGCTGTGAACACTGTCGTTATCGCTATCCATGATGTAAAATGAATGCTATTCTCCTGAGAAATGCTGGCAAAAATTTATAAGATTTTTGATAAAAATGTTGTAAATAAAACTTATAAATGTTGACAAAAATTGCAACTATGTGTGGTGGTGTTGTGAACGAGCGAGTCGCCAGAGGTCTGCAACCGGGGTCCGTATACGGACCCGCTCGCCAGCCAATCAGAGCGCAGGATTTGATGGAAACCGGACCACGAAAAAACCCCCAAACTTCTTATCTTCTAGCCAGTGTGTGATTTATTTTTTAATTATATAGACCCTTTCACAGGAGTTTGCATGTTCTCCCCGTGTCCGCGTGGGTTTCCTCCGGGTGCTCCGGTTTCCCTCACAGTCCACAGACATGCAGGTTAGGTTAACTGGTGACTCTAAATTGACCGTAGGTGTGAATGTGAGTGTGAATGGTTGTCTGTGTCTATGTGTCAGCCCTGTGATGACCTGGCGACTTGTCCAGGGTGTACCCCGCCTTTCACCCGTAGTCAGCTGGGATAGGCTCCAGCTTGCCTGCGACCCTGTAGAACAGGATAAAGCGGCTACAGATAATGAGATGAGACCCTTTCACAAAGTAAGTCCCCAAATTTATCAAAAAATTCAATTGATCGATTTCCTCACGAGAGTGAACGTACAGTAGCTCGTATGAAAAAAAAAAAAGTCGCTTATTTCCCGGTAAAACACTCCTGTCTGTATAATATAGAATATTTTGAGATTTTTCCTGCACAATTCCATGACTCAAACTGAAACCTTCGACTTCCTGTTTGTTTTCCAGACATCCCCGTGTTTCCCACCATCACCGCCACCGTGACGTTTCAGGAGTTCCGCTATGACGAATTCGAGGAGTCTATTTTCACCATCCCAAACGACTACAAAGAAGATCCCAGTCGCTTCCCGGATCTCTGATCAAGCTTTCTGTTTGTTTTTTGTTTTGTTTTGTTTGTTCCTCCTCCTCTTTCTGTCTGCTTCTGATCATCTCAGCACCGCATGTCCATCTCTCCACCAGATCGGGCTCGCCGTCTCGACAGGAAGCAACCATCATCACATGACTTCGCATCACTTGAGCCTCAATCTGAGACCCTTTGCAGGGCTGAAAGACCCAAACAAAGGTAGAATAGTTACTCCTGGCGCTGTGCTGACATCGTAGCGAGACTTTAGCGGACTACGGGACATAAGTGGAATTGAAAAGACGTTCTGGAAGCGAACAGATGAGCAGGGAGCTGACGGGAGCGGGACAGAGCACCGCCCTAATGCACTACATCACTCCTGACGGTGCCGAGGCTCCAGCGTAGCTCCTCCTCTTCGACACGTCCTTCAGGAGCGAACCTCCATCCCACCCAACTCGACGCTTCCTTCCGTGTTACTCTGGCAGGAAACGCGTCATTACGAGTTCTGTATTTCCGTACATCACGTTTTCATATCCCTTTGTTACACGACTGTGTTCCTCACGTTCCTGAAAAACAATCGAAGCGACGCGAATACCGTTTTACGTCGTACGAGACTTCTTATAATCGCTCTGCGCTTTCTACGGATGAAGATTCTTTCTGTAAATATCTCGGTTTGTTTGGATTTCAGTCCCAGAGCAGCAGAGCGGGATGAGCTCTGCGAACATGTCTGTTACTGCTCGCTTTTTTTTTTTAAAAAACCTAGTTTCATGTTTTTGTGATTTCTTCTTTCTTTTCATCCTCAACTGCAAAGGACCACACGAGTTCCCGGAACAGCACAGGTTTTATTTCCACTCACACGCTTAGAATCATTTCCGATCAGGCACTCGTTTGTAAATGCAGTGTACAGTTTGAGATAAAACCTGTTTAACAGCGGCACGACTTTCAGCAGACGAATAACACGTACGTTATTTCTTTTATTATTATTATTATTATTATTATTTTTATTTTTATGATAGATGGATGTAGATGTATATACAACATTTTAGATTATACAACAGCTATACTGACAAAACCGTATGATTGATTGATTGTATTATGTAAAAAAAAAAAAAATGTTTGAGGAACAGCCCGTGAAATGTAGATGGGGAAATTTCTTGAACTGGATGTTTTATTAGGGGATTTTTTTTTTTTGTGGACAGAAAAAGGAAAAAAAAAAAAGATCAAATTCACACCAGCAAGCGACGTCTGAATTTGAATCCAAGTTTATTTATGTAATCCTTGTTTTTGGTTTTTAAATCTACACTGGATTTCTCGATTTGGGCCTCCAAGGGGTCTGATGATGATGATGATGATGATGTAAATGCTTCCAAACCACACTACTGGTTAGTGTGATGAACCGGCGCCTGCTTTGTTTTGCTTTTTTTGTTTTGTTTTTTAAAAACGTCACAGCTTGAAGACTTCTTCTCGTTTTGCGCCTTGAACTCCAGACCTGGTTTTTACCCGAACGCTCGGATGAACCAGTTGTACAGCAAGTACCTTGTATGCCACACTTTTTTTTTTTTTTCCTCCCCCTCCCCCCATGAGGAATTGTACTTAATAAAATGTCCATATACCAACTCGCACTGCTTTTGATTACACGTTTTGTTCATTAGCATATTATTTTTATGAACTGACATGTTTTGTTTTTGAACTTATGAATGCTTTTTCAAGTGCAGGCTTCGATCTCCGAATGTACATTTTGCGTGTTTAGATTGTCACGTTTTTTTGTATTCCTGAATAAAACTGAATGGTGGGCGGGGTTATTTATGAGGTCGTGCATGCAGGCTGCTCATCTCATCTCATCTCATTATCTGTAGCCACTTTATCCTGTTCTACAGGGTCGCAGGCGAGCTGGAGCCTATCCCAGCTGACTACGGGCGAAAGGCGGGGTACACCCTGGACAAGTCGCCAGGTCATCACAGGGCTGACACATAGACACAGACAACCATTCACACTCACATTCACACCTACGCTCAATTTAGAGTCACCAGTTAACCTAACCTGCATGTCTTTGGACTGTGGGGGAAACCGGAGCACCCGGAGGAAACCCACGCGGACACGGGGAGAACATGCAAACTCCGCACAGAAAGGCCCTCGCCGGTCACGGGGCTCGAACCCGGACCTTCTTGCTGTGAGGCGACAGCTCTAACCACTACACCACTGTGCTGCCCATGCAGGCTGCTGTTTCAATCAATCATTGTTGGATATGCAAAGTTTTGGATTGGAGGACTTGTGAATATAAGCATATAACCTTCTTGCTGTATAGCTAGTGAGCTAATTAAGATGTTCATGATGAGCAAATTCACTGCTAATCCACTAAACTGAGACTCGGGTCCTGAAATCCCACTTGTATTAATACTGAATGACCCTCAAAGTGTCGATGTTCCTATGCTTGGACAATAACTGTAGATTACTGTTGAAGATCGAGGCGTTTTCTTGTCAAGTTTCCTTCTGATAGAGAAGGCTCTGTGCACACCGCTCAGGGAATGTGAACGTCCTTTAAATTATACGCTGAAAAGCAAAACCTTGATCTGTTCAGTTAACCTCATCCCTGTCTTTGGATTGTAGGAGGAAACTTATGTACTTTATCAGAAGTGCGTGTAATTCTCTTTGCTGCATTGGTTTACACTTTCAGCACTGTGTTGCAGTCATGCCACACTGAAACGCAATCACTTTCAATCACAGAGCTAAGATCCAGTCACTCTTGGGGTGTTCCTGTCCATGTAATACGACACCCTGTAACATTTCTTGGCTTTTTTTTTTGAGCGCTTAATCAAGCTTTTCAGAATTAGTATTAATAAAACATAAGTGTTGATGCTAAACATGCTAACAGTTTGGGTGGTGCACTGCAAGAAGGTTTTGGGTTCAGACCCGAAGAAGAAGAAGCAGCCTTTATTTGGTCACATGTGTACACACAGAGGGAGCAGTTGGGGGTTTGGTGATACTGTTCGTTCATTCATTCACTCGACTCATGTTTTTCCCACCGGTCCTGGGAATCAAACCAGGTTTGCCTCGTACCTGCATGGGTTTCTTCCAGGTCCCCTGGTTTCCTCCCACAGTCCAAAGACATGCAGGTTTGGCGTGTGTGTGTGTGTGTGGTTGTTGCTGTGTTGCTAGAACCCCGTCTCTCACCCGATATCAACTGGGATTGGCTCCAGCTTCCTCTGTGACCTGTAATGGATGGATACTTCCAGCTCGCCAACCAAATTCTGACCATCTTACCGTGTCCGGCGCACACCCATCTTAGTCAACGAACCCTACTTAATCCCATGAGCTTTATTTCTGACTGCCCACACGAGACGAACTACCTTCCTGTTGTGTCCCAGTCGAGTTGAAGGTTTAAAATTAACCACCGTCCTTAATTTAGTTCCAAAAGGTTAAGTCAAGATTCTTTCGTTTGTTCGATATGGATTAGAACCGAACGAGTCCGAATGCAGAATCGGATCAGGAACGCTGTTTATTACCGGAATAGTTTCAGTCCTGGAGCCCAGATAGACTGGTACCAAAATCCAGAATTGTGACACCCAAAGGCATTTTTGAGACAAAGTCGGCAAACAGTCTTATTTTGTCAATTTGGGTGTGCCAAATTCAAATCTGCAATATGCCGAGCTCTATCTGACCTCTGTTGACCTCTAGAGGTCATTGAACTTTGGGCCTGTAAACGTCTCAGCTGAACCCAGTTTCTCAGCTTTCTAAGGAATGAAATGTACTAAAATGATTAATGAAGTTAGCAAATGGCCTCGTTTGTTAAATGTTTGGGTGCTGAATTCATTTTTCATTTGTAAAACGACATATGACCTCTGATAACCTCAAGGTCATTAAACTTGGCCTATAGGCCTATGCATTTAACGGCATTTTTAAACTGACTTTACTCCCCCAAAAAGAATATGAACAGACAAAAAACAAATAGAAAGGAACAAATACAACATTAAATGCCAGTTCATGTACATGTGACTTACTTTTCACAATGAGAATGCCTCGGCGATCACCTTACATAACATTGCATTACATTTAGCGGTTATTGTTTATACAAAGCTACTGAAAAAAGGACAGATTCAGCAGCATACAAAATGTGGGGGTATACAGGTTAATCAGGGTTAGTATATATGAGAGGTTTTTTTCTTTGTTTTTTGTTTTAAACGGGGTAAAGCCTTTACAAAAAACAAACAACAAAGAAAAAAACTCTCATATATACTAACCCTGATTAACCTGTATGCCCCCACATTTTGTATGCTGCTGAATCTGTCCTTTTTTCAGTAGCTTTGTATAAACAATAACCGCTAAATGTAATGCAATGTTATGTAAGGTGATCGCCGAGGCATTCTCATTGTGAAAAGTAAGTCACATGTACATGGACTGGCATTTAATGTTGTATTTGTTCCTTTCTATTTGTTTTTTGTCTGTTCATATTCTTTTTGGGGGAGTAAAGTCAGTTTAAAAATGCCGTTAAATGCATAGGCCTATGGAGCACTTGCATGTGACATCACAGCCGATCCAGATTGTGACAGACGCCATCTTCTCGGTCAAACGCCATATTCCGCCTTCTACTTCTGGTTCTACTTCTGCTTTTACTTCTACCTTTTCTTCTGGAAAACCCTACTATATACAATTCTACTACAACGGCTGCGGCTACAAGCTCTCCCTACCTGTGCACGTTTTTTTGTGTGTATTTTTGCGTGTTGTTCGTCTGTACCGGACTTCAGTATCCACTACAACCGTATGGACTTACTGGACATTGGTTTCCAGCAGAAAATGACGGTTTGTAGCGATTTCCATCGCATGCACAACATTCCGGACGAGAAAAAAAAAAAACATTCCGGACGAGATAGCGAGACCAGCGGGGTCTCCGTGGATTGTTATCGGAAGCAAAGCGAAGGAGGCAGCGCCGGGAGCGGAAGCAAAAGCGAGGCTGCAGAGCCGGCCTGTTGACTAAGCTCAGAAAACAGCCACTCAAATCTCCACTGCCAAGCCTCTACCTCTCCAACACCAGATCCATGTAAACAACACGGACGATTTGGAATTACCTTATTCTATTCTATAATCGGCTGGTCAGTGTTATACTCAATACTTAAGTGACTTACCCATCCAATGAGGATTATTTTCTTGTTTACAAGATGCCACATCTGAGTTGCTGACAAATCCTGAATTTCTGTACAGATAACTGTCCAGAGATTTATAGGCATGCAGTGCTTCACCACTGAACAGCGAGGGAAAGTTAATGAGGTAATCATACACGTCTGGGTATTCCGCTGACGGTTCAAAATCCGGTCGTGAAAACTCCGTCCGGTAAGCCATAAGGGTCACTAATCTGTAGATGGTTTATTTTAGACATATATCTAGTTATCTGTTCATTAGAAAAATGAGCCGTGTAGCCCGTCAGTTGAAATTGATCCATTCTGTACACGAGTGCAGCAGTATTCAGCGGTGTTTTTGACCGACAAGATGGCGGTTGTGTACTTTCCGGTCACGTGACTGCAAGATCACAGGTCATATGTCGTTTTACAAATGAAAAACGAATCCAGCACCCAAACATTTAACAAACAAGGCCATTTGCTAACTTCATTAATCATTTTAGTACATTTCATTCCTTAGAAAGCTGAGAAACTGGGTTCAGCTGAGACGTTTACAGGCCCAAAGTTCAATGACCTCTAGAGGTCAACAGAGGTCAGATAGAGCTCGGCATATCGCAGATTTGAATTCGACACACCCAAATTGACGAAATAAGACTGTTTGCCGACTTTGTCTCAAAAATGCCTTTCACTCCTTAAATAAGCACTTTTTTGAATTTTGGTACCAGTCTAAGAACGGTTTCTTGTAAATTATTCAAAATCAGTTTGAATAACCAGTATCGCCACAAATAAGTTCAAGTAATAAATCACAAGACAAAGTTTTATTTTCAACTTTCACAACACTGCAAATCATAACTGTAACCATTCTCCAAAAAAGGGGGGGGAAAAAAAAAAAAAAAAACCACCTACAATCTAGGGACGGGGGATAAATTAAAACCCCAAAAAAATCTGAGCAGTCGACTCGTGAGATATAACACATTTTCAGTGATATCACTCAATCCTGAAAAATATTTTTCCCCTGTTCCTGTTGGTTCTGGATGATTGATTGATTGATTATTATTATTTCAACATTTTTAAATGGATAACTTTCAAGCAGGGAAGAAGGGAAAAAAAAATAATTCAAGCCTATTGGCCAGTAATATTCACAGTAAAATTAAACATCGTAACTTGAAATAAAAAAAAAACAAAAAAAACGAGCACTAAGTGCAGTGATTTCTCCGCAGCACTTCTGCAGACGCTCCCCAGCTTTCGACGGTAAGTAGTGTCAGACGCAGCACGTCAGATAATTATATATTATGATCACGTGTGAAATGGAAAGCGAGTCAGTTTTCTTTTAAAGTGAAGAACTAATCAGCTCAGAAATATCCCAATTATATTTTTACACTGAGGGGGGGAAAAAAAAAAGTCGTCGTCGGCGGCGGCTAAGAATGACGGCAGGACGTTAAAAGAATTAAAACTACATTATACAGCAGTACGGATGGCGATGTCGTGATATAAAAAGAACGTTCTAGTGAGTGTGATGGAAAATATCCTGCCTTTTTCCCCCCTCAGGCATAGCATCATATTTAATCGTGATATTCCTTTTATTCCAAATGTAGCAGATCAGCCGGACGTCTGAACACCTGAATCATCTCGCACACGCGCGTCAAAACACGCTGTTGGACTCCAGTACAAAACTCAAGGTGCGAACTGTGGACGCTAAACACGTCTGGGTCCGACTGACTACATTTGCTGTAAGAGGAAAAAAAAAAAAAAAAAAAAAATTTAAATTAACTTTTGGCCAAACTAACGCGTTTCATTTAGAACTGTAAATGTTACATGAGCAGATTTATTCTAAAAGGCGTGTCGTCAGAATCGCGTGCTGCTGCTGTGCATGCCGTCAGTCACTCATGTCCATGTCTTCGTCCTGTTGTTCGTCGCTGTGTTGGTCTGACTCTCCTCGCCCAGCGTCGTCGGCGCGCGGAGACGGCGCCATATCCGGGCTCCTTTCCCGCTCTTCCTCGTGCTCGCTGTCGTAGCCCTGCTCTTCTTCGTCATAATCCCGGATCACCTGCAGGACAGACACGAGTCAGAAGTCAGCTCAGGATCTAAGTCAGAAAACGGACAACTGATCAGCGTTCGAGGACCTTCACGTCGCTCTTCTCGCCGTCTGACTTCCTGTCTCGCTCCTTCTCCTTGTCTTTGCTCTTCTTGCTGCTGGAACGTTCTATCTTGTCCCGGCTTTGCTCTTCTTTCCTGTCCCGGTCTCTTTCGCGCTCCTTGTCCTTCTTCTTTTCCTTCTTATGCCTGAAATACACGCTAAATTATTGAAGACAATCTTTTTTTTTTTTTCCTGGAACCTACTTGGCTCAGATTCACTTTCTAACACAACACAAGTTCTTACAGTAGTAGAGCTGCAAATTTATAAGCCATATAAAAGGAGACGTTTCTTTCTGGAAGGAGTCTCCGCTTTCGCACAGCTGATCAACATTAAATGTAACCATGAACAGATTTTTTTTTAAAAATCGTCGGGAAATTGTTGCGTTTGTTTATATGTGCGAGGAATCTCACACGGTGGGACGCACTGTTAAAGAAAATAATTCTTTTCACGTGTAACTCCGCTTCATCACACCATCACCATGCCGTTGATTATTTTTCTATTTCCGCACGCCCCTATTTTATTTTTTTTAAGTCCCTTGCGAATCTTGTTTCTACCCTGGCCATAATACAGCAATTTCAAACTGAGCTTTTATTATATTCTGTTGCTCAGAAGGCATTCTGTCCTGTTCCTTTCATTTCTAAGTAGTGCAGCGTATAAATCATTCCTTTTCATGGAATAGTTCAACTGCAACATAAATCAAATTAATCGATCAGTCTATAACAAATCATACGTTTAAAAAAAAAAAAAAGTATTAAACAGGTTTTGATCAACCTTGATTTACAACCCCGATTCCAAAAAAGTTGGGACAAAGTACAAATTGTAAATAAAAACGGAATGCAATAATTTACAAATCTCAAAAACTGATATTGTATTCACAATAGAACATAGACAACATATCAAATGTCGAAAGTGAGACATTTTGAAATTTCATGACAGCAACACATCTCAAAAAAGTTGGGACAGGGGCAATAAGAGGCTGGAAAAGTTAAAGGTACAAAAAAGGAACAGCTGGAGGACCAAATTGCAACTCATTAGGTCAATTGGCAATAGGTCATTAACATGACTGGGTATAAAAAGAGCATCTTGGAGTGGCAGCGGCTCTCAGAAGTAAAGATGGGAAGAGGATCACCAATCCCCCTAATTCTGCGCCAACAAATAGTGGAGCAATATCAGAAAGGAGTTCGACAGTGTAAAATTGCAAAGAGTTTGAACATATCATCATCTACAGTGCATAATATCATCAAAAGATTCAGAGAATCTGGAAGAATCTCTGTGCGTAAGGGTCAAGGCCGGAAAACCATACTGGGTGCCCGTGATCTTCGGGCCCTTAGACGGCACTGCATCACATACAGGCATGCTTCTGTATTGGAAATCACAAAATGGGCTCAGGAATATTTCCAGAGAACATTATCTGTGAACACAATTCACCGTGCCATCCACCACTGCCAGCTAAAACTCTATAGTTCAAAGAAGAAGCCGTATCTAAACACGATCCAGAAGCGCAGACGTCTTCTCTGGGACAAGGATCATTTAAAATGGACTGTGGCAAAGTGGAAAACTGTTCTGTGGTCAGACGAATCAAAATTTGAAGTTCTTTATGGAAATCAGGGACGCCGTGTCATTCGGACTAAAGAGGAGAAGGACGACCCAAGTTGTTATCGGCGCTCAGTTCAGAAGCCTGCATCTCTGATGGTATGGGGTTGCATTAGTGCGTGTGGCATGGGCAGCTTACACATCTGGAAAGACCCCATCAATGCTGAAAGGTATATCCAGGTTCTAGAGCAACATATGCTCCCATCCAGACGACGTCTCTTTCAGGGAAGACCTTGCATTTTCCAACATGACAATGCCAAACCACATACTGCATCAATTACAGCATCATGACTGCGTAGAAGAAGGGTCCGGGTACTGAACTGGCCAGCCTGCAGTCCAGATCTTTCACCCATAGAAAACATTTGGCGCATCATAAAACGGAAGATACGACAAAAAAGACCTAAGACAGTTGAGCAACTAGAATCCTACATTAGACAAGAATGGGTTAACATTCCTATCCCTAAACTTGAGCAACTTGTCTCCTCAGTCCCCAGACGTTTACAGACTGTTGTAAAGAGAAAAGGGGATGTCTCACAGTGGGAAACATGGCCTTGTCCCAACTTTTTTGAGATGTGTTGTTGTCATGAAATTTAAAATCACCTAATTTTTCTCTTTAAATGATACATTTTCTCAGTTTAAACATTTGATATGTCATCTATGTTCTATTCTGAATAAAATATGGAATTTTGAAACTTCCACATCATTGCATTCCGTTTTTATTTACAATTTGTACTTTGTCCCAACTTTTTTGGAATCGGGGTTGTAGTTTTACTTTATATTATATGGACACCAGTGTTTTACTGGGAAATGCACCACTTGTATTTTTCATCCGAGCTCTATCCGGAACATGGAGAACCAAAACCGTGACATAAATCTCTATATGTCAGTCGTGAGGAAATCGATGAATGAATTGTTTTTTGATAAATTTGGGGACTTTTTGTTTGTGAATGTGTCGATATAATAAAAAGAAAAATATCACACATTGGCTTAAAGATATGAAGTTTATCTTGTGTTGAAAAACTCGCATTTTTTTTTATATGAAAATACATCGCTGATCTGAGCGACATATTTAAATAATATTGGCCAGCCTTTTTTTTCCACGGTATATCGGATACATTCCATTCAGCTAGCATGATATTGAACAAGTCAAAGATGAGTAGGTGAATGGAATATATCTGATGGACCACGAAAAAAAATCCAGCCAATATTATATTATTATTATACATACACATTCCTTTTGGGTGTTTGACGCGTCTTTCTCTTTCAAAATCTTCTGTATTTAACGAAGCAAACCTGGCAGCCATGTTTGCTTACAAACTGTCACGGTCGCTCGCTAGCACAGGAGTTTTAAGTCTCCGACGTGTGTCTTTTCCAGTTTTTCAATGTCCGTTGGTATGTTTTTCTCTTGTAAATATGCGTGAAGAATATCTAATGAAGTTTTGATAGCCTCTCGGGTGTTCAGCGCGTCTCTCTCTTTATAGTGAACTCTATAGCGAGTTCGCCATTTTGTAGTGCTGTCCGAATGTACACTACCGTTCAAAAGTTTGGGGTCACCCAGACAATTTTGTGTTTTCCATGAAAAGTCACACTTTTATTTACCACCATAAGTTGTAAAATGAATAGAAAATACAGTCGAGACATTTTTCTGGCCATTTTGAGCATTTAATCGACCCCACAAATGTGATGCTCCAGAAACTCAATCTGCTCAAAGGAAGGTCAGTTTTATAGCTTCTCTAAAGAGCTCAACTGTTTTCAGCTGTGCTAACATGATTGTACAAGGGTTTTCTAATCATCCATTAGCCTTCTGAGGCAATGAGCAAACACATTGTACCATTAGAACACTGGAGTGAGAGTTGCTGGAAATGGGCCTCTATACACCTATGGAGATATTGCACCAAAAACCAGACATTTGCAGCTAGAATAGTCATTTACCACATTAGCAATGTATAGAGTGGATTTCTGATTAGTTTAAAGTCATCTTCATTGAAAAGAACAGTGCTTTTCTTTCAAAAATAAGGACATTTCAAAGTGACCCCAAACTTTTGAACGGTAGTGTATAAATTCACCACTTGAAGATAAACTTCATATCTTCGCGTAACCGTGCAACGTCCTCTATATACCTACAGAGACGTCATGCTGCAACTAAAATGATAAAGGCTACATTTAAGTGTGTTTAAACAGGGAAAAAAATGTTCAGGATATCACCACCACCACCATCATTTCTATGAACGATCCTAGGTCCCCCCCCCTCCTAAACAGCTGAGCTGTACCTCCTGGGAGACGGAGATCTAGAGAGCCTCCTCTTTGGAGATCTGGACTTTTTCGGCGAGTGGGAGATGCTGCGGCTCCTCCTGTGGCGTTTACTGAAGGAAAGAGAAGGAGGGGAAAAAAAAAAAAACCACACAGCTTCATACTTAAGATTCACCGATCCATTTTTCTGCAGGGCAAATCACAGACTCGAGCGCTTTTACATGCAGAATTGCACTGTGTAAAAGGAATTCGATGTCATGTATTCAAGGCAAACAGAAAAAATATAACCGGTACCGCGTGCTGTAAGATTTCCTGAAACCTACCGGCTGCTGCTGCGGGAGCGTCTGCCGCTGCTGTAGCTCTTCGGTGGAGTTTTCGAGCGCTTTCTCCGATCTCTACGCAAAGAAAACAAACATGATGCTCATCAGCAGGCAGTCTGAGGACAACATTCCAGACATGTGCGATAAAATACATTTGCTTGCGTGAACTTGTGGCTTCCTATTCGTCATCCTTACTTCTCTCACCTTCGTCAGTGTAATCTTCCCTGGCTCGGAGTCTACAGTCGTGGCCAAACACTTTAATACCGAGACAAATTTTGGTTTTCACAAAGTTTGCTGCTTCGATGTTTTTTTTAAAATCACGTTTCTATGGTATACTGAAGTACAATCGTAAGCATTTCACAAGTTTCAAAGGCTTTTATTGACAAATACACAAATCAATATTTACAGTGTTGACCCTTCTTTTTCAAGACTCCTGCAATTCGCCCTGGCATGCTGGATATCAGCTTCTGGGCCAAATCCTGACTGATGGCGATTCATTCATCATCGGAGAAAATAACTTTACTGCAGTCTGCAAAAAGCTATTTTCTCTGATGAAGCCTCGTTCAGACTGTTTGGGACAGCTGGAAAAATTATTCTCTAGGGGTGTTCACACGGCAACTTTTACTCCGGTGTAGCACCAGGGCTGCCCCGGTAGAACGTTCACACGATACAAAGTTATACCGGTGTAGCCCCTGAAAGCTGCTTAAACCGGTGCAAATCTAACCCTGCTCGGCAGGTGGTTTAATAAATTTACTCCGGAGTAAATGTTAGTTTGCGGGGCAGCACCGATATAAAATGGGACGTCTGAACGCTACAGGGGTAGACTCGCTACATGTGAGGAGAGTTGATTATGTTGATCCTGGGATTGAGATGCTGGCCTCTTCTGCCCCTCGGACCTGCTTGATCCATCCTGGTGCCCTGTGTCTGGTCGGAGTTTTATCGCCCCACTCCTGTGAAGGACGGCCCCATGAGGACAGTTGAGGGTTATACCTGTTAAAACTGTTAATATTATAGTCAGGCTGTCTGTTGTTGCCCAAATGAGGATGGGTTCCCTTTTGAGTCTGGTTCCTCTCGAGGTTTCTTCCTCATGTCGTCTGAGGGAGTTTTTCCTTGCCACCGTCGCCACAGGCTTGCTCATTGGGGATAGATTAGGGATAAAATTAGCTCATGTTTTAAGTCACTCAAATTCTGTAAAGCTGCTTTGCGACAATGTTTATTGTTAAAAGCGCTATACAAATAAACTTGATTTGATTACATACAGGCATTGCATAATTTGCATCCTGGTATTTTGCGCTTCCAAAATGGCGAATATCAACAACAGAACTGCGTGTCTTCCAGTGTTGCCAGATTGGGCGGTTTTAAGTGCATTTTGGCGGATTTGAACATATTTTGGGCTGGAAAACGTCAGCAGTATCTGGCAACACTGGTGTCTTCATCCACATTGTTTTCCCCGGCGCTTGGTGATGCCATGACAACCTAGCCTGGGAAATCCCATGCTGCTTTGCACAATCGTTCCGATCTGAAAAGACAGCATGGAAACTATGGTCTAAAGGCTCGCCTGAGTTAGGGAGCCAATCAGAGAGTGGGGAGGGGTGGAAAGACGGTGACGCGTACTACTCGACAAACGGAAGCTTGTAGTTTATTTGGGACTGTTTACGGATCACATTTAACATGGCGGCGAGCGATACGAACCAAACTTCTCTCATATTTGTCTTGCACAAATGGCAGTAATCGTTCGGTGCCATTGTTTTCCTATTTTTGTTTTGCCTTCTCTTTCTCTTTCCTTCTCTTCGTCGCTCTAACTACGTCACCGGGTACAACTGCCATGATTGGCCATGGGCTACGTATACGCCAAATGATAGACATTCGCAACGTCCAATAAACGGCCGTTGACAATCGTAAACCACACCTCCCCTACAAGAAATTCGATAGGCGGATTCCAGACCTGGTGTTAACCAGACTAATGACAACCAGGAAAAGGAAGTACATTTTCACGCATGCGCATATTTCATTTCCGCATTATTACTCTCGTATAGCACGGTCGCCAAAACTGCCGTGTGAACACAAGTGGGGCTGCACCGGTGCCAACACGCTTCTCTCTCGTAAGCAGGTTTGTGACATGTGAACGCTCCACAAAATTTACACCGGTGTAAGATATATCGCAACAAAATACATCGGTGCAGCATCGATGCAAATATGTGCCGTGTGAACACCCCTTCTGTCTGGAGAAGAAAAGGTGAGCATTACCATGAGTCCTGTGCAGAGGTGGACAGTAACGAAGTAGATTTACTTGAGTACTGTACTTAAGTACACTTTTTGAGTATCTGGTACTTTTACTTGAGTAAAATATCGTACTTTTCACTCCACTACATTTCTATCAAGCTCCTCGTTACTTGTTACTATAAAGCAGCTTTGAAAGTAGATGTTTTTTTCCTTTTCTTTTCTAAAACGTGATTGTTTTTTTCACAGGTGACACTGAGACAGCCTGTCAGTAATCACTAGGGTCACGTCACGTCCTAAAATCACGTTCAGTGATTTCTCAGCAGCGTTATTTGAACTCGATCAGTTGATGGCAGAATGGAAGGAGGCGGTTCTTCTGTGGAGCGCGCGCGCACACCCATGGCTATACCTAGAACCCATGTTTCAGTTTTCTGTACGGATTAAAGAGTCGTTTTGTTTTAATTGTTTGCCTAAAATGAACCACATCACAGCCTACAAAAGCTTGCCGCCCAACCTGCGGAAGCATATAGAGGTGTATAAACGTTTTATTCCAAGAGAAAGCTTGCAACGAAGTGGTCTGTGCTTTTAGAGCTAGCGATAACGTTGCAATAGCTATGCAGTCTGGTTAGTCAAATGACTTTCTATGGATTTGCCCGCCAAGTTGCCGTAGCCTTGTCCACGGCTAACGTTAACACATAGCTAGTTAACTTGGACGTTCTTAGTTAGCATGTAAAAACAGAGTTACGCTAACATGAATAACGTTAACTTATCTGAAGTCCTTTCAGAAATATGTTTCGGCATAATCTTGCCAAATAAACAGAATGTAGAAATCTTTCTTTTCTAGTAGCGTTAGCTACGCAATATGATTTCGAGTTTGAAAAGAGTTTGCTAGCATGTCAGGTGGAGCTTCACTGACTAGCTAGCTTAACGTTAAACCACCATGATGGCCCAGCATGCGTTCATCCTGTGAATTCATATTTCTGTCTTCGGTAACGGTGTTAGGTTTTGTAAGCGTTGTGGCAATAATACGACGATGTGTTGACAGAAAATGTACTTTTAATACTCAAGTATTTTTAAAAGCAAGTACTTCAGGACTTTTAAGTAAAAATTTGACCGGACAACTTTCACTTGTATCGGAGTAACATTTGACCAGTGGGATCTGTACTTTGACTTAAGTAATGAAGATGGGTACTTTGTCCACCTCTGGTCCTGTGTCATGGCAACAGCAAAGCGTCCTGAGACTATTCATGTGTGGGGTCGCTTCTCATCCAAGGGACTGTGCTCACTTACAGTTTTGCTCAGAACATAGCCATGAATAAAGAACGGTCTCAAAACATCCTCCAAGAGCAACTTCTCCCAATAGAGATGAGAGTGGAGCAAAGAAAAAAATCCTGAACTTTTTAAAGTCCAGCTAAGATTTGGGGGAGGCACACAACGTCCCCCGAAAAAATTTTAATAACACCACGCAAAACCCTGCATTCTAGCGCATTTTAGTACTTATTTTCACTAAAACAAGTTATAACTTTTAAGCCTTTTTCTTTCATGTACATTAATGATTAACATGTCAAAAATATCAAATTTAATTCCCCTCGTTAATGAGTAATTTTCAGGAGTGCGTTTAGAAAACGCGGTGATTTTCCTGCCTACACAGTTCATTACTTTGAAAAAAAAAATCAGACAGTTGAAGGTAAACTCAGCAAAATCCCAAACCAGTCCTGTTAAAAAGTAAAGGTCTGTTAGAGTTTCTAAAGCTTTCAGGTTTCAGTGTTGGGGACGTTGAGCCTCGTTTATCAATCTTTTAGTAGAGTTGTGCGTTTGCAAAAGCTAAAGTGAACTAAAAATTTCCAATTGAGATTTATGCGAGTTGAAGCCAATTGTTTACATTAGTTCGTATTGTCTGTAAATTTAAACGCACCAATGAAAACCAAATTTCTCATGTAAATCAGGGGCGTAGCGAGGATTTTTCGGGGGGGGGGGGCACACACTGACTAGCAGCCTGAGTGCATTACGTAACAAAAAATAAACCGGTTCCTCCATTATTGCTGTTTCTTCCACGTTTTCTTGATGTTGTGTTCTAGAAACGGCACTAAAACTTAGCTTCAAAGCCACAAAATACAACTGTGATGGAACATATACGAGTGATTCCACGCTTATGGGTACTGAAATGGGGACATGAACTTATTCACCTAAAACCATTTCTTTTTTTTACCATCAGGTCACAAAACATGTAATCTTTAATGAATGATATGTTAAAAGATAACTTTAATTTTCTGAGATGTAATAAAAACATATTTATATGCCAAAGTCAAGCCTATGAGTTCCAAAATGATGTCTGTTCCATTACTTCTGTTACGATTGTCCATCTCGCGTCTGTTACAAATTAATTACAATCTAGCTATATACCATGTTAATCTTATTGAAAGAATGTGTATGTTTATTCTACTACACATGTTTATTAATTATATTTGCTAAAACATCACCCTCCTATGTTTCAAAAAGTAATTCTACATTGTTAAAATTGAGAATATATACATGTCCACAACACTTCTGTTACGTTCTGACTTTGGCATATAAATATGTTTTTATTACATCTCAGAAAATTAAAGTTATCTTTTAACATATCATTCATTAAAGATTACATGTTTTGTGACCTGATGGTAAAAAAAAGAAATGGTTTTAGGTGAATTTTTAAAAATAAGTTCATGTCCCCATTTCAGTACCCATAAGCGTGGAATCACTCATATATAAAATAAATTGCTTACCTCTCTTTTTTCTTTTCTCTCCGTGCTCTCACGGAAGACGGTCGCATTTCTTTGCTCTCCTCTCCTCTCCCTTATTTTCCCTGCTTGTGCTCCTTTGTCTCGTCTTGTCTGTTTGTCTATACTTTTGAGAGACACTCTCCGCACTGCTCTCTAAACTAAAAATCACGGAATTGATAAACTGGTCTCCTAACGAAATTGACACTGTTTTCTCGACGAGAAGCCTGGGTTCGGGGGAACCCGCCTGTCCTGCCGGAACATTCGCAGCTGGCTACACGATGGACGCATGGGAGCGGTGGCGGGTCGTGTGCCTGGCGGTTCTTTCTGTGGAGGACATTGAAGACATCTACATATTCGCAACCATGATTACAGGACTTTTGTTGATTGGATTAGGCACTGCCCTGGTTTATCGAGGAAATCAGGAAACGGTGACAGCTGTTCAAAGCCCCATAAAGCTGCCTGACATGATTGAAGCGGTGGGCAGAGCTGTCGGCATTCAGACTGTGGCTTTTCAGAACTTGAACCGCAACATGGATATCATCATGGAGAAGCTTTCGGCTTTGCAAAGGAAATGGATTGATTCGGAGACCAGAATGGACAGAGTGGTCGTGTAAAAGAATGCATCTGCTCGCCAGACCAAACAATCTCATCTGCTTTCGGCTCCCTTAGACAGCACTGGCCTCGGCCAAGGCCGTTGCTGGGACAACATCTCCCCCTGAAGGTCACTGCTGTGAGATGCTCTCGTATTCCTTCCCCCTCTTCCCGCGGTCGCCGCTTTTACCCCCAGTGTGACAAGCGGGTGCGTGACCAGCGCCATCATGGTTGCAGGAGAGGACGGCTGCTTGCTTGCACTGGGTTACCTCTACCTCCCCCCCACACACAAGTCCCGAGTCTTCATGTTGTAAAGTGTACTTGTGTTTTTTTTGTGCTTATGTGCTGAGGTGTTTTTTTTAATGTTCCCACACTGTACTCCTCACAGGAGCATAGTGTGGGGGTTGCTTTTTTTTCCTCTTCTTCCCATGTTACTCTGTATTTTTTCTTTTCATCCCTGTCTTCTTGTCCTGTCTACTCCCCCTCTGTCAATTGTGTGTGTGTGTGTATGTAAGGACAGGTTGATCGCCAATTTCGCTGGTACTTGTGACTAGTGATAATAAAGGGTTCATTCATTCATTCATTCATTCATTCTTCCCGTCAAAAGAAGGAGGAAAGTTTTGCTTGTTTTGACATGGCAAATTATTAACACGAGGAAATACTCGTAATTCGCAACTTAAAAGACTGCAGCTACACCGGCAGCTTGAACATGCTTTCTAGTGCAAAGAACACCTGTCTTTAATCAATGAACTATGTTTGGGCTATTTAAGGACTGCGCCCATGCAAGGACGATGCGAAATATTACGCTGCGTCTAGGAACGCGAAAAATCCGAAAAATAAATTTCTCCATTCGGAAAACCGGAGATTTTCAAGTTTGTCAAATATCCGGATTTCTGGGTAAATCCGGAAGACTTTCATTTATATCCCAATGATCCAGGAGCAATTTGGTGATGAACAATGCTTTTTCCAGCATGATGGCGCACCGTGTCACAAGGCAAAAGTGATAACTCAGTGGCTCGGGGAACATTCATTTATTCATTCATTATCTCTAGCCGCTTTATCCTGTTCTACAGGGTCGCAGGCAAGCTGGAGCCTATCCCAGCTGACTACAGGCGAAAGGCGGGGTACACCCTGGACAAGTCGCCAGGTCATCACAGGGCTGACACATAGACACAGACAACCATTCACACTCACATTCACACCTACGGTCAATTTAGAGTCACCAGTTAACCTAACCTGCATGTCTTTGGACTGTGGGGGAAACCGGAGCACCCGGAGGAAACCCACGCGGACACGGGGAGAACATGCAAACTCCGCACAGAAAGGCCCTCGCCGGCCACGGGGCTCGAACCCGGACCTTCTTGCTGTGAGGCAACAGCACTAACCACTACACCACCGTGCCGCCCGCTCGGGGAACAAAACATTGAAATTTTGGGTCCATGGCCAGGAAACTCCCCAGATCTTAATCCCATCGAGAACCTGTGGTCAATCCTCAAAAAATGGACGGACAAACAAAAAAAAAAAAAAAATCCAAAAATTGTGAAACTCCAAGCACTGATTATGCAAGAATGGGTCGCCATTAGTCAGGATTTGGCCCAGAAGCTGATATCCAGCATGCCAGGGCGAATTAAAAAAGAAGGGTCAACACCGTAAATACTGACTTGATGTATTTGTCAATAAAAGCCTTTGAAACTTATGAAATGCTTAGAATTGTACTTCAGTATACCATAAAAAGATCTACAAAACACTGAAGCAGCAAACTTTGCGTCAGTCTTAAAAACTTTTGTCCACAACTCTACTCACCGTGACCTGGAGCGCCTCCTCTTGTCTTTAGAGTGAGATCTCCTCCTCCGAGGGCTCTTTGACCTCCTCTTGCTCCGAGAGCGAGACCGCCGCCGTGACCGGCTCTTGGAACGCCTGCGACAGAGCCCGTGTTTGTAAAACAGGCAGCACTGTTTTTCACGCTCACACCGCAGCACTAGTACGCACCCACAACAATGCGAGGAAGTGTTTTCTCAAACCTGTATTTGGAGCGAGACCTCGATCTCTTCTTCCGTGACCTTGACCTTGACCTTGAATGCTTCCTTTTGTCATCTTTCTTATCTGAAAAAAAAAAAAAGCAATGCAATGCCATCCCATCAGGCTTCTTTTAAAAGTTGATAATTGTGTCTCAGCCCTTTTTTTTTCTCCCCATTTTATACTTTGGATTTTACACTTCTCAGGTAACCTAGGATCTTTGTTAAAATGCTCCGTCTTCGCGTGCAAGCATGTTTTTTTTTAATCCTCCAACAGAATAAATCCCGATGCACTACATAGTGCTTAATTTGAGGGGGAGCAAGCCGGAGCGCGCTGCTTAATTTGAGGGGGAGCAAGCCGGAGCGCGCTGCTTAATTTGAGGGGGAGCAAGCCGGAGCACGCTCCGGCAGCTATTTACACTGGATCCGGTATAAATAGCTGCCGGATCATAATTACAGTAAACTAGTAAATACAGTAAAGGAAAAACTTGACTGAAAGTCTTGACTGTTAAAAGTCATCCAAATGACTGAACGTAAACATTGCTACAGTAACATACTAGCTACTATGTTGTTGACATTAGCTAGCTTGACCTTCAAAATGGCGGACACCGGGGCGTCACGTGACCCTGTGACGTCAGGTGAAGTACCTCAATTGTGGCTGCCGTGTCAACTAAGTGTTGGGCTAACTGAACTAATCCCCAACCAGCGATGCTGTCATACGGGCGGAGGTCCGCAGCAACAAAATCAACGCATTTCTCCACGGTCTTTGCCTTCAACGCATCTGTCACTTTTGCGTTGTTCCCTCTGAACTCCAACAATTGTTGTCCTTTTAAGACAGTACATACATGGCGATTCAGGCCTGATGTACCGGATTTATGGCCGTTGTACGTCAGAACCTTTTGGCACTTATCACAACAAGCAAAGAGCAGCTGATTTCCCTCTGCGTCGTACACGAGTGACAACGACTTCCAAATGTCTAATTTCAGGTCTCTTGGCTTTTTAACGGTAAATGTACCTCTTTTTAAAGCAGCACTTGCTTCTGAAGCACTGTGAGCTTCACTAGAGGAGCTCTGCTCTTCTGCCATGATCGGAGATCTCAAACACGGAAGAGCGGAAAAGAATCGGAAACTTACACGAGATTGCACCACATCCGCAAATTTAGGCATCTTAAAAGGTTTTTATTAATGCCAAATAAAATATCCAGCACAAATTATATATGATAGACATAAATTAATAATTTATAAATTTTATTTTAAACACGTTTTTAGTTAGCGGGACTGCAGCTCATCACCTCTCCCGCCCACTCCCACATTGTGCACTCCCCCTCCTGCCCGCAATGAGCTTTCAAAATTTGTCCCGCGCCGCACTGCTTTGCGTCGGGTCCCGCGGGAGTGCAGGGCTCTACTGACAAGTTAAGGTGATCTTAATCGTTTCATAAGTTTGGCCTCTGTGCCTTTATAACGACGTACTAACACTCACTTCCAGGCTCGATGGCAGCAGAGATCAGAGACTGGGCCTCTCTCACCCTCTTCATGGCCTCCTCGATCTCCTTGTTTGACGCGTCTGCCTTTAGTCCAGCGTTTAGGTTTAATCCAGCAGCCAGTGGATTTAACCTGCAATAAAAAAGCAAAACGCGGTAAGCTTTGACGGTCGCTGCATTTCAAAAAGTACATTTCTACACAGATCTACCACAGTGTTATTGATATTAAAATGGATTCAGACAGTGAAATAATGTCATTCTAACACGTATTCAATTTCTAGTTCATCCCCATCACTATAATTACTGTTAGAGTATCTCTGGGATTTTAATCCAGTCTGTATCCGTCGTGCTGCGTGGATAGGTTATGCTGTATTCTAAAGAAGCAGCCTTGGGCCCAAAGGGACACCGGTTTGATTCCCGGGACCGGGAGGAAAAACCTGAGGGGAGTTGAGTGAATGAACAGCACTTGAGGAAGGCACCTAACCCCCAACTGCTCCCCGGGCGCTATAGCATCGCTGTCTATTGCTCTGGGTATGTGTGCGCGCTCATATCTCACGTGTGTGTTTACTGCTTCAGATGGGTTAAATGCAGAGGAGGAATTTCAGTGTGTTTGAGTGTACATTTGACACAAAGACGACTTCCGACCAACAAAAATAACCCTAGGTGATACCATATACTGACAGATAGGTAAAAATTTACATCCTGTGAGGAAAGGTTTTGTGCTCGCTCTTCACTATAAAGACACTCCAGGAAGTATAAAGCATATACACAGAACCATGGCCTCACTTTCATTTATAAACACCTTGAGACCTCAAGAATGGTACAGGAATAGTTTTAAGCGTTAACAATAAATCTAATATAGTAATTTTTATGATTAAAGTGATTCATATAGGTAGCGGTCTGAGTGAATGACCTTGACGTCCGTAACGTCACAGCAGGAAGTCTATCGGTCTCATCGCCATTTCCGCTATTCTAAAGCGCAGAGCTGACTGCAACTCCGATCCTCCATTTTGAGCTAATTTACCGCCATGCCACGTAGATGTGTTGCTGGCGGGTGCAGCAACATGACAGAAGGTGGATTTACGTTGCATTCATGGCCCAAGAATGTTCAAACTGCAAAGATTTGGACGCGTTTTGTGAGAAGTTCACGGCAGGGTTTCCCATACATAGACCATTGTGTGGTGCAGCGCCACACAATGGATTCCTATCGCCACACAATCAGACTCGCGATTTTGAAAAAAAAAACAAAAAAACACAATTCCGTTGCGTATCGTTCCGTTCATTCATAGTGCTCTTTCTTCTCGTTCGCGCATGTACACAGGCCTGCCGTTGCGCATATACCCGGACTGCAAGTAGTCCTGTTAGGCTAATTAAAAATAACGATTCGCCTTCCGACCCTTTATTTTAAAAAGGTAGCCTACGTCGTGCTCGTGATGAGCTTTATCATCATAGCCTTCTTGGCTTACAGGAAACGGACATCCCTGAGTCAGGCTATAAACCAATTTTGATGCATACAGTAGCAGCTTGACGCGAGGAACCGGCCTTATTGCATTATCCCGTTTATCCCGCTTCAGCAATGACTTCCCTTACGATAGAGCACTTGAGGTTTTTTTTTCAGGAAGCCACGCAGAATTAAATGTTCTGATAGGGCATGCAGGCTTTGCACCAATTAGGGTAATGCTTTTTCATTACTGTTAGTTGCCTTGGTGTTACCTTAAGTGGTTTCTTACATCTAATTATGATATTTTATTTTATTATTTTGTTGTTACACTATACTATTTATTTCATTTTAGTATTGGTTGAGGTAAGTGTTGAGTTCAATATTTAAAATAAAAACCTCCAGCTTGTTTTTTGCAATTTATTCCTTGAATGTCAACTAAAGAATGATTGAAAGATTGCCACCAAAAAGGCAAAAAACTAAGGTAAAAACCAGAGATGCACCGATTGACCGGCGACCGGCCGGTCAAAATTAAAATATGCCGATTTTCTGCCGATCAAAACTTGTGTATCACAGAGATGAAAGTGGAAATACTCGTAATTCGCAACTAAAAAGACTGCAGCTACACTGGCAGCTTGAACATGCTTTCTAGTGCGATTGTGTTGCGCTTGCGCAGAACAGCGTCAGTCCTGTGCGCCTAACGAGCTCCGGTGCACGCGCCGTTAACAAAAAAATAAATAAATAAAATCACTATATTTGGATATCCAAATATAGTGAATTTTTTTTTTGTGACAGATATTGGATGTGAAAAGAAGAAAATGTTTGTGGTTGTGTGAATTTCCCATTACAGGAATTAATACGTTAGCCTATTACCAAACATCTAGTTAGATTTGTACAAAGAGAGAGAGAAAAAAAATGTCTTTTTGTTTGTTTTACAGCCTTGGTTGCTATTGATTCCTTTGGAAATTACTCTACAAATACACATTTGACAAAGATGATAGAATGGCTATGGTATAAGTATGACTGGAAATTATTTTTGTATTTTGATACTGAATGAAGAAATGGGTTGTTCTATAAGGCATAAGTTTTCAGATCTAAACAGGGTCATGAAAGTGTGTTCCATAGCAGTTGGCAAATAATATATGAGGGGTAAGTTGTTTTTGTGCCAGATATTGGATGGGAAAAGAAAAAATATGTTTGTGTGGATTTCCTATTTCAGGAATTAATATGTTAATACCAAACATGGAGAAAGATTTTACAAAGAACAATGTCTTTTTGTTTGTTTTCAACCTTTGAGGTGTTGAATATTTATTACTGAAAATCTGGCAGAATGTTCTATTAAAGAAAAGATAAAAAGAAAATAGTCTTTGTGTGTGCTGTGAAGTGGTTTGAAAAAATGAAATCGGAATCAGCCAAAATTGGTATCGGCAGGTCACACTCCATGGGAAATCGGAATCAGCCCAAAAAATTGCAAATCGATGCATCTCTAGTAAAAACTAAACTTCAATTTTGGTGAGTAATTTTCATAAATTTAAAAGACAGGTTTTCCACCAACATCAAGCCCAGCAAACTAATGGCCTGCCCTGTAATGTAAAGTTGGGTCAAGGAATGAAACCATGCAGGGTTCTGGGAAAAATTGTTTTAGCTGTCTTCTCTTAAAGAACTTAAAAGAATTTAGATTGAACTGAATAATCTCAAATGCTTCTTGTAGCTTTAAAATAGTCCCAGCAGGTGACTCTGAAGAAAAATACTGTGTGTTTGAACACCGCCCGCTGTAAACACTTTGCATACACCCCAATGACCGACTCCACCGACCGCCACGACACCACCGCGCACGATTCCCTCATCAGCACAGTGGAGCACCACAAATTGCTACCTGGTCTGTGGGAAACACTGCACGGGCACATTGGGCGCCTACGAAGTGGTCTCTCCTCTGCTCTGCACATTTTACTGAAGACTCGTACGAGACCTCTGATCTGTTGAGGAGTGTTGGCTCTAAGCCCGTATTGAAAGAGGGTGCAGTACCAACAATTAAAGGAAAAGAAAACTACAAGAAAAGGAAAGGGGTTTTTTTTAAAAAGGAAAGCAAGTTCAGTTGCACCAGTTCTCCCGGAGTGTGAGCCAAGGGTTGTTGGTAAAATCCGGGATGGAACAGGACGTGACCTATTATCGCTCGGGCAGTTACCTCCCTGTGGTTGTTGCTAAAACTGGTTGACGTCCCGTCCCGGGTTTTAGTAATTGCCTGAGCTGAGCAGTAATAGCGGAGTACTCAGCATGGAGAAAATAGAGAATGAGTGAACCAGCCGTCTGATTGCTCCACTGGATATTGCTGCCATCTCGCGCTTACGTGGAAGAAGTGAATGAACGGAGAACTGAACAAACAACTGAAAGTCAGATTGTTTCAAAACAATCGGCCACAAGGTCGGCCTTCAAGAAGCGAGAACACAGACGGGTAAGATGCGACTCTCATTTGGATACAAAACACGTCGTTTACCTGCATTTAGATTAATCCATGTAACTTGTATTGTGTGTTTAAGTTACCGGTATAAGATTATTTAATTTGCTTCAGAATGTGATTGTCTCAGTTCATCTGATTATTTAATGAGCCTTTTACGTGAAAATGAATGCATGTACATGTCTGTTGCACAAGTTATAACACCCATCCTGTTTTAATGAGAGTCAACCCACAATCAATGCAGTCAAATCAGTCTCAGTTGAGCAAGTCGGTAACGGTATTTCTTACTTTCACCATAAATTTTTATTTACATGACTTTGGTCTATAGCTGTCAAAGGCCTCGGTCTTAAAACCGGTTACCGCTGTGACGTCACACATTCAGGCCTGGCTGGCTCAGCGGGGCAGCTCGAACGCCAACTTTGCGTTCGATTTTAACTCTCAAAAATACATATTTTTATTCCCATTTCTGCAGCATACAAGAGTCAAGGATGGAAATACTATCCACTCAGAAATTTATTTTAAAATAAAGGTTCTGCGTATCTCCTTTAAAACACAGGAATATAAAATAGAGACGTTTAAAAGGACTTGCCAGAGAAGCCAGTGGTTTTAGGGAAGTTACGGAGTTCCTAGCACAGCTACAGCTCATATACTCACCATGTCATAGTCGTGTGATTGACTGATGATCAAAGTAATGCTCAAGCGCTTATGATAAAGGACAAAGCAATCAGTTTGTAATAAAATGAGGTGGACGTAATAGCGAAGCTCCATACGCGAGAGAATATGGTATGGTAAGATGCTTTTCTGCTCACCACGGTTGTAAAGAGCTGCTACGAGTTACTATATCCTTCCTCGAACCAATCTGGCCATTTTCCTCTGACCTCTCTCATCAACAAGGCGTTTGTTTCCACCCACAGAACTGTCGCCCATTCACTTTGGGGGTTTTTTTGTTGTTGTTTTTCACACCATTCTGTGTAGAGACTGTTGTGTGTGAAAACCCCTGGAGATCATCAGTTTCTGAAAAACTCAAACCAGTCCGTCTGGCTCAAACCAGCACCCGTACCACGGTAAAAGAAAGTCAGTCAGGCTTTCACGGAGATCACAATTTTTCCCGTTCTGATGTTTGAAGTGAACATCAATCAGCTGAAGCTTGTGAGTGTAGATGGGTTTTTATCCATCACTTATTTTTAATTTGCTTTAAAAAATAACATGGGACTAACATTTTACGAAAAAAACATGAATGGATTTTTTTTCCCCCCTCTAGCGGGCAACGTATCTTTGCATTGCATGCTTTTTTTTTTAAAACACTCGTCTAAACACAATTACTGTACAGTTCAATCGCAATTCTGAGCAACTTTCCTTAATTTTAGATAATCTAAAAGTCGTGATTAGTTCTTGTGTGCGAAAATATCGGATGGTGACTCTACAGTCCTGATGTAAAGTGAAAGCTCTGGTTCACTGCTGTCCCCCAGGCACCCAGCAGAGTCACACTATAATAAATGTCACGGTGTTGTTTCTGGTGCATGGCATGTGGCGTCAAAGAAAGGAATAAATATGTATCCGGAACTGCAATGCGTATCTCATTATTGGTTTTAATGTCACAAGACAATGGAGTGATTTACTGATGTGAAATAAACGGCACTATACAATTCGATGGTTCATTTATGGCGCTATATTATTATTATTATTATTATTCTATTCAGGCTGATTTTGTACCACTGCAAATATTTTGCTCATACACTCATCAGGAGCTCTGCTTTTACGCAGTGACTAAAATGAATATATGTTATTTACCAGCTGGGAGGTCCGTATGGTGAAATACCGTGACCGAGGTCTTGAAAGTACTGATCGAGGCCCTCTGGGCCGAGGTCAGTATTCAAGGCCGAGGTCACGGTATTTCACCATACGGACCAAACTTAAGCTGGTAAATAATATATGTATTTTTTTCTTTACCAAATTCTCACAGAAAACGAGAGCGCCCGAAAGGGAAAACCAAGCCGAGGTGAGCCGCCATTTTGAATTCTCATTCACGGCTGTAATGCAAATGGCTTCCTCCTCGGTATACAAGTGCACTTCCATGGCAGGAAAACAAAACTACATTTTGCCGCCTATGTAGTCCCCTATTTATACAAAATTGAGTCATTCAGGATTCAGCCATGTTTTTGCTCGTTACAGGTTTTTAGCTTTCTCCTGAAATGTTTTCTTTTATTTCTTCTTCCTCAGGGTAGTAAAACTCGCTTTCGCTGTGAAGACTCATTATCGCTGTCCATGATGTAAAATTAATGCTATTCTCCTGAGAAATGCGAAAATAAATGTTGACAAAAATTGCTACAATGTTGTTTGTTGTTGTGAACAAGCGAGTCGCCAGAGGTCCGTAACCGGGGTCTGTATCATAGGATACGGACCCGCTTGCCAGCCAATCAGAGCACAGGATTTGATGGAAACCGCACCGCGAAAAAAATAAATGGATTTATTTTTCTCGCGGTCCAAATCCTGCGCTCTGATTGGCTGGCGAGCGGGTCCGTATCCTACGGTACCGACCCCAGTTATGGACCTCTGGCGACTCGCTCGTTCACAACAACAACAAAATATAGTGGCATTTTTTGTGAACATTTATCTTTTTTTTTTCTAAGATTTATTTATAAGATTATCAAAAACCTTGTAAATTTTTGCCAGCATTTCTCAGGAGAATAGCATTAATTTTACAGCATGGATAGCGATAACGACAGCCTTCCCAGCGAATAAGAGTTTTACTACCCTGAGGAAGACAAAAGAAAACATTTCAGGAGGAAGCTAAAAACCTCTAACTGTTGCTAACGCCGAGTAAAAACATGGCTGAATCCTGAATGACTCCTATTTGTATAAATAGGGGACTACATAAGTGCAAAACGTAGTTTTTTTTTCCTGCCATGGAAGTGCACTTGTATACCGAGGAGGAAGCCATTTGCATTACAGCCGTGAATGAAGATTCAAAATGGCGGCTCACCTCGGCTCAGTTTTCCCTTTCGGGCGCTCTCGTTTTCTGTGAGAATTTGGTAAAGAAAAAAATACATATATTATTTACCAGCTTAAGTTCGGTCTGTATGGTGAAATACCGTGACCTCGGCCTTGAATACTGACCTCGGCCCAGAGGGCCTCGCTCAGTACTTTCAAGATCTCGGTCACGGTATTTCACCATACGGACCTCCCAGCTGGTAAATAACATATTACATGGAAATTTAAGTGTGATGACTTTCCATACATCATAAAGATCCCATCTCTGTGGTTTATCCAGAGATAGCGTCTCCTGTGCGAATCGATCATAATTACTAATGTCTCACTAGAAACCTTACGTTGCCTGAGTAGTACAGTACTTTAGACAGCAGGTTATACAACGCTAGACTGCACTCGAAAAATAAACGCAAAACTTTAGACAACAAACATCCTTCTACATATTTAAGATGATCTGGAAATTGATATTTTCAGGGGTTTTTTCCCCCTAAATGGTTCTTTTAACATTCTAGATATTTAAAATCTAAGACACAGAGATCTTCACAGGCTTACTTGGGATCCATTGATGCCATGAGCTTCATAATCTGCTCCGCTGACAAAGACTAAAGGGAAAAGAAGAAAAAGAAAAAAAAAAAAAAAAGAACCACACACAGGGGTATTTTGGGTTTGGTGCAATGAATAAATAACATGACTTGACTACAAATAGTTAAGGTGATGATACACGGAGCAACTTTTTGGGCAGCCAGGTGAGATAAAGCAAAGGGGAGTCCCATATACGATTCGAACATTGGGGGAGTGCCTGTTAGAGAGTGCACTTGTCCTGGGCCATCGGCATAGTGAGGTAGGGTGGCCAGTTCCTTTCCTCGCCGCCTTTAACTTCACCAGTGTTTCCACCAGGTCCCCATTCACTGCTGGGTGGACAGGGAGCGAGCCCCAGATCCCCGTCGAGCCGAGGCTCGAACCAGGGACCGTTCGCTTAGTGGTCAAGCGCTCTAACCACTTGGCCACCTGCGCTCCCCAGGTGAGACACTGGGCAACTAAGGGTAGTATCGCACTGGGCTGCGACAGCCCACGACTAGTTGGAGACACAACAATTGCGATAAAATATGCGAATTAGCGACAATTTTCACCTGGAATCACACTGAATTGATACTCGCACATTTTGCCGCAATTGTTGTGTCTCCAACTAGTCGCAGCCCGGCTTTCCCTCGGTAGGCAGGGAAGTAGAGAAGCCTCACGGAAACTGACTTGAGAAGGGTTCGCGACGGCTTTGCGACACCAGCGACACGTTTGCGTCTATTTTGTGAGAAATTCTGTCGCACTAATTTTTTGAACATGTTCAAAATTTCAGCGATGAAGGAGCAACACTTTGCGACTCATGCGAGGAAATTGAGAAGCCCCGCGAATGTTTCAAGACACTTTTGAAACTCTCTTGCGAACTATGTTCGCAATTTGTCACAAGCTGTCGCGGCCCAGTGAGATACTGGCTTAATTAGGGCAACAGACAATTGGCAACAACCAATCAGATCAGCGTAAATCTACTGCCAGGGAGACAGACACCGCAAAGATGGACACAAACATTTGCAGCCGTCACTTCTAGATCAGATGATAAATTAGACAGACAACCTCTATTACAACTCTCAAAGAAAATTAAATAAAATAATAAGCTGCCCATCACTTTTAACTTGACACAAGAGAGCTAACGTTATCCCTACATAGCTAGCAATAAATTTCAGCCAACTATGTTAGCAAAAACCACCGCTAGTTAGCTAAATCCCATTCAGACTCTATGGAGCGGTGGTTAGCTAATGGCAGTTTACAGATAGATAGATAGATAGATAGATAGATAGATAGATAGATAGATAGATAGATAGATAGATAAAAATCGTTGTCTTAAGCCTTGGTCACAACCAGCCGTACGTGCTCCTACGGATGGTCTATGTGCAAAAAACGCAGAAACGCACGGAGGGCGCGCGTGTGACGTGCTGATTTTCGAGCCGTAGACCGGCCACAGAGGTTCTTTGTCATGTCAAACAAGCTCTACGGGCGCTTACATTTTTTTTCAGGTTGCAAGACAAACTTACAGCCGGCCAACGTGCGTCTTTCTCCACGAACAAAAAAAAAAAATGCAGAGATTTGGGAAACGCCAAAAATCGCACTTGCCAAAAAAATCGTACGTCCGGTTGTGACCTAGGCTTTAATTACAACCAGAGAACATAAAATGAGGTAAAATACACCACTTTGGGTTTACACATAACTTACCGGCATAAGAAGATACAAGTCGTCTCTTTTTCTTCGCCATCTTTGTTGAGAATTTCAGAAGCTCTCAGGTGGTCATGCGAGTCGCTGCTGGCACTCTGATTGGATGATCTTAAAAAGTTGCCCAAAACGATCCAAATCGTTCACATAGAAATCACGTTGCCCGATCTCAATGGGAAAGCGTCGAAGCGCAATTACCCGGCGACACTACCCAAAAAGTTGCCCCGTGCATCATCACAGTTATATTCAAGAGCCTGGAAAAGAACCTTTTCTGACCTGAGGGTTCATATTGGGTCCAGGCATGCCTAAAGCAGTCATAGCGTCCATGCCCGGTCCGCTCAGAGAGCCAAGAGGAACACCAATCTGTAGGTCACAGGAGACACTACGGTAGGATGGATGGAACATTTTAACAGTGTGTCAGAAACAGAGACTGAGCAGTGCTTACAGATGGCACTGGACTGGGTGTGGGGAGAAGCCCGCCGCCTGGCAACATTCCTGCAACGGCGTTGGCTGGAGCCATCAGCGACAGAGCTTTGGATTCATCAGGGATCACTCCTGCAGGCCAGAGACAGAAAACGATCACGCCGTTACGTCGGTCCCGTAGAACAGACCCAGCCTTAGAATACAATCTAATTTTGTCCAAGTTTACATTTGCACTTACATCAAGGCTCGATTTTCAGAGGACCTTTTTACAAAATTGCATGATACTATTAAAAAAAAAAGTGTCACTAAACACACTGCCAAGATTTTATCACCTGAACTGTTTCTAAGTCATGAACCAAATGTAAGCAAGCACACAGCCGGTTGTCCAGGGGAGCTGCTTTCAATTTTCATTAGCTGTTTTATGAACAAGCGACTCACGTCGACTGCTTCGCTATAAAAGCACACAAAAACATCAAAATAGACAAAACAGAGTTTATGATTCGGGATCAACATCAAAGGACAGTTTCATTACTAATGGACTGACTTACCCTACATACTGGAAATAAAATAAAATAACTTCTTTTTTCTTTCCAGGGGGCTTTTGCTGGTGTCCATGTTGTAGCTATGTGAAATTTCTTATAATAAGTGTAGATGTGTGTGTGTGTGTGTGTGTGTGTGTGTGTGTGTGTGTGAGAGAGAGAGAGAGAGAGAGAGAGAGAGAGAGAGAGAGAGAGAGACTGAGGAACAGCAGCAGGAAAGGACAAGTGTGAGCTGCCAGCAAAAGCCCACTTTTTATACTAATGAACAAAAAAAAAAAAAATTAATAATGGACGTTGTGGGAGAATCCATGGGGTGAATCTGTAATCAACATTTTACTGTGCATGTGTGTGAGTGAGTGTGAGAGAGACAGAGAGAGAGAGAGAGAGACAGACAGGACGGGCTGCGGAGGATAAAATTGTTGGATGACATTTTCAGCTGGGTCTGGTTTATAGCACTGGTAGAATCAGGGACAAACAACTGGAAAACACAACAACAAAGAAAAAAAAAGAAAACCACCATTAATACGGTTCTCAGGCTTTTTGAGAGTTTTGTGGAAAAGATAAATACAACATTCTAGACCAAAAGTCAGCACTCTTTCCAAATTGCAGAGCCAAACAAGGACAGAGAGAGAAGGAAGAAGAAAAAAAAAAAAAAAAAAACACGTGTGGCGGCCTGGGAAAACCCATCAGCTGAATTCTGTAAAACAGCCAACATGAAAATTTTTTTATTAATTAATTAATTCATTAATTCTATCCACATTCACTGGCTATGTGCAATCGTGTGCTCTGATTGGCTACTCTACTACTAGGATATCAGCTCATATACCGTGAGTAGAGAAAAACAAAATGGCAGAGCATGTTGCGGAACCAAACGAGGACGAAATAAAAACTACTCGAAAACAAAAACCCCCAAAATTGTCATCAAGCGTTTAAAAGAAACAGAAATATCTAAAAGAATATAGTCCGTCCCCCAGACATCTCCTGTTCCGCACTCCAGCCCAATCATGCCCCTTTTCCACCAAAGCAGTTCCAGGGCTGGTTCGGGGCCAGTGCTTAGTTTGGAACCGGGTTTTCTGTTTCCACTGACAAAGAACTGGCTCTGGGGCCAGAAAAACCGGTTCCAGGCTAGCACCAACTCTCTGCTGGGCCAGAGGAAAGAACCGCTTACGTCAGCGGGGGGGCGGAGTTGTTAAGACCGACAACAATAACAAGACCGCGAAAGATTGACATTTTTAAGCGCCGAGAAGCAGCAGCTGTACAAACGCAAAGTCATCCATTATTATTATTGTTGTTGCTGCTGCTGCTGCTTCTTCTTCTTCCATATTGTTTTTGCTTCAATATTCGCGCCAAGGTTTATGCAAACGTAGCGACGTAACTGACGTATACAGCGACGTAATGACGTGGCTTCCCTTAGCACCGTGAGCTATGGAAAAGCAAACTGGTTCTCAGCTGGCTCGCAAGTTGAACGAGTTGTGAACCAGCACCAGCACTGACCCCGAACCAGCCCTGGAACTGATTTGGTGGAAAAGGGGTATCAGTGGTGGTAATGCACCTTTAAGTTGGTTCGCCAACCACCAAAAAAAATCCTAAAGAAGAAGAAAACCCCCCCAAAAAAAAGACCCAAAATATGGAATGAAAGTATTTGATAGTAAGAACTTTTTCCCCCCAAGAATCATCACCACCAGCACATTTTTCACAAATTCCTCCTGTCATTCGTTTACATTCCAAGTGGAAATTATTTTGTCGGATGTTTTGTATAAAGTTTTTATTTATCGAATTTGCGCGAAAAAAAAGCGCCCCGTTTCTGAAAATCCAGTGAGTGTGGATCGAATAAAACAGTTATTCCATTCGATCTCGTCGTACATGGCTTATAGACGACTCGGTGCTACGTGCCTCGTCGGCTATCGGCTCATGTACGACTGGATTTCATGGAATAACTGTTAAATATGTTGGTTTTCCCTTCCAACATTAGAATTTGGCATTTGTAAATATATTTAATGTTTTTATTTCTGCTACTTTATTACCTTGAATTGGCATCTTCCTGCAAAGATCACATCAGGTTAAACAAACACAGGGGTAAAAGCAGTCAGTCTGCTTGAAGACATTTAAACCTTCGCGAGCGAAGATTAAGCATCGTGCCATAGTGAAACAGACATTAGGTTCATACACTTAGTTTGTAATCAGACACTTTGATTCAAGTCGGTGAGGAAATTTTACATCACGTGATAACAGAGGCCCGGTTAACACGTGCGTCCTGCGTGATCGGATCCGAAGTGTAAACGTGTCTCAATGCATCCCAAACAGCAACGAAGCACCAACTAATCGACTGCGACGTTTCCCCGCCGGTAGAATCCGCGATCACTGTTTGTCAACTGTGGTCTCTGCTCTGCTGCTTGGTTAATGGACCAAAGCAGCTGTTTTTCATAGCTACAGATCATCCCTCGTTCATTTACGAGTTTCATTAACAGACCACGTGATTAAAACTTCTTCTGAAACAGCCAGTAAGGCGTAATAAACGTGCGACAGCTTTTCAGCGGAAACAGCGTACGAAACGATCACCTGGAGATGCCCTCACAGGAACGCTGTTCCCACCTGGCACCATCACCCTTGACTTGTTGTTGAGATGCGTAGAGCTTTCCCAGGCCGCCACACACATAGGTTGAGGTTTCTAAACTTCATTTTAATGATGAATCTAAACAAGAGATCTTGTGATAAGTATTAACCCATATCAATGACAAACTAGTCTTCAGTCATATTACTGCGTATTAAAATAAATAAATAAAAAAAATTCCGCAAGCAGCGAAGCATGCGGAGTCAACCTGTACTAAGGGTAGTATCTCACTGGGCTGCGACTAGTTGAAGACACAACAATTGCGATAATATATGCGACAATTTTCACTTGGAATCACACGGAATTGATATTCGCATATTTTATCGCAATTGTTGTGTCGCCAACGAGTCGCAGCCCAGTGAGATACACTCGCACTACCTGTCTCACGGAAACCGACTTGAGAGGGATTCGCGACGGCTTTGCGACACCAGCGATGCGTTTGCGGCTATTTTGAGAGAAATTTTGTCGCGCGAATTTTTTGAACATGTTCAAAATTTCAGCGACGAACGAGCGACACTTTGCGACTCGTGCGAGGAAACCGAGAAGCCCCGCGAATGTTTCAAGACACTTTTGAAACTCTCTCGCGAACGACGTTCGCAATTTGTCGCAAGCTGTCGCAGCCCAGTGAGATACTGGCTTTAACGGCAAAAAGTTTGTGGACGCCTAACCATCACACCCACATGTGGCTCTTCCACAGACTGTCAGTATAAAATTGGAAGCACACAACTGTCTTTGCATGATGTCGCCTTAAAGTGCATATCACGGGTAAATTCAGGAGCAAGATCAATGTAATTCTCTATTTGATATTAAACTTTGGTCAAATATCTGTAACATTCTGCATTCTCTGCAATTTTTTTTTACCTTGCGCAATACCAGAAAAATTCAGTTGAAATCGAGCCATTTGAGGCGAATTGGTCCGCCTCTGAAAAAACTTGCCGTTTGGATTTCCCAGCAAACGTTGATTTTCGTGACGTCACGTGCGGGACGCCTCCTTCTGAATCCTTCGTCAGCGCTGGTTTGTTTATGAGAAAACGACCTGGTGGTTTATTGCAAATTTCTTCAACGTTATCGCATAATTATTAAAATGGTTAACAGATGTATCGTAGGAAGGTGTAGCAACACCAATCTTGATGGGATTAGTACTCATCGTTTCCCAAAAGACCGGACAACGAGAGAGAAATGGGAGCGCTTCGTGCGAGGCACCCGGAAGCCGAGCCGAATAAAAGACCAAGACAATCGGCAATTCACAAGTTGACTGTTGCCAGGGTAAGAAATAATTCTGACATCTCATTATATTCTTCATCCAAACGTGAAGTAACATTGCGCTCAGGCGACAATTCCATATTTCAATGCAAAATCGCGAGCTGCTAAACTTGGTCTACACAGGCTGTGCACTGAAACCGTGCAAGCTCTCGCAGCCTGCTGGCGCTTCCGCAGGTGACGGCACGAATCTGGCTTGGGATTTTTCCAGACGCGGTTTGTTATTTTATTTTTTTCTGATGTAGACAGATGGCCTTGTGAAAAATTACTCTTCTGGATGAGTGTGTAAAGCGACATTCTTTCATATAAAAAAAACAAACAAAATTGGTCCAGGATATACACTTTAAGGCTCCGGTCACACTACAGCTCGCGATGCTTTGCAGTGATGAAAACGAAGCGTTTGGTGGCCATGCTTCTGGAAGTAGTCCCAAACCCATCTGCGAGTATTCGCTCCTTAGTTTGCTCACGCGAACAAACATCGCCACCAAATTTCAATGCATGCACTGAAAGTCGATGCGATGTTTTTGGCCACTCACGAGGCAGAGACATGGCAAAAAAACAACTCGACAAGTTCGGAGAACACTTGCCGTGCATCACATGATTGGTGGCGATGCTGCCAAGTATTCGCAAACCCACTGCGAGCTGTACTGTGACCAAAGCCTAAGATTTCCCTTCACTGGACCTAAAAGACTCCAACCTGTTCCAGCATATGACAATGCCCCTGTGCACAAAGCAAGCTCCATCAAGGCATGTGTGCTAAGCCTGGAGTGGAAGAACAAGCTGAATGGACAGAAATCCCTTCAGCCGCGCTCCAAAATCTAGTGGAAAGCCTTCGCAGAAGAGTGGAGGTTATTATAACAGTGAAAGGGTTACTCAAATCTGGAATGAGCAAGCACATATGGTCATGAGTTCAGACGGGGTCAATATGGTGATTGGGTAATTGATGAATGCACCAATTTTTTTTCAAATTTCATACCTTTTTTGGTGTTTTTTTTTTTAAATCTCATCTCATCCCATCATCTGTAGCCGCTTTATCCTGTTCTACAGGGTCGCAGGCAAGCTGGAGCCTATCCCAGCTGACTACGGGCGAAAGGCGGGGTACACCCTGGACAAGTCGCCAGGTCATCACAGGGCTGACACATAGACACAGACAACCATTCACACTCACATTCACACCTACGCTCAATTTAGAGTCACCAGTTAACCTAACCTGCATGTCTTTGGACTGTGGGGGAAACCGGAGCACCCGGAGGAAACCCACGCGGACACGGGGAGAACATGCAAACTCCGCACAGAAAGGCCCTCGCCGGCCACGGGGCTCGAACTCAGACCTTCTTGCTGTGAGGCGACAGCGCTAACCACTACACCACCATGCCGCCCGGATATTTTTTTAATACTTTTTATTAAAAGATACATTTTTATGCACCTAGCTTAATCTCTGGCTTAAACACAGACAGGTGTGTGTGTGTCTCTCTCTCTCCACGGCACTGCGCCTGAAGGGCTTCCCCAAAAACACCGGTTCCTCATTGGCTAGGAAAAAGAAATTTCGCCACGTGACTGGGGACACCCTAATGCATTGTGGGATGTGCGTGTATGCAGATTTCAAACCATATACACACAGTTCAATCCTCAAACCGTGCAGTTGAACCGTCAGCGATTTCTCGCAAATTTGTCACGAATTTTCCAGGTAAGTTGCGCGATTTGCAGAAAAAAAGCATCTCGAGCAAAACAGATTGATCTCGTGCTCAATACAGTGCTTTCATTTTGATTATTCAAGCTGAGGAACAAGCGTTTGCCACTTCTGAACACCAGCACTCCTCGTTTCAGAATCGTCAGTTATATTCAAATATGCTCATTTGCATATTTCCTTCATGGGGTTTATAGCAACATTTTCAGTGGATTTTCTTTTTGATGTTTTGTCTCTCACAGTTAAAATAAACCTACCATTAAAATTACAGAATGTTCATTTCTTTGTCAGTGGACAAACTTGCAAAATCAGCAAGGGATCAAATAATTATTTCCTCCACTGTATACAAATTAAATATTATGCTAATTAGCCGAATTAATTATGCACGGAAGTTTAAACAATTTTGAAACGCCTGGATTCTGCAGGGAAGAATAATGTAGCACAGAAAATTATCAAATTTGGCAACTTATTAATAAAAATACAGTTTTATTCCCAGGATTAGCATAAAAAAAAACAGCCATTGTTCTTTGCTAATTGCCTTTTGTTTTATACGGACCCATTTCTCTGAAAAGAGCAATATCCGAGAACTAAAAATGTCCATCAATCTGAACCACTGGACCGAGTTGCTTGATTTTTTTTTTTTAAATAAATCTGCATATTTCAAAGATTAATAATTTATCAGTTTTACATCTCTTGGCCATACTTCAAATTTCAGTCTGAACTCCCTACGTAGGGTGGCACGGTGGTGTCGTGGTTAGCGCTGTCGCCTCACAGCAAGAAGGTCCGGGTTCGAGCCCCGTGGCCGGCGAGGGCCTTTCTGTGCGGAGTTTGCATGTTCTCCCCGTGTCCGCGTGGGTTTCCTCCGGGTGCTCCGGTTTCCCCCACAGTCCAAAGACATGCAGGTTAGGTTAACTGGTGACTCTAAATTGACCGTAGGTGTGAATGTGAGTGTGAATGGTTGTGAAGCTGCAACAGGCCTAGCAAGCTGGCGGTAGATTAATGGCCCTTTTCCACTACCCTTTTTCAGCTCACTTCAGCCCGACACGGCTCGCGTTTCGACTACCTCAGAGCAGCACGACTCAGCTCGCTTCAGCCCTGCTCAGCACCCAAAACTCGCATGGTTTTGGAGTGGGGCTGAAGCGAGCCAAACCGAGCCGAGTGGGGCTAGGGGCGTGAGGAGACACTCCCCTGTGCACTGATTGGTGAGGAAGAGTGTCCTCACATGCCCACACACGCCCCGTGAGCACGCTGGGATCTGTAAACACCGTAAACCCGGAAGAAGAAGAATTACGAGAATTTCTGAAGCCTTATGCGCCTCGCCTCATCTATACGCTCTTGCCAGTATCTGTTGGCGTTGTCGGTGATAACAAGCCACAGCACCAAGACCAGCAACACTAACGACTCCATGTCCTCTATGTTTATTGTTTACTATCCGGGTCGTGAGACTACCGCTTAAAAGCTCACTGATGTCACTGTTTGCGCCGCCTAACGACATCACGTGACGTCCACCCACTTTCGCTAACACCACCCAATGTGTCCACCCACTTCCAGCCAGCGCGGTTGTAGTCGAAATGCAACTCCAACAGCCCCACTCAGCTCAACTCAGCACGGCACGGCTCAGCCCGACTCAGCCGCGTTGGTAGTGGAAAAGCGGCATAAGTGTGCTCTCGATAGACACTGACAGGCCAATTGACCTACAGGGTGTTAGGAGGGGGGGGGGACTCCCTACATACGGGTGTCAAGGTAAGGTGTCCACAAACTTTTGACCACAGTGCAACTTTGGTTGGTCTAGACCAAGAGGCTGCTGACTGGCCTGAAGCGTTTAGGTATGTTACAGATCCATGTTTGCTTCACCAATGAGTTCTCCCAGTTTACCGGATCGTTATTCTGAGGAGCCGTAGCTGAATGGATCAATCTCATCTTGGCTTTACATCCGAATCCAGCTTTATACTACTCTGATTTATTTCACACAAGGATCCTGCGTCTCAATAATAATAAGTGCTAACAAACAGTTCAGGAAAACTTATCTTACACCAAATTAATTAATTTGATGAAAATCCAGTGAGGTTTTTACTTTTCTAACCAACACCAGAGCAAACGCTTTGTAACAATAGACTATACACTGAAATATCCCTAATGTGTGTGTGTGGGGTTTAGGTTATGGATTTTTGTAGCGTTTCTATCAAGAAACCATGACCACAGGGACTTTCTGTAGTTCTACAGCTCTGTCCTTCGGTTCAGTTTATCAGCCCGCATAACCCCCAAATCTACGACATGTTTGGTTCACCTCCTGCAGTCGAGTCGCTTCAGCCGTGCTGAAAGAACTGCACTGAATGGAAACACACCAGGCTTCAGACTAAACGGACATGCATGTGTGAAAACACTCAAGAAAGAAATACTTTTTTTTTTAATCAGCTGATCTGTACCCAAATATTTCCTGCATACTGATTGTATTTGTTTTTAATCTGTTAACAATATGATTGTTGTGAGGATTGGATGGACACAAACCTTCGGCGAATGGGACGACGATCAAGGCTCTGTCCACGAAGACCGTGTTCGTCAGATGCTGCGAAACGCCAACTGATTCAGATTCGAGGAACTTTACAAAACAGACACGGGAAGTCACAGGCAAGGGAGAATCACTGGAAGAAAATATAAAGGCTTTTGCAAGACGTACGTATAACTTTTAGACACACTTGCTCCCATCAATCCATCTTAAATCTTTTACTTTCCGGATAGTTTATATCCCAGATCACTCACAGACGCTCCGTGTCTACACATCCTACCTGAACTGCAGTGCAGCCCGATGTTTTTGTACAGGTGGAAATGACAGAAAAGAATACAAGTTAGCTATATTATTATTATTATTATGGCTGGTTTTTAAGTTTGTGAGCGATGTGGAAACTATTACAATTATCCTACGTACACCGAATGGAAAATATGCACCTTTAAAAAGATGTTACAGAACCAGTTTGTTTAAATTTATTATTATTATTGTTATTATTTCTAACGCTTTCTATTACATATACATATATATCCACACAGCACTTCTCCTACTTTACACTTGCATTTAGATTCAATATTAAAGCTGGCACAATTTTATTTTTATTAAATTGAGCTTTAAATTATATTAGTGTGACTGACAATTTTAATGAAAATTGAAAATTTAGAAGTAGGTAAATAAAGGGGGGGGGGAAACATGAGCCGCAATACAAATAAATAAGTAAATAAATGAGTCAGTAAACAAGTAAATAACTGACTAAATATACAGCATAAACAAGTAAAAGAATCAGTAAATAAGTTTAAAAAAAAAAAACAGGAAATCAGTCAAAATAAATAAGCGCATACAGTATCTGAAAAAAAATCTAAAATAATTAAGTTTAAAACAAAAAAAAAAAGAGGCAAAGGAATAAGTAAACTAAAATTAATAAAGTCAAAATAAATAAGTGAACATTTATTGACTTTATTTAACAAGTCAGTAAACAACTGACTGTGTAAATAAAAATAAGTAACCAGGCAAATAAGTAAATAAATAAACAGTGAGTGAGCAAATAAATAAGAAAATAAATAAATAAACAAACAAACAAACAAACAAACAGATATACGTATAACTCTGTTAAATCTGTACTCGTTTATCTAAGTTTTAGTTTTTATTTTTTTTAAACAGTCTAACATTAATGTATGTTTAAAAACAGTGCACATGAGGAAAGATATTTATTTTTATTGTTATTAATTTGACATTTTCAGCTAGTTCTAGCTCATACAGAACGCTAGCTATGCTAACACAGACTTTGGCTAAATTCCAAATGACTCGCTGCTCCCTACTAAGGGCACTACATAGCGCGTTAAAATGAACAGCTCCTGCACCTGATGTAGTGCGCTCGTTTTGAGTTAGGTATCCGTTTGGCATTCCGCCGTTAAAGCACATAAGAACGCTGCAGTTTTGTACTCACTCTGGTGGGAACAGTTTGAGCTCGTCGATGCTCCCCAGGAAGCCGAACAGAGTCCTCATCTGCTCCGAGGTCGCACTCGGGGACACGTTGGTCACCTGGACCACTTTAGTGCTGGAGCTCATTCCTGTTGTTATTCTTATGACTGTTAGCTGAGCAGCTATTGCTAGCTACCTAGCTAGCTCGCTAACTAACTAGCGAATGAGCCTTAGCTCGTGAGAGCCCGAAATTTCAAAACAGCTCGCGCTTTCAACGGTCAGGTCATGCGCGCGACACTGCAGTTCGCTAAATTCAAAAATTTTATGCTAATTTCTTTTTTTCTCCCCTTTTTCTTTTATTTTCTTCCCTTTTTTTTAAACAGACGACTTATCGCTCTGCAAATGTTCCTGTTTTCACCACCAGGACCTCTTCAAGGCGAAGACTGAAACTTTAATCAGTGCATTTCAACATAATAGTCCTTTTCTTAATCTTCCCTAAAAAGACCAAATAAATAAAACAAAATAAAACTCGTCCTCAGATACAAAAAGTGTTAATTTTCTAAGGAATAAAATACTTTGGTGCAGGCTGTTCTAGAAAAATCATCAACTTTAGGATGGCGGCAGGGTGGTGTAGTGGTTAGCGCTGTCACCTCACAGCAAGAAGGTCTTGGGTTCGAGCCGGCGAGGGCCTTTCTGTGCGGAGTTTGCGTGTTCTCCGGTTTCCCCCACAGTCCAAAGACATGCAGGTTAGGTTAACTGGTGACTTTAAATTGACCGTAGGTGTGAATGTGAGTGTGAATGGTTGTCTGTGTCTATGTGTCAGCCCTGTGATGACCTGGCGACTTGTCCAGGGTGTACCCCGCCTTTCGCCCGTAGTCAGCTGGGATAGGCTCCAGCTTGCCTGCAGAACAGGATAAAGCAGCTAGAGATAATGAGATGAAGCAGTGAACACACGCACACACACAGAGCAGCTACACCAGAGCACCCGGGGAGCAGTTAGGGGTCAGGTACCTTGCTCAAGGGCACCTCTGCCCAAGGCCACCCCACGTCAGAAAACCCACGCCGACAACATGCAAACTCCACACAGAAAGGCCCTCGCCGGCCGCTGGGTTCGAACCCGGAACCTTCTTGCTGTGAGGCGACCGTGCTAACCACTACACCACCGTGCAGCCTCCTTTGAAGGGCGGCATGATGGTGTAGTGGTTAGCTCTGTCGCCTCACAGCAAGAAGGTCCGGCAAGGGCCTTTTCTGTGTGGAGTTTGCATATTCTCCTCGTGTCCGCGTGGGTTTCCTCCGCGTGCTCCGGTTTCCCCCACAGTCCAAAGACATGCAGGTTAGGTTAACTGGTGACTCTAAATTGACCGTAGGTGTGAGTGTGAATGGTTGTCTGTGTCTATGTGTCAGCCCTGTGATGACCTGGCGACTTGTCCAGGGTGTACCCTGCCTTTCGCCCGTAGTCAGCTGGGATAGGCTCCAGCTTGCCTGCGACCCTGTAGAACAGGATAAAGCGGCTAGAGATAATGAGATGAGAAAAAAAAACCTAAGAACCCTTTATTCATCACATGCACACTTCAAGCACAGTGAAATTCATTCTCTGTATTTAACCCATCTGAAGCAGTGAACATACACACACTCAGAGCAGTGGGCAGCTACACCAGAGCACCCAGGGAGCAGTTAGGGGTCAGGTACCTTGCTCAAGGGCACCCCACATCAACCTAACTGCATGTCTTTGGATTGCGGAGAAAACCCACACCGACATGGGGATAACATGCAAACTCCACATAGAAAGGCCCTTGCCAGCTGCTGGGTTTGAACCCGGAACCTTCTTGCTGTGAGGCAACCGTGCTAACCACTACACCACCGTGCAGCCTCCTTTGAAGGGCAGCATGGTGGTGTAGTGGTTAGCACGGTTGCCTCACAGCAAGAAGGTCCAGCAAGGGCCTTTTCTGTGTGGAGTTTGCATGTTCTCCCCGTGTCCGTGTGGGTTTCCTCCGGGTGCTCCGGTTTCCCCCACAGTTCAAAGACATACAGGTTAGGTTAACTGGTGGCTCTAAATTGAGCGTAGGTGTGAATGTGAGTGTGAATGGTTGTCTGTGTCTATGTGTCAGCCCTGCAATGACCTGGCAACTTGTCCAGGGTGTACCCCGCCTCTTGCCCATAGTCAGCTGGGATAGGCTCCAGCTTGCCTGCGACCCTGTAGGACAGGATAAGCGGCTACAGATAATGGATGGACCTCTCTTGAAGTCTTTTATTCCTCTTATACTGAAGCAATTTTCCAGCAATCACAACTTGTAATTTAAAGAATGATACACTATACATATATACAATTTTTTCCATTTATTGTTGCATTTGATGGAGAATGTCGATGGAAAAAGTTATCAATTGCTTTATCGCAGCTATAAACTCTTGTCCTGAAGGCTCTCATTTGGCAGAAAACCAACTGACCTGTTACACTGGAGACTCCTTCCATAAATGTGAAATAAACATCTTCCAAAAAGTTTCACCAAATCAAGTGTATGATGGAATTACATAACGTTACACAGCATTTAGCAGACGCTCTTAACCAGAGCGACGTACAATGAGTGCAACACAAAGTGCTGAACTTCTAGACAAGAACATTCTACTGCCAACTGAACAAGTGACAACAATTAGTGTCATATTCTGTTCAAGTATCAATACTCAGCAAACAGCCAAGGAAACAAACCAACCATATAAAGTACAACTAGAGAACACAAATGACTAACCCCAGGCTAGACCGATATGCAGTGAGACAGTGGGCAGGGGAGAGGTGCAGCCTGAAGAGGTGAGTTTTCAGTCTGTGCTTGAAGGTGGTCAGGGAGTCAGCAGTTCTGACCTCAATGGGAAGGTCATTCCACCAATGGGGAACCAGGACAGACAGCAGTCTTGAGCGGGATGGGCAGGAGCAGAGAGGAGGAGGGGCCAGGCAACCAGTAGTAGTGGAGCATAGGGATCTGGCTGCCGTGTAGGGGCAGATCAGTCTCTGGAGGTACGCTGGCCCTAACCCCTTGAGAGCCTGGTAAGCTTGCACCAATGTCTCAAATTTAATACGAGCTGTGATAGATAGCCGGTGCAGGTCGACAAGCAGGGGGGGTGACATGGGAAAAATGAGGGAGGATGAGCTGCAGGGGTCTGATGGCAGAAGCTGGAAACGGGAGATAATCAGTAGCGGAGTAGAATAGATGGTGAGAAAAGGGCAGATCCTTCTGATGTTGTAGAGAAGGAATCTACATGTCTGGGTCACTACAGCCATGTTCACTGAAGAGAACATGACCCCTAGGTTCTTCGCGCTGGGTGAAGGTGACCTAGAGATGTCCCCCAGGGAGATGATGATGTCCAGGGGTGGAGAGGATGGAGCAGGAATCTAGATTACCTCTGTCTTGCCTGGGTTGAGCTTCAGGTGATGGTTGTCCATCCAGCTCTGGATGTCATGCAGGCAAGCAGAGATTCGAGCAGAGACCTGTGTGTCAGAAAGAGGAAAAGAGAGAAACATTTGAGTGTCATCAACATAGCAGTGGTAGGATAGACCATGAGCAGAGATCATCGGGCCAAGAGACTGGGTGTACAGGGAGAAGAGAAGCGGACCAAGGACTGAACCTTGAGGGACGCCAGTGGTAAGTGGGCATGGTGCTGATACAGTACCAGACCAGGTAACCTGAAAGGAGCAACCGGAGAGGTAGGACTTGAACCAGTCTAGGGCTGTCCCACAGATCCCTAGAGCTGATAAGGATGACAGGAGGATGGGGTGATCAACAGTATCAAATGCATCATGTCTTTTTACTCAGTTTATTATCAACATTAGGTTATATTCTTGTCTGCCGTATAAGGCAGCTGGGCCATAGAAGGTTCACGCTGCACGCTGCATGCTGCACGCTACACGCTACACGTTCACATGAAGAACCGGACCCTGGGCCATTAAACTTCAACTTTTCTCGGTAGTCGTCCATTTTATCTCCCTAGACCCGTTCTGATTGGCTGGCACAGCGGTGACCTTGGGGTCGTGCATGCATTGACTGGAATTTCCATCTTCACGCCTAGAAAAAAGTGTGCATGTTCATTTCTCGCTTCACGCGTGAAGTGTGCAGCGTGCAGCGTGCAACGTGAACGCCGTTCTACGGCCCAGAGCAAGTCATGCTATGTTTGTCCACTTTTCTTTACACGCATGTAGCGTGCAGCATGCAGCATGCAGCGTGCAGCGTGAACCTTCTATGGCCCAGCTGCCTAAGTCCTTGTGCATGAGCTGATACTATAGAAACAAGAATGTATTAGAATGAAAACATTCATACAAACCTCTGATTTGCAATTGCATTAGTGTCAGAGCTGTCAGCACAGAATCGTTGCTATGATTTCAGGTCAGAGGAGAGGTGAACCAACCCACTCTTTAGGCCCAGGGGCCTGTCCACAGTTTGGCTCAGTGAGCTGAGACAACTGAGCCGACCACCCAGGCTGTACCATTCACACACACGTTCACCATGATGGACAATTTAGAGTAGTCAGTTAGCCTAATTGCATGTCTTTGGACTGTGAGGGAAACAAGAGAACCTAGAGAAAATCCATGCAGACACGGGCAGAACATGCAAACTGCATACAGAAAGGCCCCCGTTGGCCGTGAGGTTCAAACCCTGAACCTTCTTGCTGTGAGGTGATATTGATAACCAAAAACATTTATCCATCCATTATCTGTAGCCGCTTATCCTGTCCTACAGGGTCACAGGCAAGCTGGAGCCTATCCCAGCTGACTATGGGAGAGAGGCGGGGTACACCCTGGACAAGTCGCCAGGTCATCACAGGGCTGACACATAGACAAAGACAACCATTCACACCTACGGTCAATTTAGAGCTACCAATTAGCCTAACCTGCATGTCTTTGGACTGTGGGGGAAACCCACACGGGCAGAACATGCAAACTCTACACAGAAAGGCCCTCGCCGGCCGTGAGGTTCGAACCCTGAACCTTCTTGCCGTGAGGTGATATTGATAACCAAAAACAGCCATTCATCTCATCTCATTATCTCTAGCCGCTTTATCCTTCTACAGGGTCGCAGGCAAGCTGGAGCCTATCCCAGCTGACTACGGGCGAAAGGCGGGGTACACCCTGGACAAGTCGCCAGGTCATCACAGGGCTGACACATAGACACAGACAACCATTCACACTCACATTCACACCTACGGTCAATTTAGTCACCAGTTAACCTAACCTGCATGTCTTTGGACTGTGGGGGAAACCGGAGCACCCGGAGGAAACCCACGCGGACACGGGGAGAACATGCAAACTCCACACAGAAAGGCCCTCGCCGGCCGTAAGGTTCGAACCCTGAACCTTCTTGCTGTGAGGTGATATTGATAACCAAAAACAGCCATCCTTAGAACATTACTTGTTTCAATTAAGGTGCGTTGTCTGACTTTTATTTTGAAATTTAAGGTCTGTTCCGGTTCCGGGAAGAATGAAAGAAGTAGCAGGTATGGAGTCAGAAACAAAGCAAAGCGGTCTTTCTCGAGCAGAGAGAAAAGCTCTTGAAAAAGCTAAACTCGTCCAGAAAGAGACGCAGAGAAATAATTTTAAACTGGTGAGTGGACCAGATGGTTATTTATATTTATCTGTTTGTTTATTTCCCCCCAGATGTCTCAAAATCTGTTGTTTCTGTAGTAACACGTTCCTCTAACACACTCAGTTGATCCTACTTTAACATTACATCAGAAATTAAGTTCATGCTTTCTTGACTATTTCTTGAAATATGCACAGCTGCCCCCAGTTTTGTACTGGAGTCACACTATATGTGCAAAAGTATATGAACACCTGACCATTCCATCCTGGTATGGTTCTTCCACCAACCTGTAACCGATTCCAGTGTAATCTAGAAGCACACAATTGTCTACAATATCTTTTGTATATTGTGGCATTACAATGTCCCTTCACTGGAACTAAGAGGCCCAAACCTGTTCCAGCACAACAATGCTCCTGTGCACAAAGTGAGATCCATGAAGACGTGATGCGTTCAGGTTGGAGGAACTCCAGTGTCTTGCACCTCAACCCAACTGAACATCTTTGGGATGAACTGGAATGCCAACTGCACAAAAACCTCCTCGCCCAACGTCAGCGCCTGACCCTTACTGATGCTCTTGTGATGCTCCAGAAATTTTTGCAGAATGGTGGAGTTTCTCATCTCATCTCATTATCTCTAGCCGCTTTATCCTGTTCTACAGGGTCGCAGGCAAGCTGGAGCCTATCCCAGCTGACTACGGGCGAAAGGCGGGGTACACCCTGGACAAGTTGCCAGGTCATCACAGGGCTGACACATAGACACAGACAACCATTCACACTCACATTCACACCTACGGTCAATTTAGAGTCACCAGTTAACCTAACCTGCATGTCTTTGGACTGTGGGGGAAACCGGAGCACCCGGAGGAAACCCACGCGGACACGGGGAGAACATGCAAACTCCACACAGAAAGGCCCTCGCCGGCCCCGGGGCTCGAACGCAGGACCTTCTTGCTGTGAGGCGACAGCGCTAACCACTACACCACTGTGCCGCCCCATGGTGGAGTTTATTTTCACAATTTAAAAGAGGACTAGATCTAGAATGTGATGTTCAGCAAGCTTGTATGGGTCTCATGGTCAGTTGTCCACAAATGTTTGGCTATAGGTGTGTGTCATGTTTTAAAGGAACAGTCCACCGTACTTCCATAATGAAATACGCTCTTATCTGAATTGAGACGAGCTGCTCCGTACCTGTCCGAGCTTTGCGCGACCTCCCAGTCAGTTAGACGCGCTGTCACTCCTGTTAGCAATGTAGCTAGGCTCAGTATGGCCAATGGTATTTTTTGGGGCTGTAGTTAGATGCGACCAAACTCTTCCACGTTTTTCCTGTTTACATAGGTTTATATGAGCAGTGATATGAAACAAGTTCAGTTACACAAATTGAAACGTAGCGATTTTCTATGCTATGGAAAGTCCGCACTATAATGACAGGCGTACTAACACCTTCTGTGCGCTTCGGCAGCGCATTGATATCTGAGCTCCGTATCAGTGCGGCGCAGAAGGTGTTAGTACGCCTGTCATTATAGTGCGGACTTTCCATAGCATAGAAAATCGCTACGTTTCAATTTGTGTAACTGAACTTGTTTCATATCACTGCTCATATAAACCTATGTAAACAGGAAAAACGCGGAAGAGTTTGGTCGCATCTAACTACAGCCCCAAAAAATACCATTGGCCATGCTGAGCCTAGCTACATTGCTAACAGGAGTGACAGCGCGTCTGACTGCGTCTGACTGACTGGGAGGTCGCGCAAAGCTCGGACAGGTACGGAGCAGCTCGTCTCAATTCAGATAAGAGCATATTTTATTACGGAAGTACGGTGGACTGTTCCTTTAAATAAAATTTTTGGGCAAGTGTTTCCATTGATCTTATCACAAGTGGACTCAATGTTAATATTCACGTTTTCTATTATCTTTAGTAATAATGTTCTGGTGATACACGAGGCTTTTTATTCTGATGGCTTGGGGTTTGCGTACACGTGTGTAAGACTTTGTATGAGACCCTGATTAAGGACTGGCTTGACTTGAGGATTGGTATCTGGTGTTTTTCCTTTTTTTTGGGAAGCCCCATGTTCAGGTGGATGGGCTTTTACTTGTATATGGGTCTGTCTCAGAAACTGGGTGCTGTGGGGGAACCTCACTAAGTACTGTATACTCTGTCAATAAACTCTACGGTTTTGAATGGTGATGGTTTTAATATGAAATAAAATGATGAAAGAAATAATACAGATAAAACTAAATCTTTGATGTGAATACTCTTCAGAATTTGGCAAAAATTCTGCAAATTTGTGGAAAAATGGCGGCTTGATCTGGGACCTGATAAACAGTTGACTCCATCGCATTCCTTTAAAAAGGTTGTAGTCCACTGAAAAGTCTATAGTTATCACTAATTGTATTTTCAGTTGTAACTTTATCCACCTAAGGATCGGTGCGCTCATAGAATAATCATAACCGTAATAAAACATCATGCAGAATATTTGATCACCGTCGTAACTCCATTTTCCGCAAACCCAAAACCGTGTGTTTTGATCTAAATGGAAAGCCTCAGGGTCGAGGTCACTACCTCACCAAAAGTAGGAACTTAAAATCACTACACCGTATAAAAATTTAGTTATAAATCTGCGATTTTGTTTTTTAAAACGAAAGCTGAAAGTTAGGTATAGAATATGTTTCTTACAGAATGTTACGATGGTAGCTGGTCTTGTATGAATTTCTGAGCTATAAAATGAGTTGTGGTCTATTTTTTACCGTAGCGTGTTATTTGTGTGCGGGGAAGGACACACGTTAACAATTTGCATGTGTAGAATGGAATTTTCCACTCCAACAGTTAGAAGTTGATCGTGCTTCCATTTGCGGTCTTTCTGTTACGCGGGTGATCTGTTCGGAAGTTATCGCTGAAAAGGTGAGTTTTGACAGTTTTGTTTTAGTCTTGCAGTATAAGGCAATAGAATGTTTCTTTTTCATCTTACTTTCATATTTCGTAGTGTTTGCGTATTTTTGGCCAATGTTTTGCAACCACGGTCAATTTAGATCGAACTTTTGGTAGAATCTACGGCCAGTCATTTTGCCCCGCTCCCACCTCGCGCTCCGTCCGGTGCGGTAGTGATGTCCCGTTGCTCGCGCGCCGCAGCAGAGACCCGCGCGACCTTCAGCCGGTACAGTCGCTGTTCTTTTACCCAAATACCCAAAACGTATCATATTATTCATATTTAAGTGAATAATTAATTCAGTCATCATAACTTGGCATATTGAACCCAAGCAATCAAAAAGAGGAAATGTATTCAATATTTTCACTCATCTGTGAAGGAGGGGCTTTAATTCTTCATGATGTAGTTATTTTATATGGAAATCAATTTTACAAAAGCATTTGAATTGTAATAAAAAAAATGTTCCACGGTGGAGGCCAGATAAAGCAAGATGCTATCTTTATTCTTATTAAACATGACAAACATTGAGTGTTCGGTAAATGCAAAAAAAAATTGTAAAATTAGAAAATTTATTTTTTGACCATAATGTCCCAAATGAGAGACCAGTTTCTGAGACGGAACCATATGTAATATTTTAAAGCCCATACTCATGTGGGTGGGTTTTTTTTTTCCCGCCCTGTGTTCAAGTGGATGTTATTTATTTATTTATTTATTTATTTAAAGCCCTATGTTCATGTGGGCTTTTTTTTAAGCCCCGTGTTTAAATTTAATGCTCAATTGTGTCACATCAGATGTTAAACAAACAAGCAATAATCCTTCCTCCGAAGTACAATGAAAAGCTGAACTGAATCGTTTCACGTCAAGATTTTGTTGCTGACGGTATTAACTTCGACATGAAATCAACATGCATATGAACAACGGAGTCGCAACCGCTCGAATTTCACAACAAATCACAAAAACATAAGGTTCACGTCTCCTACTTGTTACATTTTGGCTTTTGCTGATCTTTTCAGGATCATCTGAATTGAATAAAGCTTTGAAACGGAATTAAGAAATTCCTTCTGAATGTAACGCCTTCTAAAATGGTGTTTTAGCCCCACGTACAAAATCCCTCAAGATGGGGCTCAACCACCATAAACCCTGCTATACGTCCCCTTTTATACACGCATCTTTTAGATAATATAAATTAGATTTTTTTTTTTAAATGTCTGTGATTGAAAGATTTTTCAAACTGTTCACCACTGCACAAGAATTTCATATGATACTGATTTGTATGTCATAATTAGTACATATATATAAAAAATCAATCCTTAAACTTTGTTATACTGATTAAAAACATTGTTTTTGGACGTCTACCATTTAATCAGGTGGCTAGGATATTAAAGAAACCTGAATGTGAGCGAACTGAAGAGGAGCGTGCTTTACTGCAGGGACATCAAGACACCGTGCAAGAGCTGAGCAAGCGCCAGGTTCGGACAAACCTCCTGAAACGGAAACAGGAAGAGGCGAGTCGGATAGATTTTTAACGTTGGCTGTGTTTCAATAGCTGAAAAATCCTTTTCATATTGTTCTTATAGAAAATCTTGAGTTGTTATTTTGAATTGATTACCCGAGACACAGTGTTTGTGTTGTGCTGCTTTTAGGTCTTTGATGATGAGGAGGATCTGAGGAGTAAAGTTAAGCAGCTGGCCGAGGCGATGGGTCAGGCTCGCCATGTTGTCGTCTACACAGGAGCCGGGATCAGTACGGTACCAGTGTGCTTAGTTTCTGTACTTCTGACTTCGTAGATTGCATGTTTGATGAAGGTTGATTGATTGATTGATTGATTGATTGATTGATTGATTGAATGGTTGCTAGGCTGCTTCCATCCCGGATTACCGCGGGCCGAATGGAGTGTGGACCCAGCTGCAGAAGGGGCACGCTATCAGGTGACGGAGTCCAAGACTGACGTCCAGCTTTTGCGTTTGTGCTCTTGATGTCCTCTTTCATGCAGAAATCGCTCACTAATTCGTTCTCTGTCCATCAGGCACTCGGACCTCAGCGAAGCAGAACCGACTCTGACTCACATGTGTATCCGGATGTTACACAAAGTCAAAATGGTGAGTGCTTGAAAATCTTGAAGCTCACTTTTCTCAGCACAATTTGAGGTGCCTGAGATCTTTTTTCACTTTTCTGGCCACGAGCTTCAGAATCCTGAAAGTTGTTGCAATCTGATTGGTTATTCAGAATTTCATGAATGCGTAGAGTTTTACATCGTTTTTTGGGGTTATGGGAAACGGGTTAAAGCTAGACGGCCTTTCGATTTCATAAAATTGGTGAAATTTAGCTCTCTCTGAAATGTGGTCATTGCGATATATGTTTTTATTTCTGTAATATCTCACAAAATATCAGGACATTCTGTGGCTGGGAAGTTACTTAATTTGAGGGGATTCCTAAGCAAATGATGTGTATGAAATTGCTTGCTTTGTGCAGTCAAGCAGACCGAGGAAGTGTGTGTGCGCGCGCGCATGCGCAGGTTTACCTTTGACCGTGCACTGACAGTTCCATCATTCTGTCACTAAATGAACAGCTGATCACACCGAGGTGCTCGCTGAGTGCCAATATTCATTAGTTTGGTCCTGCGTTTCCTTTCCTTCATATATAACATAACGTCTTCTCGCTTTCTGTTACTGTAGTCGGTCTTTCACGTTTCATTCGCACACTCACGCCCTCCATTTTTCTCTCCTGTTTCAAATTTGTATCCCACAATGCCTTATGCGAACGGGGAAAGCCCACCACGTGATGCATGACATTAGTATCTTGTATTGCGTCATGGTGAAGCAGGAAAAAATAGCGGAGAATTCATGGATTAAAGTTTTCCGTCGTGTGACGGATTTCCGTCAACTGAACTCTCCCAAGGCCAAATGTGAGGTCGGTGCTGATCCGAGGAGAATTAAAATGACGGGTGGTTGGGTAGAGATTGGGTTATAACACTGATGTGTTGCAACATCATCAACTATCAGCAGGGTTTATTTAACTTTTTTGTTTTTGAGCCATGCTTTGTGTCGTTCATTTCCTATGTTTGATCATGTTTAAACGTTCGCTGTCTACGGTGCGGCATTAAAAAAACATACGCTGTCAAAATTGGCAAAATACATTCCCATGTGCTTGGCGTGCTTGTGTCTGACCATTTCTGTTTTGTATTAAATTAAATCTTGCCAAAATGACTCAGTTCAAACTTGGACATATAGAAATAGAGCATGTTAAAAAAAAAAAAACGAAAAAATAAACCCCGGAAAGCCCGCTCCTCTGCTTCAGCCAGACTTGAAGACCCGACGGTGCAATGCTTGCAGACTGTCAGAAGTAATTAGACCTAAACTTATAACTAACAAATCAGCAGACGCCCCAACAATTATTATTTTCGTTAGGCCAATGTGTAAGGTATGTTAGAACCGTGCCTTATAGCCTACGTTATATCACAATTTAAAGGACGTTTGAGGAGTTGGAGGCTGCGAGCGCAATGATGTTCCGACATGCGCTAAACTTTATTCCCTGAAAATCATACACCAGCGTTCAATGCCCCAAACAGTCAAAATGTCTAGAAGACTACGGTTAAATAATAATCAGCCTACTAAGTTAAATTACGTCAAAACATCTGTTTCTGGCCGATGAAATGATGGAGGAAAATGAGAACGAACGCAAAGTAGATAGCAGCCAACTTCACGCGATCTTTTTAGGTAACTTAACACCCGTGTTGGCCACAATATTTCTCTAAATAAAATCTTGAATTGTTTTTGAAGTCGTATTCAACACACAGTAAGGTCAAATTATAATTTTAATTTTAATGTAAGCGAAGATCCAAACTTTTTTTTCTATATTGACGTCGAGCATAGAGGAGCGTGTCATTCTGCTTTCGGTTTCGGCAGCATGGATGCGCTTTACATG